>NC_088859.1:35030938-35350938 GCF_963853765.1 Magallana gigas
TCTTCATCAAGGATTTCAGTGCTCGGGTCTTTGGTCTGTGTAGGAGGGTGTAAGGAGAGAGACTGCCCTGCCAGGTCAAGTAATGAAGAAGCTGGATCTATATAGCATGGAATTATATGTATAGAATTCTCTTTAGTCTAATGATTTAAATTCAATTCCATAATCAACTTCTTATTTTGTTTTAAATATAAATTATTTGATCATAATACACGTAGATGAAAAATATCTCCAAAATTATGCATTTATAATTTTATAAAATGCAATGTAATATTATTCAAACATAGTTTTACACAAGAAAATATACAATAATTCCTGAAATATTTATTACAATTTGATTGTAGCACATGTGCACAAACTTACCAGATGTGTGACCATTTTGATTTGGGTTGTCACCCACTTTCTTCTTATACTGAGCCATAATTTGCATTACATCATCATTGCTCTTTAATATTTCATCTACACGGAAAAAAATTCAAAACAAATTATATGTACATATATGACTTTGCTCACAACAGCAGCATTACAGCATTAACAATTGAAGGTAGTTGACACTATAAATTTTAAATTCTTCACGTAATATTAAAATATTATTAAACAGACAAATACGCCTTAATGTATAGCATGTTAAAACTCAATGCTGCATGCACTTCTTGAAACCAAAACAAAATATATATACATGTATTTATTTTTCTATTATTTAATATTATTTTGAGAAAAAAAAACCCTGGGTGAAGAGCAAATTTGAACTACTATTCCCTTTGACACACTGTATTTTCTTTTTTTAGAATCATAACCACAATTCCGTGTAAAATGCATATGGCTGCCTATTTCAGGTTCTCTTGAGAACAGGTAAAAATGAATTTTACAGCGAATTACAGAATACCGGTAGAGTTTTCAATAGCTTGTTGGATTGCTCAATAGGGTATTCAATTTGGTCAGCAAGGTATCACATCAGGTTTACAGCGAATTACAGAATACCGGTAGAGTTTTCAATAGCTTGTTGGATTGCTCAATAGGGTATTCAATTTGGTCAGCAAGGTATCACATCAGGTTTAAATCTAGGTCCTGTGGTTACCCAAGTGTAGATTGTTATTTTGCACTCAACCAATTCATTTGGCACAAAGAAAACCTCTAGAACACTCTCTCCTATTGTTAGCTATTCTATTCATAGACCTTTAAAAAGAATGTTCACCTGAACAGCACTGGATTCTACAGAGCATCAATTCTAATTTGAATGTTGTTTTTCAAAAAATGTAATTCAAAAGACATTTCTGAAAAAACAAACAAAAGAGAAAAGCATAACTTTAAGAATTAAGGAGATATTTTTTTCCTTCAAACAATCATTAGACATTTTGGTTCCCCAATTCCTGGTGCAACATACAGCACTAAGAGTATTTTTGTGCTGTGACTGCTTAATTAGTTCAGACTTTTATAGCAGTAATGTAGGACAACAGGGAGAAACAAAAAAGGCCCAGATGTGCAAATGTTTACTAAATTAACTCACTTTATCGCTGTCATACCTGAGTTATCACATGACCTAGATTTAAACCTAATGTGATACCTTGCTGACCAAATTGAATACCCTATTGAGCAATCCAACAAGCTATTGAAAACTCTACCGGTATTCTGTAATTCGCTGTAAATCTAGGTCCTGTGGTTACTCATGTGCAGATGCTTATTTTGCACTCAACCCATTCATTTTACACAAAGAAAACCTCTAGAACACTCCCTCCTATTGTTAGCTATTCTATTCATAGACTTTTAAAAAGAAAGTTCACCTGGACAGCACTGGACTCTATAGAGCATCAATTCTGCTTGGAGTAATTTGAATTTTGTTTTTCAAAAAATGTAATTCAAAAGGCAGTTCTGAAGAAACAAACAAAAGAGACAAGCATAATTTTAAAAAGGAGGTATTTTTCACTGCAAAAAATCATTAAACATTTTGGTTCCCTGATTTCTGGTGCATCTTACAGCACTAATATTTTTTTTTGTGCTGACTGCTTAATTAGTTCAGACTTTTATAGCAGTAATATAGGATAACAGAGAGAAACAAAAAGGCCCAAAACGTGCAAATGTTAACCAGATTAACTCACTCTATTGCTGTCATACCTGAGTAATCACATGACCTAGATTTAAACCTAATGTGATACCTTGCTGACCAAATTGAATACCCTATTGATCAATCTAGCAAGCTATTGAAAACTCTACTGGTATTCTGTAATTCGCTGTAAGAACTTCAAACATTAAAAAGATACCTACATTTTAAAATATTTTGCTGTTAGTAGTTAATTCTTAATTAAGAGAAATTTAAAAAAAAAGAAAACCAGATGACAATAAACCTGAAATACCAACATGAACTCTGATGTAACAATGGCTTCATAAAAGGGGAGAGAGTTCTATTTGCATTAAAATAAACAAGAAGAAATCATATCTGAGAAGCAACTAATGATTGACTAAGCTCTCCTCATTAATACGTGTAAATCAAAATACCGTGACTAATGCTTATAAACTGTAGCATCAGATTTATAATTTAGAATTTATAAATAAAAAAAAAATTATTTTATTTTATTCCATTTTTTTTTATCATGTTATAAATGTATCCATTTTGTAATTTTTAGCAGAATGACTTATGCTGTGCTCTCCTCAATGGTCCTACCATACAACATATGATTAAAAAAAGTTTTGCCAATAGAATTTATCTTTTCCTACCCAAAAACACTCACTGACCCTATTTAAAGTAGATTATGAATAAGTCACAATAAACCAAAACATACTTATTGCCTCATTGTCTTTTTCATCTGTATCACTTGCAAGGCGAAATAAATTTGGTCTCAGTTTCTCTAAACTATCATACAACTCCTGTAAGTCAAAGAAAAAAGTCAGAACAAACACAGCTATGTCTATAGAACCAGTAAAACATCCTTTATCCTTTTCAATTGACATAATCCATATCCCCTTGAAATTTATCCCAAACTTCACATCTGATTAAATCAATAATACAACTGTTAATGTCACTTTGAGCCATAACCAACATCAATATGTACCATTAACCATTCATGAAGCTGGAAACAAATGATATTTATTTAGTATCATTTCATCTAAGTATTCTAACCTTCATCATATCTAAGTCTGCTTTTGATGAGGATTCTGGAGAATAGTGGTCTAACATCTCCATCAGTAACTTTGTATTATTGTTAATTTGTTCCAATTCATTTATTCTGCGAGATGTTCTCTCCATTTTGTCTACATCCTTCAATTCAATAAGAGCTTAAAGCTACATGCAAAAATGTACAGTATATCATTCTTATATGTACATGTAAAACATATTACATGTATAGTGCAAAAAATCACATAAAAGAGTACATGTAGTTATTGAACAAACCTGTTTCACCATGTTTTTTATCAATCTGTTGGCAGCTTGTAGATCTTGAGGGTTTTTGCTTTGTAGTAATTTTGCAAGAAGCTGAAACAAAACAAAATAGCATTAAATTTAATTCACTGCAACAATATACATTATGTACAGCGATTAACCTACATGTGCAGTGCACTTAAATTTAAAGATACAATGTATATAAGACAATGTCCATTTTGATCTACATAGTATCTTGGCCTCACCTTGGCTTTTTCCTCGTCTTCAAAAGTTGCCATCCTGGGTTTAGGTAATGGGAAAATGTCCAACTTCTACAGGAAAAAAAACCACTCAAAATTTATTTCCAGAACAGTTTTTGTACATAGGCAGTTTTTTTTAATGGGAAGTAGAGTTTTGTTTGTATGTTTTGGATTAATCAACGGTTATATTTGGTAATTATTTAGCTTTGTTAGATTTTTCCCACCACATATTGAAAACAAATATTAGTCATTGTACATGTCTACATGTAGTTTACTCACAATTTCTGAATCCTAAAAAAGTAATAATTTCACTCTATTATACAATTATCCTAAATCCTTTAAGATCCAACTTGAAGACAATTAAAAAAATATCTCTTCAAATTCAAATTGAGCTAACCTCTATATGTTAGAGCAAATCCAAAATTTAAAATTTTCACACTTAAAATTTAACAAACAACTTAGCTTTCAAATTATTACCTTGTCAATATAGTCTGGGTCCTCTTTCACAATGCCTTGCTGTTTCAACATTTTGTATGCTTCTAAAACTTTGTTTTCATGTGGTAAGCCCCTACTCCAACTGTACATAAGTTCTATACATTTTTTCTTCACTTTTTCAGAAGTTTTATTTCCCAAATACTGATTGAAAATAGAAATTAAGTAAATTTAGTACAAATTAGCGTCTTTATATTGGTATTCTACTTAGTATCAAAAATTGGAAATTCAAATGTGATTAAAAAAAAATACAAAAGATATCAGTTGCTAATAAAGAAAAAATATGAATCATGACTTCTTAGTATCACACTGAAGTTACTATAGTAAAGGAATGTTTTGCATGTTAATACATGTACATTGTTAAGAATGAATATTCACCTTGGGTGACACCACTTTTATCATTTCATTTAAAAACCTAAATTTTCCAACTTCGCAATGAAATCGCCTCCCACAATTCTTCACACATGCTTCTACAGTCTGCAATGAAAATAAAACTCCATTATTTCAATTATATCAATAAATCCTTCTATCCAGTATTTTTAGACAGTCACTTTTGTAGCAAAAATTATTCACATCCCTCTCAACCCACTGCTATGTACATGTACCCGTACATGTAAGTACTAGATTGAATGAAAGTTGACAAAAAAAGTTATGTCATCCTGACAGATACGATAAACTCTTTAAAAGTCAGCATATAACGACTGAAATTTGAAGGAAAAAAACCTCTGCTTGGCAGTATAGATAAATAGAGGTTGCTTGCTATTTACTGAAAATAAAAGATACCACATATAATACAAGGTTTGTAGTACATGGAAGAAATTAAAGCTTACTGCTAGAGCATACAGTGCCTCCCTCTCTTGTGGTGACTGTATTTTGTGTGCAAGAAGACGAATAGCTATTTGTGGCCCCTCCAACTCCTTGTTAACTTGTTCACAGAATTTTGTAATTGTTTCCCAGTCTTCATCTCTATTTACTGGATTTGTAGCAGAGTCTGCATTGTAACAAAGAAAATTTAGATAATTGCATTTCAATGAACTTGGCTTTACAGGTTTTAAATGAATTCCAAAGTCAATGGGTAGCAAAATTCAGATATACTCTTATTTTGACCATTCCGAGCTTTAACTATAAAGTTTGACAGTGGTAATTAAGATCTTTGTAATCTGTATGAGTATGTTGAATCACCACTACTGGCATAGTGAAAAAATGTATCATTTAGAATTCTTCTCTGCTTCAAATTTGGTAGCATGTGGACAAGTTGATGAATCTGTGTACTACAATAATGCATATATAATATTATAGCAATAGACTCTTTCCCGGTAATTGCGGTACTGCTATTTTGCAGGGCAAAATGACATAGTTCGGTGAAATATGACGTAACGTCAATTTTTTTTCATTTACGTCATATAATTATCTACATACTATAACTTTGGCAGAGTATATCAATCTGCCCTGAAAGAGAGCAGTACCGCAGATATTGTGAAGGGGTCTTTATAATCATAGTTAGCCCCACAGATAACAGTAGTCTGACACAAACTTGCGACATTTTCCATATTCCTTTCAAACATCGATTTTGTGAAGCTTTATTATGCTATATTGAATTGCTTTATCAAGTTTTGAAGGTAAATTCTATGTAGGTATATCTAGAGATTACATCGGACCTGTTCAACGTTAGTTCGCATCGTCATCACTGTCAAGATAGGGTTTGTCGTTTTGGTCCACTGACTGTTGTCGAGTCAGTGTTTATCAACATACTTATGCTAAAACCATCGATAACTTCAAACATATTTGTTAACAATATAAGAAGACGACTTTAAATTCATAGAAACGTTTTGCACAGAACGTACTTAAAATTATTTCCAAGCTTTCCTCTTCCTCGGCCATGTTGTCAAATATCACGTGATTACTGTACATCAACTTCCGCTATCGTCTGCTTTTATAGTCTTTTTCTATTTTCCTAACGTTAACGTTGCATGCTTTTTTTTTCAAGATCTCGTGCTCTATTGTTGCAATATTAAAGTAAAGTATATCACTCCATACTGCTGTACCAAGTTTTTTATAAGTTGGCAAAACATAATAAAAATCATAACTAAAAATATAACGTTAGGCCCCTATAAAGAGAAAGGCAAGCACAGTCTCACATGTCTGCGATATTTGCTGTTGGCTGACTATAAAAGCAAACCCCTACTTCAATTCGGAAGTGAAAGTATATATATATATATATATATATATATATATATATATATATATATATATATATATATATATATATATATATATATATATTCTGGCTGTGGTCAGTATTACATAAATAGTGCCTGTTTGGGAGGGTAACTGTTGAAATTGGCACCCTGAGGAAACCCATTGTTAACCGACGCGAAGCGGAGGTTGACAATAGTTTTCGAGGGGTGTCAATTTCAACAGTTACCCTCCCTTACAGGCACTATTTATTTTATTATACTGAATGTCTCATTCTTAAATAAAATTTTACTGCTTTTTTATAGAAATAAAGTGAATTCTACGGCGAACCGTACGTGCATAATTTACGCGCATGTAACAATTCGTTGTGTTACCCGTTACAATATTTCAATATTTCTATCGACATATATTGGCATGTTTAAGTGATATTTCATAAAAGTAAAGAAAAAATCAACTCTAATTTTCCCCTAAAATTAGCTTATTTCATGCCATACCTCAATATTTACATTATAGACCCATACTTTTGGTTTTATTTTCTGAATATTTAAGTTTCTTTTGACAAGTCTGTCATAATTTGAGAAAAGTTTGAGACTTTTAAATTATTTAATTGCACGTTGAATCGTTTATGAATAAAAATAGTAATTTTTTTCAGTGCAAAAAGGTCAAAATATCAATAAGGTGAAGAATTTGCAAACTCTTTCATTATGATAATTTTAATTTTATTAATTCTAAATAATGTAAGTTTGTATTTGATACCATGGTTCATTTCGATAAAAAAAATATAGAGGGAAAAGCGATTTATGTGCAATTTGCACTTTCAGTGCAGAAAGGTCATATTAAATACACCGTAGCACCGAAAGGAGCATATAGACCCCAAAATTTTGTTTTGAATTTTGGTTTAGATATGTGTGTAGATATTCAAAAAATACTTTAAAAAAAAACTTTAAGACTTTTGATCGCAGGACCCAACGTCCTTAAGCTAGCAGAATACTGTACTATTACATAAAATAATTATTCGAAATAAGAAAGCAATCTGTTTTATTGTATGACCTATGAATATTCCGGGACCTTTTCCGTCCCAACAATTTTATTGGAAATGAAACTTTTTCAACATTCGAATTTTTAGGACCTATGACAAAACATGGGGTCGGTTATGTCGAATTTTAGAAAGAGGGTTTCAAAGGAAAAATTGCAAAACTTTACCACACGTTTTTTTTTTTTTTACATTGCCTACACATCATCTGTATGCTGTTCCGATGGGGCCACTTTGACCTTCTCACTTTCGCCTTTAGGGCGAAGACGCGAGAGTGCAAAGTTGCGAAGGCGAAAGTGCAAAGGTGCGAATGCGAAGGAGCGAAGATGCGACGACGAAAATGCGAAGGCGAAAGTGCGAGGTTACGAAGGCGAAGGAGCGATACTACTATCGCTCATTCGCCTTCGCAACTTTGCACTTTCGCCTTCGTCCTTTTTAAGTTTGTGGGGCTCTCCATCGTTTAAAGATAATTCTAGCTGTAAATGACATCTGCGACAGAATACGAACTTTTGATTTTTTACTTACAGCCTTCGTAGATCCATTTTTTCCTGGGAGTAGTCACTGGAAGTTCGATGGTAAATTGTATTTGCCGAGGGGGCGGGGGTGTTTTTGGTTTTCTATTTGGTTCATAATATCAAATTTTTCAGGGGGGGGGGGGGGGGGACTCTCTTTCCCCTTTTACTGTGTAAAATTAATAATATTAAATTTTCCTGGGGAAGATGGTCTCTCCCCCTCTCGATCCGTTCAGGAACGAAGAATGTCGCATAATTGAATTAAAATGTTACTGTGCTTAAACCACAGTAAACAGACAGCTGATAAGTGAGGGATCTGGAATGGCATGTGTACACATTCTGGCGGACATTAGATCTATATGTCACATAACACAGTCAAATATTATTAAACATCCATAGTAATTACGATTGGCCAGCGCATGAAAACGATACATGCACCTAATTCTAATTTAATTAATCGACCGAAACTTGTTAAATGCAATCAAAAAAGACAAAGTCGAAAGTGCAAAGGCGAGAGTGCGAAGTTTCGAAGGCGGATGAGCGATAGTAGTATTGCCTCTTCGCCTTCGCATCTTTGCACTTTCGCTCCTTCAACTTCGCAGTTTCGCACTGCATCTTCACACTCTTGCATCTTCACCACAAAGGTGAAAGTGTTAAGGAAACCCCTTCAAAAAATGAACAAAACATCGGTAGAATGCCAAACTCTAAATAGTGAAAAAAAAATTGGGAAAGTTTAAGGTGGCTCTACGTTACACACCCACAGTTTATTCCAATTTTCAATAGAAGACCACAAAACATATACTTATCAAATATTAAAATGATGATAAGGATACTATAGGTATTTTTAAAGAATTTTTTAATCTTTTTTCGTGTTTTTGTAAAATAATTTTTAAAAAGCTAACTATGAACTATGAATTGATAGAAATAATTTTGTCATTTGATTGATGTTTCCTTCAAACACCTAAAAAAATATAACACTTCTTAACATTCAAAAATGTTATTATTGCAATTTTTTTAGTATTTCCTCAAAACATAATTTTTCATATTTTCTTACTCTGTTCACAAATCATCTGAAAAAGCTGCTTGATGTTATAAGAAAATGTATTTTAATAAATGTGACATAAAAAATTGGATGAAAATCATTGCAAATAAACACAAAAAATATTTTCAATTCTATTTGGTATCATAGTTCCTCATGTAAGAGTTATTGTTCCTAAGTCCCAAGGCCCAAACACCTTGGGGACTTGAAGGAAATTTCCTAAATATCATGTTGGGATTACAATTACATACATATTTCTATATAGGCCTATATAAGTGAATATATTTGCTTTAATGCAAAACTAAGTCAAATAAATAAAGGGGGAAATTAACTAATAGCCATTACCTAGGAGAAATTTAAAGCCACCCTTCCATCCCCTGAAGGTGGTAAGGAACATCTGTCGATAATAATGTGGATTAAAGTATATTATAATTGAAATACTTTCACCGGTTTCGAATTTTCTTTCACAGTATTCAACCAAAAAATACGTTTTAGAAAATTTGGAAAGTTAAAAAATGTTTCGTCCTCATCGGGATTCGGACCTAATGATTTGTAGGGAATCAACCAAACCATTGCGCTACGCTGTAATATGTCGATCGTGGGAAAGAAACTATTTAAAAAATTATTCTTCATTTTATTGTTTATTTCGATAAATAATACGACACAACGTGAAGGTGTCACATACCACATTACTTGTAAGTAATGAATTTTCCATTTATGACATTCAATCTATTCATTTACAAATTTTTCAAAAGAGCGGTTCCCACACAATTCGCCTCAGTTTAAATCAGCCAGTACCGGAATTGCATGCTTCCAGATTTACTTTTTTGCGTACTGCGTCATCAAAAAGTGGTGTATAGAGCCACCTTAAATGTACCACAGAGAGAGAGAGAGAGAGAGAGAGAGAGAGAGAGAGAGAGAGAGAGAGAGAGAGAGAGAGAGAGAGCAAATTTTACTCATGACATTGAACTTTATAACAATCCGAATTTGAGAACTCAAACCCTGAGAAAACAACTCCCTTAATTAATTAATATGATTGTGTTTACACGAGGAAATGACCGCGGGATTTTGGATTTTATGAGAATATAAAAAATTAATGCGGAAAAATATTATTTATATTTTCAACTGTGTCTGTTGTGATAACATTACGAATCAATTTTTGAAGTCTATAGTCCAATAATTTCATAAAAGACGAGCGACACAAAATGGGCGTGTCTTATAGCATAACCGAAAAACAGTATATTGGGTGTGCCGCGTAGTAATACATAGCATGTGCCTCATGAAAAAAGTGGTTTTAATATGTTGTTTTAAAGTGTAGAAATTCGATTTAATATAAATATAAATAATAAGGAATCATTCTTAATACTCAAGGAATGATTCCTTAAATTATTCCTTCACTAGAACCAGCTTCTCTTTAACCTCTGACCCCTAGATATGACATTGGCATCGTGCTGCAATTGACCAAAATTGTCCTGTAGCAAAAGTTTTAATCGGTAGTTATTCATAAACTAAATGTTTTTTCAACATACAGTGAAACAAACAGATGTAGTGGTTGTAATGGTTTTAAAAAATAGTTTTGTAAAATTCTGCAGGTTGAAGACCACGCTGCTACTTAAAATACGGCCATTTTGTGACCCACGGAAAATGTATAAGTCGATCGATCGGTATTCGTTTTACAAGATTTATTAAAACTCCGCAAACTTATAACAATATTCCGCGAGATCGAGAGTCGGTGGTACGAGAGCCTTGGCCGTCGCTCTCCAACTGCCGAATAATTGAACATGGCCAACAATTACTTTATGATAACAAAACACAGTTTTAACAATAGAGAATAATAGAATAGTAAATATAAAGAGTTACTTCAATTAACGGATTACTTAGATAAACTGAGTGTCAATTAGGGGTGTCCAGATCAAAGTCACTCAAAGCCAGTGACAGGGGAAAAGGTGTCATGTCCAAGGGGTACATTTCACACGGTGATAGTTGCCTCTTCCTCCTGATGAACACGTCCCCGTGTTCCGGAGAAACATACTGCTGTGGAACCAGGTACTTGTTCCTCCTCGGCCCATTCTGGAACTGGGTAGATCACGCTTCCAATTGCTGGTAGACTCAAACCGTCTCTGAGCATGGGTCGAATTCACCGCAGTTTTACGACAGTGTCCCCTTGAATGAATTGTCTTTGCCTGTTCCTTTAGTTCTTCTTCTCTGTCACGTAGTGTACTTCTTAGGTGTAGTATTTGTTCTTCCAGCTGCTGAATTTCTCTGTCTCGTTTCTGTAATTAAGCCAGCACTACAAAATGGCGGTTTTCGAAGAACTTTGCGTTTGCAGTTTGGTGGTCAATATCTTCACGCAAAACGTTTATTTTCCGCTTAGCATCATCCGGTTTATTTTTAGTAAGCTCTTCATAGAATTGAGAGTCTTTAATCCTGGAAAAAGGAAGTTCCGCAAGGAATAAACGTTTTTCGTTGAAAACTCTGATCCGGTCTCTGTCGCGTTGAATTTTCTTGTTTGATTTTCTTTTCTCTGTCTGTCTTGAGTTATCCGTCTTCTCTGTGACTTTAATGGCGTGAACGTCACTTCGGCGGTTAATTTTCTGTGTCTTGCACATCCGCGCAAAATGTCCATCCTTTTCACAGTTAAAACACATAGAAGATCTTGCAACACAATACCCTACATGGTGAACAAGTCCACATCTTCTACAAGCGGGATTCTCCTTATGTACGAAGTACTGCGTCGGGTAACTTACAGGCGTGGTCCACGCTAGTCCATACGAGCACTGGTACGAATCCATTTGGGGGAATTTAGCTGAGAGGTACTTCATGGGATCGTGTATCAAGCTAAAAAGTTGATACGCCGGATTCTAACACCATAAAATCTACGCGGTCACAATTAGTGGAGAATCCGGGTAATTACAACGCCCGGGGCTGCTGCATATATTTTGCAGTAGTCAGACCCTGGACCTCTTTAGCCAGCGAGTTCCCCCATTGAACATCAACTCAACGTAACAACGATGGACAACAACAGCCACAGTCATCATAAACAGCGCAGATCTGATCACCGTGAAGTTCCAACCAACGTTTCAACACCCTTTCAACGCCCAATTACTACTGTCTCAAGAAACCAAAGAACTCAACAAAATGAAAAGATTGTTATATTTCATTCAAAACACGAGGACGTGTTTTCTCCGGAACGGTGGGAAACTATCACCGTGCAAAATTCACCTTTAAATTACAACTTTATTTTAGACTTTACTTTTAAAATTCAACATCTTTTTTATTATATTTTCTCACAGTTTATTTCTTACAAAGTTACTTATTTATTTTGTGATTGACACATTTCGGACCCTATATGTGATTTCAAAGAGACAGAGTGCCATGTCTCAAGGACTGTTAATCTCTTAAAACAACATTGTGCAATTATCAGTTTTCATGTCTTGGACATCAAAGACTTATTGAGTTTATTTAATTATTTCATATCTGTGAACCTTTCACTCAGCTTACTTATGTCATCACCTGTAAATTTATACTCATTGTTCAGATTCTTATAAATAGTTATGTACAATTGTCAATCGGCAGTCTGGAATACAGCGGCCAGCCTCGGCCACGTCCGACTCATCCAGAGTCTTGAGTCCGGAGGCCACTACTGGCCATATCCGACTTGTTTGTAACATGTCTGTCTGTTTAAATGTGGAATCCTGCATCAATTGCTTGTTTATTTCTCTGGAACTATATACTGGTGGACCTTCGGGAATACGGCAAAACTACCCTTCGTTTTTACCTTACGGCCCACAGCGCGCCTCAGCCTTATAACTTGTTCCTTTAACGCCAACATTCCCTCACCCCGTTCGTACTGCACACGACCGATGCAGATCCAGAAAAATTCTCTAACACCATAAAATCTACGCGGTCACAATTTCATTAAAAAAAAACAACTGGGCCCTACTGAATTACTGGATGTGTCAATAAAAGTAGAAAAATCAAAGGCCTGAAGGGCCACAATGGCGTCGAGTTAAAGTTAATTTGAAGAGTAAAAACCTAAATAATTTTTTAAACAAGTGAAAAGCTGTCAATGTGACAGCTAACCGGGTTTTCTTTTTATATGCGAACTATATCCATAATCCATGTCAACCCATATCCAGTGGAATAAAGTACCCAATATGCAATATTTTGCTAAAAAAGACTTAGTTCAAAAGCTGGTATTTTTTCATAAATAATCAGAAATAAAAATCCTAGAAATATGCACACCTCTGTTACATGTACAATTAATCTGCAAAAGAACAACTTTTTATCTATAAAACTGTAGGAATAGTTATCCGTACAATGAGGTTACCCTATATGCAATATTTTGCTAAAAATTGACTAAATTCAAAAGCTGGTATTTTTTTCATTTATCAGTACATGTAATCAAAATCCTAGCAATATGCACACCTCTGATATATGTATAATTGATTTGCAAAAGAACAACTTCTTATCTTGAAAACTGTAAGAGGAGTTATCCGTACAATGAGGGTACGCTATATGCAATATTTTGCCAAAAAATGACTAAATTCAAAAGCTGGTATTTTTTTCATAAATTATCAGTAACCAAAATCCTAGCAATAAGCACACCTCTGATATATGTATAACTGATCTGCAAAAGAAAAATTTCCTATCTTGAGAACTGTAGGCGGAGTTATCCGTACAATGAGGGTACCCTAAATGCAATATTTTGCCAAAAATGACCAAGTTCAAAAGCTGGTATTTTTTTCATAAATTATCGAAAATCAAAATCCTAGCAATATGCATACCTCTGATATATGTATAATTGATCTGCAAAAGAAGAACTTCCTATTTTGAAAACTGTAGGAGGACTTATCCGTACAATGAGGATTCCCCTTTATGCAATATTTTGCCAAAAAATGACCAAGTTCAAAAGCTGGTATTTTTTTCATAAATTATCGAAAATAAAAAAAAAATGAAAAAAAAAAATACATCAGTCAACTTTAAAAAAAAATTAGAAAATGTTATTTATCACATAACTAATAAAATTACAATTCATTACAAATTTGCTCACCTAATTCTTAAAAAGTTTTGAATTTTAATTGAAAATATAAGTTTATAAAAATATCTTGGGAGTTAAAATTTTTTTAGATTTTTTTTCTCTATTTATATGGAAATAAATATTAAAATTATTATTTTGTTTAATTCTATATATTGTATACTGCTGATAACCCTTCTGTCTCTTATTATCAATTTCATCTAAAATTTACAAGGGTCCAAATGACACGGGCCGAAAAGATCAGGGATAGATAAAAGAAAGCACCCATTCACGTTGTTTACAAAGTGAAAGTAGTTCACTAGTTGGTTTAAAATAACTTTTGATTGTAGATGTACTTATCGCTCGATTACGAAGTTTTGTTTCTACAAGATCAAACATTTGTGCATTGTCAATTTTCAATATGGATACAAAATAATCTATTTTGCAGGCTAGTACATTTCATAACCAAATTGAGTATGTAAGCCCAGCTATCGCATGTGTCTCGGTGCTAGTGTATTCATCCGCTGAAACCGAGACATATTGTTTTCAATAAAATGTGAACATTTTTAAAGACGGCAACCATTCGAATCTGCAAACTTGTTTTGTTGACGTACAGTTTTGCTCGAAATTGAAGTATGTCATCTATTTTTCTTCAAACACATACGAAAACTTTGCACTCATTTGAGTTGTTTGGCTCCTAAAAATGTAACTTCCGGACGTACGATCCCTAGATGGCTTTCGAGCTTCGCTCGACGCCATAAAAAAACAAAGCACGGTTTCTCGATTCATTTTATTTATCCAAAAGTCGCACAAAACCATTATTCATTTCTGCATGAAAATAACCAATTGCTCAACAATCAAAAACATATTAAGAAAAATGATCATTTAAACCATGTATTATTTTACATGAGAAATTGCTTGAGACTACAATGTCTATGAAAATTTCAGCTGGCAGACGAGTTGCTAGTAGATGAGAGGACTGCCTTCCGCTCGGATTTACTGGCTTGCTTGGATTTGCCGTGCACTTGTTGTGTCTCGGACTCTGTGAGTACCGGCGGGAGGTTGTCGTTCACCTTCTTCTGAAGTATACGGTGCGCTTTCTTGATTTTGCTCGGTTTCTTCTTGTAAGGCTGCACGGGTAGGATCGGCTTTTTGGTCACCTTGCTGAATACTTCTAGAATGACCGGCCCTTGCTCCTTTTTCCGGTTTATTCCTTTCAAGCGGTCTCGCACGTTTGTACCAAATCGCCTCTCCTTCATTTCTTTAACGATATTCTTGGATAGTATGTTGTCTGTGTCAGTAAGATCGACAAAGGACAATGCATGATACACGGCTACCTACAAAACACAAAAACATCAATAACGATGGAACCTTCCTTTTTTACAAATCTCAATTTTTACTGAATATTTACACCAGTATCCCTTAATCATTCACAGTAATGTTTTTAAAAGAGTTAAATATATCTGCTTTCATAACAGTTTGACTATGAGCATATACATACGGATGTTGCTGTCTCTATTATTTTGGGATGCGGCTTTGGTAGCCTGTGTCGGATTTTTCGCTTGTAAGATTTCCCCAAGATATCACTAGACTGCAGTTTAACTTCCGTTTCCTCGTCTTTTTTGGGGTCTTCTTCTCTTGGGATGACAGGCTCGTATTGGGATAAGATTTTCTCTAAGCCCTGTTCTCTGATTCTTTGAATTGCGAGCCTCCACCTGGGAAAAGTTCCGTGGTTCAGAACACGAAATGTCCTAGCGGAGGCAACACGTCGTAGGTCTTTGGGAAGGCGAAAATCGTTCAGAGCTTGTTTCTTTAGAGTCTTGTCTGAAAGTGGTTTCCATGTTTCTCCGAACGTTCCAATGTACTCTCCACTGAGAGTCCACACCCTGATCGCACAGTCTGAACTGGCCGTTATGACCACAGAGCTATCATCTACATACTCTATACTATTGATAGCCTTCGTGTGTGCCCTAGACAACATATAAATATGGTGGTTGTTAATAAAAAGCCAATATATCGCATACGGTTCAAAACAAAATACGAAACTTAAATTAGATCGATGAAAATCATTTTCTTTTAAACTACAAAGAAATCGGTGACTGATATAAAAGCAAAGAGACAATGGCACAGGAGTTGTAACAATATAAATATGGAGCCAAATGTATATATGATGAATGTAATCGAATGTTTTCCTTTGTATTCATTGTTTGTGATATTAATCATTTTTTATAAACATAGCATACAATTCATAAGTTTCAAAATATTAACTAATTGGCGCTCTGTACACATATTTTGACCATTTGCTGTACTAAATATTGATGTATACATGTAATTGTATATCAGATTTTTTAAAATGTATAAATGCGCCATTTTTACATTCTGAATGCAGGAGATTTGACAAGCCTTGTACGCCCCTGTTCATTTATTTTCACTCACCTGTATGAGTTTACGAGTAGAGGCCATTTCAAGGTAGTCTTCGGTTCCGTGATCATAGGAGGCGGCCGAGTTCCAATGTTATGTGGTTTCATGCCTCTTGAAACGAAAGACTTCGGCATGGGTTTCCCACGCCATTCCACTCGCAGGTACGTAAAAGTGTCAAGAAGCCAGTGCCATCGTACAAGACGCTTAGCACTATTGTGCATCTTGGATATGCAAAATTCAGAAATATCCCATGTCTTGACATAACCAAGGGTGTCTGCTGTAAAAAGGAAGTTATTTTGGTGGTCTGTAGTCATTGCATGGACACTCTCGCCGATACGGTGGGCGGCATTAAACTGGCCCAGTAGACCTCCCTCATGATTTATGGACCAAAATCGTATCCAACCCTCCGCTCCACTGGTCACTAGCACGGCTGTATCTTTACGGGTTGCGTCTCTTGTTTGCAGGAATAAAATCTTTTCTATGGCCGCCTCGTATTTCTTAAAAATGTTGTCATATTCCTCGCGTTTGGTGCTCTCAGGCTTTTTGTGAGTTTCGTAGGACGAGAGCAAAGGGTGGTCGACGGGGGACTCTACGGGCTTGGAGAACCTCGATCCACTGATTCCTGAGGAGGATCCACTTCTCAGTAAACCACCCCTGATCTTAGACAGAAGCCCTATCCCTGTTTTGATCGTCTTAGTCGATGCTGATGCCTTCCAGTCGGCTACCTGCACTGAATGGACGGACTCCTCCTGTGGTGTCTTGACTTCTGGACTTTGCGCTTCGGATTCTTCTTGTTTGGTCTCAATTTTGTTGATATTTTCAGTGAAGGGAAGAAGTCCCTTGTTTGCATTCAGAATGCAGTACACCTGCCCAGTGTCTCTTGACCAGATGACCACATCACCATCATATGACCCCGTTGCCACCAAGTTTGGCTCCATGCAGGCAATGCACAGAATGTCGTCTTTGTGACGACTCTTCCAGTTTTTCCTGTAGTCCTCACTCGCCCCATCAATGTAGATGTGCACCAGTTGGCACCAGCCTGTCACGTAGATTCTCTGTCTTGCACTGGCTATCCCCGTGATTTCCAGCCCGTCTGGAACTAAAAACTCTTGAAGACAGCTTCCATTGTTGAAGTTCCATATTTTTACACTGCCGTCTCTCCCGCCAGTGATGAGTCGCCTGCCGGGTTCATCAAAGGTCATAGCTGTGATTTCTATAGGTATTTCCACACCTCTTTCAATTCGTTTGTGTGCGTTCACAAATTGGATTATTTTCTCCCCTGTGTTCAAATCCCAAACACTAACAACTGACTCCTTGCAGCAGCTGACAACAGACTTGAAGGTTTTGTTATAAAGAGCCCCGTGAACTGACTTTTGGTGCGACATAATTTCAACGCTTTTCTCATCTTCCAAACTTCGTTCCAACATTGCCAAAGTATTTGTTGCAAGCACAAGTCTCTGTGTTACCGGATTAAAACACACTGAAGAAATAGGAAGAGGCCCCACTTTGATGACACGTCCGCTCAACTGTTGAACACAGGTCTGGTCTTTCATATCGAACACTCGAATATTTCTACCTTTGTCAATGCTCACTATCTGGCTTCGTGAGGAATTTACGACGATGTGAGTGACTGGCTTGCAGTGTCCTTTCAGTACAACCACGGGCTTGCTGTTAACATACGGGTTCCAAACTCGTATCAAGTAGTCCATTCCCCCAGTTGCAATGACGTTGTTTTCAGGGCAATAGTCAAACGCCAATAACCCTTTATAGACTTTGAAGTAGGTGTTGATTTTCTTAGTCTTGTAGTTATAGTCTCCGAGAAACATGGACGTTTCACTCGATTGACAGCAAGACGCAAAAAGGTCTAGGTCGGGAATGTATCGTATTTCAGATACCCAGTTGTCGTGAACTTTCCCCAGTTTGTATCCTTTGACTCCAAGATGAAACCCTCGCAGTACCTCTGGAAGTGAGATTTTCTTGAAGGCGGTCTGCTTCCCCCCAACAGCACCAAAGAGTCCCCCTTTCAGTGCACACTCGAACACTAACACGTACACTGATCCGGAGGTATCTCCCCAGACCATGACAGACTTATTCAGATCTCTGATATCTGCCCAGTAATCCATACAAGTAATACAACTATCTATTCCCGTTATGTAGTAGCGTTTCTTGAATAAGTTTGCCTGAGTGTCAAATACCGTGATATCCCTGTCGGTAGACGTTACCGCCAGCATGTTGACGTTATAGGCACACACGAAGTCCGTCAGCCACGGCTGTGTGGCTCTGTCAACATGGGGGTGGGTCATGTAGCTCTTTATCTGTTTCATCTTTGGAGTCCAAAACGTCACTATTCCCTCTCTGCTGAGAGAAACGTAGCGCGCTGTGTTATAATCGAGGGAGCATTTGTTTGTGCTGGCTTTCTTATGAACGGTCGGGTAAATTGCTACTCTGACTATGGTTTCTCTGTGTCGAGTATTTATGTCTTTTGTCTCTGGTGGGAAAGGCCTATCCCGTAATCTCTCAATCATCAGTGTCCTCTCCTGATACTCAAGGAGATTGTATGTAACATATTCCTCCCAATCCACGCGACCATCACAATTAGCGTCTACTTTCTTAAACATCATTTCAATCTGGTCGTTTCTCATCATGAAGCCCACAGTTTTCTTTAACGCTATCTTAAATTCGTCAATATCCAACCCGCCCCTTCCATCTTCCTCCGCAACCTGGAAGATGGCTTGTAACTGAGCGTACCTTTCATCGGCAGCTTCCTTCTCCGGGTTGAATTCATGAGCCTTTTCGGTCCTACATTGGGAGACTGCTCTTGTATTACTGGTCAGCCGGGACCTGTCGCCAAAGGAGGACGAGTTTCTGTATATCTCTGTTGATTCCGCTTCAAGCAGACTTGAGCCATTCTCTTTAAATGATGATTGATTTCCGATCGCTGAAAGCTTATATTCCATGATTTATGAGAATTTACATAGAATATGCCAATAAAGCACCCATCGCCATGTATATTTCCTTGATTTTTTTACTGCATGCTATGTACATGTAATGTTGACAACGTAACGTTTATGACATCATTAGTGCGCTTTATTGTACGTTAGCGTTCGGTGCCCGTCAAACGTAATGTTCATTGTTGGCGCCTTTTTAGGCGAGAAAAAAAGAAAAATTTTACGTAATAATTATTATGTTTCAATATATATAAATCTAATATTGCTTTCAATATTTTTCAAATTCGGATATCGGCATTAGTTGATTTTTCTTAAAATATCCAGAGACATCAATTATTATATGTATTTATGTCTCTGAAATATCGTAACTTTCGTAACTCCAATGAACTAATTTTTGTAAGAAATAACCACAGGTTCTCATATGGTTCTCGAGAGGCAATTGGCTTTCATAGAAAAGATTCCACTCGAAGAACAGTTTGACAAGCAGGTCGAAATTTAAGGGGGATTATGCATGAAAAAAAATCTTTAATTCTCTTGTTATGATCATGTTGATATTTGAGATAAAAATTTTCATCCAATCTATTTAAATCATTTTACTATAGGGTATTAGCCTAGATAATGAAAGATCGTAGGGGTATTTAATAACACAATAATGAAACAGACTATACATAATTAAACACATGTAGGTTTGTGGTGTATGCGGCCAACCTAGCTACGCCATAACACTGTTAGAAGATAGGAAAAACAACCTGCATGTGTACGCCAGAAATCAGACGTATAACTGTAGGTACTCTATTGTTTTGTATCAATTATATTTTATTTTTAATGATGAATTTATATGATGTTTTGATAGCCTTCATGCAGACACAAGTGTCTTTTTGCAGTAAAACGGGTATGCCCATGCCAATATTGACAACTTGAATTTCCTCTGTAATACGCAATCATTATGCTTATGTTTAGACCAATCTTTCTGTTTAGCAAATAAACTCTAACTTGTTTGCAGAACTTTATTGTTTTGATTTAAATGTTTGATGTAATGTTGTCGATTTATTTATTCTGTGTAAAGATAACTACCAGACTGCGGTATAATATAAATTATGTGAAAAAATACAAATGAAATTGATAAAAGGGGAAAAAATCCAAGATATCTTCATTGACACATTATAATATTTCACTCATAAAAGTTAACAGGAACAAAAACAAATTTCTTACGAAGATTTTAATGGGAAACGTTTACATCTTTTCACCATTCGGAATTCCTTGCACAATTTTTCAACGTAATCATCTGGGCTATTTCATTGCTGATGCAATGCAAAAATCCCCGTAGACTTTCTAATTTGAGTTGTGTATTGAAACCTAAAGTGGTAGAGGGGGCATTTCAGAACAGATAATCTGGACAATTTTCATATCAGTGGATGAATGTAGTTTGAACACAAAGGCATTTATGATTATCAAAATATCAAGCGAAAAATGATGGAAGCAAAAACTCAGGACAAAGTATATGTAGAACTTGAGTTTGTCAGGGGCCCAATTTTATGAAGTTATCTTGAGTCAATTTGATTATAATATGCATGTACAATGTAGATGCATTTTAATGGGTTTCATAGATAATTATTTTCGTAACTGCTATCTTTTAGTTCATCATGAGGATTATTAGAGGATGAGTGATGATGATTTTCTTAGAAGAAAAATCAGCATTTCTTCAGATAGAGAATTAGACAATTTACAATTAATTCCGAGCCTTGAGAGCTCACACACAAGCAAATACATGGATTTCCGAAGCCAAAAACCAGGAATGTCTGATCCTCCACATAGAAGCTCACACCAAACTCACGATGATCCAATGGGGAGTCCTCGGAGAACGTGGACCGAAGAGGATGAGTCGCAGAGAAACCAGAAGGATTCTGATGAGGAACTGACACCAGTGAAAAAGTTACGATACAAGGATACAGCAGAACTCAGGGAAGTAACCTCAGGTAAACCTCCAATGGGATTGGATCGGGAATACAGTGATGTGTATTTGGAAAGTAACTTGAGAACTCCAAGGTACGGAACTCAAGCAAGTTATAGTGACATGATCGAAAGTTTACATGAGCAGGACCCATTTCATGGTGATTATAGACCCTCAGGGAAGACCAAAAAATCAAAAAGCAAAAAACACAAGAAAGATAAAGATAAGTCCCAAGAAGGCAGCAGCTTTGCAGTTAGTGATCCACTTTCAAGGTCTTCGAAAAGGCATTCAAAGAAAGGAAAGAGGTCAGAGGTGAATGACAGTACAGGTACATACACCATACAAGGGGTAAGCAACAAATCCTTCAGTGACGCAGGCCCTGCTGTGGATTCCGCATCAGTGAAAAGTAACGGAACCTATACTCTGAAAGATGAGGACAAGGATTGCGTTGATGGAATGAGACTAAGTAAGAAAGGCCCAGTGGGATTTTCTAAAAAGAGAACAACTAGGAGATCAACCTTGAAGTTTGGAGCATCAAGAATCAATCAGGTAAGATTTGGTATAAAGAAGACCTATGAACTCTTGTAATTTTCTTAAATGTATCTATACTTCTTGTACAGAATAATTTGTATTTGATATGGTTTATGAAAAAATAAATCCCTGCCTTTAAAGCTATTTCTTTTCCATGCAGTGGTAAACAACTAAACTTTTTAACTTTTGATGGGAAATAATATCAAAGAGTAGTAATTTATTTAGCTAAAATGTTTCAAAAAACTGTAAACATACCGTAATGACAACAAAGTGTAGACTAATCTACAGAAGTATATGTACAGATATACAAACATGTTTGTTCATAGAATTAAGTGGTTAAAACATGTATATTGATATTATTTATATACAAAACTGACTTAGAAGGGAATTTTGTTAATTTGTGCAATTATTAATATTGTAGATTATTATATAGTATTGTTTGTGTTCTGTCTTTTTGCAGAGATCTCTAAGGGATTTTGTGATTAAGAACAAAATTATGATAAGAATTCCTTTGAAAGAAGATGAATTAGAGTAAGTATGGCTCTCTGAATGAAGGAATGTATGAAATGTGAATGACTTATTTTTTTTTAGAATGATAAAATAATATTAGATCTATGTTTAAACTAAATATAAGCATTCAATTAAATTAAAGTTTAATATAGCTGCAGGTCTATAGCTTGCGGTCTGAAAATTTAGATTGACAACCTGGGAGCTACAGTGCTGCCCAGAGTAAAAACTGCAATTTACGACACACAAAAAAATGCTCTAATTATACCCCCGCTCCGAAGGAGAGGGGGTATACTGTTTTACCCTTGTGTGTCTGTCCGTCCATCCGTCTGTCTGTCCGTCTGTCTGTCTGTCTGTCCGTCTGTCTGTCCGTCCGTAACAAAAATTTCTGTCGCATTTATCTCAGCAACTATTTATCGCAGATGCTTGAAATTTTAACACAGTGTTTGTTAAGGCATGCCATATCGTGGGATATATTTTTGTACCAATCGGACATCAACTTCCTGTTAAATGACGACTTTGCTTATTTTTTAACCAAAATTTTCAAACAAATTTTCCTCAAAGATTTCTCAGCAACTGTTTATCGCAGATGCTTGAAATTTTTACACAGTATTTGTATAGGCATGCCATATCGTGGGATATATTTTTGTACCAATCAGACGTCAACTTCCTGTTAAATGACGACTTTGTTTATTTTTTGCCAAAATTTTCAAACAAATTTCCGTCAAAGAATTCTCAGCAACTATTTATCGCAGATGCTTGAAATTTTAACACACTATTGGTTTAGGCATGCCATATCGTGGGATATATTTTTGTATCAATCGGACGTCAACTTCCTGTTAAATGACAACTTTGCTTATTTTTTAACCAAATTTTCAAACAAATTTTCGTCAAAGATTTCTCAGCAACTGTTTATCGCAGATGCTTGAAATTTTAACACAGTGTTTGTTAAGGCATGCCATATCGTGGGATATATTTTTGTACCAATCGGACGTCAACTTATTGTTAAATGACGACTTTGCTTATTTTTTGCCAAAATTTTCAAACAAATTTTCGTCAAAGATTTCTCAGCAGCTATTTATAGGAGATGCTTTAAATTTTTACACAGTATTTTTTAAGGCATGCCATATCGTGGGATATATTTTTGTACCAATCGGACGTCATCTTCCTGTTAAATAATGACTTTGTTTATTTTAGCCAAAATTTTCAAACAAATTTTCCTCAAAGATTTCTCAGCAGCTATTTATCGGAGATGCTTTAAATTTTTACACAGTATTTTTTAAGGCATGCCATATCGTGGGATATATTTTTGTACCAATCGGATGTCATCTTCCTGTTAAATGAGTACTTTGTTTATTTTAGCCAAAATTTTCAAACAAATTTTCCTCAAAGATTTCTCAGCAGCTATTTATCGCAGATGCTTGAAATTTTAACAAACTATTTGTTTAGGCATGCCATATTGTGGGATATATTTCTGTACCAATCGGATGCCAGCTTTCTGTTAAATGTCGACTTTGCTTATTTTGCATATTCACAACAGAGCGGGGGTATCACTAGTGAGCATTGGCTCACAGATATCTTGTTTGGGACTGATGAAATTTTTTTTCCGATCACATGCTGCACAAGTGTTTGATTCCAAAAAATTCCACATACATTTTACTACAGATATCATCACCGAACTTGCCTCTGATATTCTTTTAAACAATGTCACCAGCCCTGAAAAGTGAAGAGGTGCACTTTGTTTATACATGTAAAAATGGCGACTCTAGATTTCAACGTGAATTTAACATACTTCATTTTTCAAGTTTGGTTAGCATGTTTGTGGCTAGTTAGGAGATGATATAAGTTTTAAACTACCTAGTTAAGAATTTAATGGTACTATTTTTTCTCCAGAGGATTTGTGTGTACAAAAGGTTATATATAGTCTGTCCAAAACTAGCACAATTTTATGAGAGCCATAAGTTTTAGTGTTTTACTTTTGGAGGCACTGTAGCTCCCATGTTGTCCATCCAATTTTTTTCAGACAACTGCGGTAGACCTGAAGCTAAGTTTAATATGCATACTGATTTCTCTGATAGTTTTCATTAAAACCGGCTGGCACAAGTAGCCAGGGTGTTTTACTGTTACATTTTTCATAGCATAGCAAGTAAATGACTTGTTATTTGTTGTTTTAGAAGTTCATTGAGAAAACATCATGTTCATCTCCACAAGCCAACAAAACAAGTGTGGCATTATCACACACATACCAAGCAGGAGCCCTCAGATTCTTTTGGATTGATTAATTTCAAAGGATTTGGAAGTGAAATTGATGCCTCCCCAGTAAGTAAATGCCTCTCTTGTTACTTGACGCTAATGTCATCCCAGGGGTTTCTAATTGACACCACTTCTCTCTCTCTCTCTCTCTCTCTCTCTCTCTCTCTCTCTCTCTCTCTCTCTCTCTCTCTCTCTCCAAGCACATGACTTCACTAAAATTTAAGGTACTGTATTAACTAACAATCAGAAAAGAAAAGGTCACTTTTTAAAGTATTTTGCCCTATAATGTAAAGTAAACTTTCAGAGTTAATGCATCTAGGAATAAAGTTTATAATATCTTGTTACCATAGTTCAGAAGCTGATTTCCAGACTATTTTTTTCATTTTCCATTTGGGTGAAAATTTTGGAAGTTTTATACACAAGTCCACTCTTTTGTACATCTAAATCCTACCTTTTTGACAAATAAATTTTTGTGCTTCATGTTTTATTTTAAATTAAATATATATTTTGTTAGTACCTTCGTTGTGCACCAGACACCAAAGCTGACATTGTCTGGGATATGATGATTAATCAGTGGCATCTGGAGCCACCACAGCTAATCATCTCAGTCACCGGTGGTGCTCAACGGTTTGACTTGAAGCGCAAAATGCAGGAGACGTTTAAAAGAGGTCTAATGAATGCTGCAACATCAACATGTAAGTTTTTACCTTTCACAAATATCAATTTGAAAATTTAAACAGTATTTGATAAGATTACATGTGTAAGTTATTGAATTATGGCTTTGGCAGAGGCACAATTTTTAACACCCCTCTTCCTGCAAATTTTGGTTTGTGTGTAATGATGGTGGTGTAAATAGTTTGGAATATGTAAATTTGCCTCTCTTTATGGATATTTGATACATATTACATGCATTTCAAAATTAGTTCTTGTTTTATGGTGTTGTTCCCTCTGTAGATGAAGAAAGCAAGCTTCAAAATTTGAACCATCTTAATGATACTGAATAAACGGTAGTAAAATACTAACAATGTTTATGAACATTTTCAGATATCATTATCTTTCTTTGTGACAGGTGCTTGGATCATCACTGGAGGGACAAGAACAGGGGTGATGGAATTTGTGGGGGATGCTGTCAAGGACCACATCATCACGTCGGGCCGTAAGAATGATGTGGTGGTACTAGGGGTGGCTACTTGGGGATGTGTGGCCAACAGACAAGCTCTGGACGGGGAGGAGGTAGGAACAAGATTTTGTTTATAAAAAATTATATTGTAAAAGTGATTTTTTAAGCATGGAAAAAATTTACACTTGATATGCGGTAAGTTTAAAATACCGGTAGTGTTAAATACCCTCAAACTTCAGTGTTGTAAATCACACATCCAAGTACATGTATTTAATACCTACACGTATTTTTTGACCACGGAAAATGTGTACTTAACCACCATTGTGAATAACTACTTTTACAATACTGGTATATTGTACAGAATACAAATTTGTTTTGATTCTTAATTTGTCAACATTTTATTTTGCTATTGGAAGACTATTATCATTCATTTGATACAATTATAATACAGCAGAGAAATCCTAAAGATAACGGGGTAAGGATTTGATAAACAATTTAACTTATCAAGATTGAAAAAAAAAGCTGTGCGCTGATCGTAGCTTAGAACAGATATTTCATGCATAATCATTCATCTGATTCAGCCATTTTTGATTCAAGTTAAACGTTGTATCTTAATTAATTGGTTTTCATGCTTTAAAAAAAAGAAGATACAGAAAAAATTATAACTCAGTGGATTGAGGGATTTATATACATTTATCTTTGCATCAAGGACAGCAAAAAATGCTAATCTTTTTTTAAAATAAAGATTAGGTGTGTTTTCATTGCTTTTTTTGTGCTTGAACATTTTTGCAATTTTTTTACAACATTGCAGTAGTGTGCTTGTAAATCTAAGGGTTTGTTTTAATGTTAAAGTGGCATATATGTTTTAATTGCTGATACGAAAGGGCAAGAAATCTTGTATATGTGTTTTATTGTAGTTTTTGATGAATCCATTATTTTTAAAAAAAAATTTATTTTTATATAATTATAAATCAACAAAGCTTTAAATTCAATCAAAACTTCAAAGGTAATAATTCTTACTAATTAATGGTATGCATAGAATTGATATATGTTACATTTTGAAGATCTTGTTTTGACAATAAAGAATACTGAAAAGGTAATGTGTTTCTTCAGGGCCAGAAAAATGGCTTATTCCCAGCAGTGTACTCCAAAACGGATGTGATGGAGGCTCAGTTAGCATGCTCAAGGAATGTACCTCTGGATGAGAACCACTCTCACTTCATTCTGATCGACGATGGCTCAGAAAACAAATTTGGTGGAGAAATAGAGTTCAGAACCAGTCTGGAAAAGTACATCTCAGAGCAGAGTGTGGACCCTGATGACAAGGAGTCCTGTAAGTGGTTTTTATGTGTTATGTGTTGGACCACTAATTCATTATCAATGTACTGTTAACCAACTTTTATTATGCAACTTTATTTCACAATTTACTGGAGGTAAACTAGTTCATGGTGAAAAATGTTCGTGTTCCGAATGTAGAGTACTTGGAAAATAATAAACCAGAGACATTCGATGAATGTTTCAATGCAAGTAATATTCGCAAAAGCCAATGAAGCTTGCAGAAATTGTCGCACGCTAATAAGAGTTGGCTTACAGTATATGTTGTACATGAAAATATTTCTATATTTTATTTGGTAGCTCCATCTATAAAATACATTTATTCAAACTACTGGTACTTTCCTATTCTGTGATTTTCTACTCCAGCAGAGACTTGGATATCAGTACTTCATTTGGTAGACCTTTGAATTTGGTATCAAATCTGTGCCTTGTAAGAATGAAAATCTGTATAGTGTTTTACCATCCATATACTGATCATCAAATGGAGGATATGAATTTGTTACTTTACTGATTTTACAGATCTATGTTCTAATAATAATGATGATAAAAGTAAGTTGTCCAAATTTCCATGGCTCTCAAACTGAGTCTTGTTTATAAAACTATTGATTACACATCCACTTCATTTGCCAGAAATCAATGATTTTATAGTACTTACCTCAGTGAACCTGTTTTGAAATTTTATTGAAATCCTTGATCAGATTATTAAGATATGAGACTTGATTCACTTTAATAATTGAAATTCAATTTTGATACATTTCACTAAAGAGTTTTGATTACGCTGGCAAGAGGAGTCCTATTATGTAATCAGACACATTAATTAATATATTTTAATTTGATTAATCAGCGTATATACTATTTGATGGTGTTGGGAGAGACACATGCATCCGTGTCATGTTTATGTGGCACCCTCAGACAACACACAAGTTACATTGTCCAGTAAATGTGGATTGTCATGTATTGTTCTTTGTTCATTAACAAACTGTTTAGTGTTGAATTTTTCTCTAATATTGATGTACCGTAAGTCAATCTTGACTTCATCATTGCATGAATATTTAAGTTTTCTATTCAAGTCCCTCTCCCAATTACTTGTAAAAATGTACTTGTTAAATTGTTTTGTTTATACCAGTACGAAAAATGTATTCTAATATAACTCTAATGCATATGTTTATTCACCAATCAAGGACCCTTATGATTTAAATAAATAATTATTTTCACCAAATAAAAAAGTACATCATTTTGATGGACAGTATTGGTAATTGACTTTTTTTAGCTCTAACCATCCCGGTGATTTCTATCATCGTTGAGGGAGGAATAAACTCTATGAAGACCGTGTGGCAGTCTGTGATGAGGGGGATCCCGGTGCTAGTGCTCCAGTCCTCGGGGAGAGCAGCAGACTTCATCGCTCACGGCTACAACATCACCGCCAACAAACTCAAGTCAGTGCAAAAGTATATCAAACTCGCAATGAGTTATAGCGCAACACAAAATTTTATAGGGAAAATATTTATGATGTATTTATACAAATCGATGGGGGCATGGTCAATGTTCAACATTTTGGATGACCTTTAGAGATACTTAAATGATCGAGGGTTGTCGACAAGAAGATAAAAAATGTAAAATTATTAGCTCAAATTGAGACCATGTCCTATTCATGAATTCTGAATTAGATTGAGCAAAGATTAAAATGGTGAAATAATCTTAAAGTGTTGCTTCACAAAAAGCAAAAAGTTTCTTTGTTAAAATTTAAGAGAATTTCATACCTTGAATTGTTATCCCATTGCCATGATTGGTGATATTTTTTTTGGGGGGGGGGGGAGTCTTGGTAATTGTTTTAATTTATTTTTCTGTCTTTAGTGAAGAAAAAAGCTACTTCCCTAAAACTTTTAATGATGAAATGGAGATGTTAGCCAACAGAGTTTTTGAGTGGAAGGAAAAAGATTTGCCCAGAAAGCCAGCATTGGTGGCCAACTGTTTAAAACAACTTAGAGAGGCTTTAGAACGTAGAGAAATGGTGGGTATACAAGGCTCTGTAACAGCTTGCTCAAAATCCAGATCTTTCAGAGAATTTTGATTTAGAATATTTACTGTATGTAGTTTCTTTGATTTTAGTTGACAGTGTTTGATTTGAATGACAATGAAACAAAGGAGTTTGACAGAGCCATCTTGTACGCCCTGTTAAAAGGTAAAGAAAAGGAGATCAAGACATGTATTGCAGTAACTAAACGTCAAAATGAATTTTATGGGACTGAATCAGATAAGCGTTATTAATTGAATAAGAGAACTTTACCATATCGATAAAGTCAGAACAGATTTAAGACCATTTACCAAAACTGTATCGTGAAGCTGGTCATTGTGTTTTGGTATTCACTAGTATCAGATTAAACCAAATGCAAGGCATGATACATTTACATGGACATGTACTAATGTATCATATTAAACTTCCAGCCAACAGATCTAACACCAATGCCCAGCTGAGTCTGGCCTTGGCCTGGGACAGGTCAGACATTGCCAAGAATGAGATCTTCACAACCTCGAACAAGACCAACTATCAGGTAATATTATCATCATCAATGCGTTACAATGTACCATCAATTTTTGACTTGTAATTGATGCAACTTTCAAGTATAGACTTTTTTAAGCTGTACATGTACCGGTATACAATTGAAAAAAAAATGGTTTGTTACAATTTTACAGGTACTTTTAAGGACCATTCTGTGTACATACACCTGTGCTTACTATTAAAGTTAACAATTGATACAAAATTGTACATGAATATACAAAATGTAGTTTTAAGAAAGTGATGAAAAGAAAAATGTATATTGCATCGCCAGCCAGTGAAATAAGATGTGATTATTTAAAATGCATATACATGTATATGGTAATTTTATTGCATGTTTGAATAGTAAGAATACAGTCTTTATTTTCCAATTGATGGCCACTAAAATTATCCTGAACATTTTGAGTCTTATGATTACAGAGGAAATCAAGTAAAATGTACAAAGTAAGTCAAAACACAGCTGGATTAGTCAGTGCTCTTTATAGTGTTGGCTGTGCATTTACTTACATATAACAGAGGCTTATAGATGTGCTATACATGTACATCTTTCATTATTTCCCATTTAAGAACTTTTAAGCTGATTTTATTTTGTCAACATTTCCTAGCTTTAAATTAACTTATGATAGCATTTCCAGAGGGTTGATATTTCAAAGAAATAATCCTTTTAATTTAGTTTAATTTGTTTATGAAGTCGCAGAAGCTCTAATTTAAAGATAATTTACTTGATGTTAATTGCTAGACCCGTGTAAACTTAGAATTTATAAAAGAAAATGTACCGATATAAGGAATAAGGAATCATTCTTTGAGTATTATGAGGTAATAATTTCGGTGGGGGCGTGATCAAATCCAATAAAGCCCGAAGGGCTTTCTGATAGATTTGATCATACCCCGTCCGAAATTATCACCTCATAATATTCAAAGAATGATTCCTTATTACTTATATTTATATAATTTTAAGCCATCGTACGATTAAATATAAAAATATAAATAAGCACACCCCGCTGGCGCCTCAATTTGGCGTCATTTGTATTATGGGTTTTATAGTACAAAATCGATACTTAGTGTTATCACAGGCAAAGACACTGGAAAATGTAAATATACATGTATATTTACTCAATTCTTTCACTATGTTTTCCACAAACAGAGGCAAGATTATATTTACCAGTAATCTTCATTTATATAGTATTCTGTATCCACATTGCAAGCAAGATATTGACTTAAAAAAGCAGATTACCTTATATGGCAAAGATGTCATTATATTCGTATTGTAACATCTCTTTACATGGCAAAATTCATCAAAACATAGGAATCTGGACTGAGGAGATTCATATCATCTTCTTGAATTTGTACTTAAATATGTTTTATACCTGCTTTTCCAGTCATGCTTAGTACAAAATCGATACTTAGTGTTATCACAGGCAAAGACACTGGAAAATGTAAATATACATGTATATTTACTCAATTCTTTCACTATGTTTTCCACAAACAGAGGCAAGATTATATTTACCAGTAATCTTCATTTATATAGTATTCTGTATCCACATTGCAAGCAAGATATTGACTTAAAAAAGCAGATTACCTAATATGGCAAAGATGTCATTATATTCGTATTGTAACATCTCTTTACATGGCAAAATTCATCAAAACATAGGAATCTGGACTGAGGAGATTCATATCATCTTCTTGAATTTGTACTTAAATATGTTTTATACCTGCTTTTCCAGTCATGCTTAGTGTCATTTTTTTTAAATGCATGTTTATTTTATTAATTGGGAGATGTTACAGGTTCCTCACATAAAAAATATTTCCTGACCTGTTCTATAATGATTACCAGTAATAAGGTTCATCACAGTTGTCGTTTGAATTTTTTAGTCCCGCTCATCTGCCATGATTTTCTAACCAATATTCATGCAATGTTAATAGGTACAAAAATATCTCTTTTCCATTTACCGTACTGCTTATGTTTGTATTCTTCTGCATTATCCATATGAATGAACAAAACAACCGTTCCTTTTGTTAAAAATTGTGCTTCAAATTCATCTATTGCTTCTCATATGATAAAACCAGAAATGAACCTTGTTATTTTTATAGTACAATCTTTTAAGGATATTCTCTTTATTAAAAAAAACAGTGGGTTATATATAGGATCTCTCATGACTTGCGATGGTATATGATTTTTATCCAACTCGTGTATTTTCTATCCCCGAGCCTTGGCAAGGGGATAGAAAACACACAACGAGTTGGATAAAAATCATATACCATTGCAAGTCATGAGAGATTCTTTTTATCACATGTTTTCAACGTATTTTTTTAAAACTCAATCTTCTCTCTAAATATTGTAATTGAGAGCCGCACAACACATTCATTATTAGACGTCAACAACCTTACGCTCGAAAAAAAAGTTCCTTGAAGACTAGCAAACAAGTACATGTATTTAATTTTTTAAAATATTGTTCTTAATTCGTGAAGCAGCATTAAGTGATTCACATTTATGACTCTACACTTTTCAACTAAATTATTCTGTTGCTTTTTCATTTTACATCATTAATCCTCTAAAGCTAAGTATTGTTTAATTATGACGTCACGTGGCGTAAGAACACACAGTGGAATATAAAAAATTTATCCCATGAGTGATATCCACTGCATATTGAGATAAACGTGATAAATTTATTTATTCATTTATTTTGGAATTATGAAATACCATACTAGTATTAATTTGGAAGATGTTGTTTGCTACATACATAAAGGTGTTGTGATGTAATTCATGCTTAGAATTTACCCAAATTTTATCTAAAATAAGTTTCTTGTACATATGCTATAGTAATGCATGATCATACATGGGAAGATTACTTTAAATCAGATATTTTTGTGTCATTTTCCCCCTGCAAACCAAAGCAAAAACCAGTGGACAAAATACCTGAATTGTATTTTCACTATTTCTAAATGATTTTTGTAAATAAAGCCTTAGTTATGTTATTTTGGTTACATCTAATGTAGGAGAGGTGAAATATTTAGATAGTGCTTTACATGGTGTTTTTGTAAATTACCGGTAACTTTAATTTGATAGGAGCTGAAGCTTGATGATGCTATGATGACGGCTCTGATACAGGACCGTCTGGAGTTTGTCAAACTCTTCCTGGAGAATGGCATTGATCTGTCCCAGTTTCTGGACATCCGCAATTTATGGAACCTCTACTCAAATGTAAGACTTCTGAGCTAAGGTTTTAATGTTCTGTAAATTACGTTATCATGAAATAATTCTACATTTATTGTCTTCGCCCTGAATTTGTGAAATGAACAGGACAGGCAAATATTTACTTTTCCAGAATGCATTCTCAACTTTATATTTTTGTATACCAATGTCTAGGGGTATTTTTTAATAATTTTCGCTTCCAATGGTCTTTAAAACATGATATTTAGTAAACAAAAAACAAATTAAAGATGACTGGGTTTTTTTTTCAGTGTTTTAATGACAAAACAGATGGTTCTGCACAGTTGCTAATGAACAGGATAAACTATTTAAAGGTGAGTACTGGTAATTCACATAATGGTTACAAGTGAGGAAGGACATCGTAGGAAACCCATGGTCAGTCTCGCATGTGCTGACAGAGGGTTAGCTCATTATAACTTTCTCTTTTTCATGATTAATCTAAATTCATCATATGAATGGGAAAGCCAAACTCATTAGTTTTTGGAAGTATGAAAATCATTTTGTGAAACATGTTTGCTAGTTGCATGTGGAAGGATCAATAAAATTGGTGATATTACCTCAGATTAGAGTATGGTAATTATTCATAATAACGAGCAAAGGTCAATAATTTGAACTGACTGGTTTTTCAATGAATGAAGGAAGGGGATGTACTATGTAGTATTATGCAACCAAATTTTACATGCTTATAATTATGTGCTTGATGTAACAAATTGATACTGAATGCTGCAAGCATATCAATTTGATGTTTTTCATTATGGTAACATTTTTTTATAAGACATTTTATGCATAAAGAAATTCATAGTATTTATGGTTTTCTTTATGTTTTGATAAAATCAGGGAAAGATAAAGGTACTTGTAAATCTTATCCAAATTTTTGTGGTTCTGTAACACTTGTAACAAATCTTGTTTTAAATAAAACTCATCACATTGCATTGACTAAAAAATCTATGTTTGTAACTGACAACCTTAAAGGAGGCCGATTTGGGTTTTTTTGCGGAAAAACTAAGCCAAAAAACAAAACTCTTTATTTTTTAACTGTATGTCATTTAAACCAACTCTAGTTAATTTGCAAAGTTTTCAGAAAATCGACCGTCTGGGTTCTTTTTAGGAACCATTTCAAAATAGAGGTACATTTACTATAGTAATAAAAAGCAAACTGTCATTTTCTGCACTTTGAAGCCGATTAAAAAAATATTACAATAGCTTTTTTTCTCAAATTGTTGTATATGATTAGAATATAATTTCCTACCTTATATTATGTAAAAGATACTATATTTTACCGTCTGGTTTTTAGTGGGGGCCATCTCAAAATATTAAAATGCACCAAATTTTGCTATATATTTGGAGCATTATGCATGAAGATTGGTATAATGGATTCCTTCAAAAACTAAGGAAAATGTCCTCAAGGATAGCATCATTCTGTGTATAAAATTTCAATGGTGTAAAATTTTTACTTGTTCATTTATGTTATTTCTTATAACGTTCTCCAACAAAGTTTCATTTTATTGTAACATCATAAAAGCGCAATAGTAACGCTCCCCTACCGCATAATGGAAAAATCGTTTAAAAAATAAAAATTTCCTCTAAAAATCTAAATATTTTAATCTGTATTTTGTTTATTGTGTTCAATTTTCTAAATGATATCGAAAAAAAATTCATCAGAAGTATTAATCCACTGTATTATTATACTAGAATGCGCAAAAACATGTACAATGAAAACTAAAGTTGGCCTCCTTAAATTTAGCAATATTCTTACCAAATTTATCTGTTGAATTGAGTTTTGTGTTTTTCAAGTGTTATATACATGCATAATGATATCCAACATAGATTGAGATAGAATTATAAATTGATAACGAGTAAAGCGAGCTTTATCGGTAAGGCATGAATAGAAAATTCAGACAAGTTGCACTTTCATTCAACAGATTTTTTTTGGCGTCAGTTACTCGACCCAGTAATGCCATGTTTTTTATTGGTCCAGTAGTTCCCTGTAAATATGGTTTCCCATTTCACACTCTCACAAGAACAAGCAAAATAAAAAAAAATTAAGACTATGTACATACATGCATTGTATATATACTGGTGACACAACGTTGATTCCATTACATAAGATTAACGGAGTTATCGCCCTTTAACCCCTGTACACTTTCAAATACAATCGTCACAGTAATTTTCTTGCACATTTGATCTGACAAAATTTTTCGTGTTAATTTCAACCCACAATGCAATTCCAAATATTCCAAATGGCGTTCTCACTGTCTCCCAAGAATCAAAGTAAAACTTTTGAGAACCAGATAAAATGTGTAATTGCAAGAATGTCATGCATTTTAGGTATATAAAGCATTTTACCATGCATAGTTTCAATAATCAGGGCCAGACGACACAAAACCAACGTGAACTTTGACGTCACAATTACTTTTAATGAAGCCCAAAGGGCTTTATGATAGATTTGATAGCCCTGACCGAAATTATCACCTCATAATATTCAAAGAATGATTCCTAATTACTTATATTTATATAATTTTAAGCCATCATATAATTAGATATTTAAATATGAATAAGCAAACCCAGCTGGCACTTCAATTTGGCGTCATTTGAAGTTATGGGTTATATAGTACAAAATCGATACATAGTGTTATCACAGAGAAAGACACTATTGTAAATTGATAATCAAAATCTGAATTCATCTCAAAATCACAAAAATGCTAACAAATGAGTACATTTCTTCAGAGATATGGAACAATAATTATTGTAACTTGCACTCATTTGAATGTTAACATTAAATTTAAATAGATTTAAAGCGGATTCCAGTGATTTCCGCAAATTTCGCCTTTCTCGACCTTTGATATCCGGGGCGAGGGGGGGGGGGGGGGGGGGTTGTGTTGTGAAATCATACTATTTTTTAATTAATTTATTACAACATATATGCATATTTAATCATAGGCTGCGCTCGCCCCAATGATCGCATCGTAAGACATATTATCAGTAATGATAAATAAATCTAAGTGCATAGAATTTTATGACCTTAATGACAAAATTAATGTTAAGTGTAAAACCAACTTTTATGAGGGCCAAAAAGAAAAGAAGCTCTGTAGGAATCAAACTGTGCATCAGATTGTATCTCGGTCGATCAGCTCTTTTGTTTACCTTGTAAATTAGACAAATTTAGGAATTATCAATTTGATTTTGCATATTTTGTGTCTAGTAAAGATAAGAGTGTAGGATTTTTAATTGGATATGACTTCATGTATACATAAAATTAATATAGTTTGTAACAATAAATTTTTTTTGTAGCAAACATGGGGTGCATATTTGTGTTGTCAAAAGGTAGAGGATACTGGAGTTGAACCTGACCTTTTAAACTACATTGGAAAGGTCATAGTTCATCTTCTTGGTGATGAGGCCATGAATATGTACCTAGGTAAGTTTTGATGTTGGTGAACATTCTAAAGTACACCAACATTTCTACAACATTACCCAAAAAAAACCACACATGTATTAATTTTAGTTTGAAAGAGAGTTATAATTATTATATCTATATGAATTGTATTTTATTACATGTATTGTTAAAGAGAAAAACCATTCTGTTCTAGATCATATAACCGGTATCTCAAATTTATTAATTTTGAACATAATTATTTTAATTTTGAACATTTTTTTAATTTACTGGTTTATCAAAGTGAAAAGTTAATGTCCACAATGAAATCTCTTTGATATCGGGTATTTTGGCTGTAATGTTGACAGGAAATGAGTTTGATGTCGTTGGTGAAGAGGTGGTGTTTGGGTACATTCCAAGGAGCGAGGAGCCCTGTCACGATTACTGTAAGTATTCAGTCATTCCTAGATCAAAGTAGACATAGTTGAGAGTATTTTGTTTGTCATTTTACCATATTCTTTTTTTCGATTATTTTATTATTCATTTTATAGTGGGAAAAGGAAAGAAATTATCAAAGAAGAAATCCAAAATATTATGGCGGGGAAACCTGAAGAACCCTGCCAAGCACTTGTTTATTTGGGCCGTCCTGATGAACCGCATGAGCCTTGCTAAACTCTTCTGGAGGATTGGAAGTGATCATATTGGTAGGATTTTTTCTGTCTTATGAAATGTAATAAGAAAAGGTTATTTTACTGATTACTGTGTTTTCATTAGTATTCAATTTTTGTGGGAAAAGTAAAAATCACAATGACCCTATCAATACAAAATGTTAGTTGAAATTTCACTTCAATGAACACTTGATTACGTGGAACAACTTGATAACGAAATCCATGAAAATTGGTATTCAACGAATATTGATGAAACCACAGTAGTGCTTTACGTTGAAACAAAAATTGGCTGCATCTGCACCGCAACCAGGAAAAAAGTGTGGATAATAAAAATCAATACTGTTTGGATGAACTTAAATTTACTTAAATTCAGGACAGATAATTGTGTGTTTTTTGATTTTTTTCTGACTCTTTATCTAGTACTTGAAGTATGGCTCAAAATTAGTCAAATATAGGGATGAGAACTTGATATTTAGACCACCTGACCACAAGAAATTCCTACTGTAAATGTCCTCCTTTATTTAACGATACGGATCTTTTATGACTGATGTTTTAACATTTATGTGTCGTTTCTCACTGCGTTAAGATGGTCTTTTCTTGTATATATTATGCCATTTTCTTTTCTCAAAATTGTTAATAATTGAAATAAAATCACATATTTTCCCTTAATATGGAATGTAAAGTAAAAATCAAAGCCTATTGTCTCATCAATATTACATGTATCTCCATCCTTTAGGAGCTGCTTTGTTTGCTAGTTGTTTGCTGCAGAATTTGTCTAAAGTGGCTGATGATGAAGAAGAGATAGAACTCAGTCTTACATTGGAACAAAACTCTTCGTAAGTTCAGAGATAATTAATTTTTGGGTCACCTGAGTCACCTAGGTGAGCTATTGCCATTATAGAAATAGTGCCTGTTTTGGAGGGTAAAAGTTGAAATTGACACTTTAATAAAACCATTGTCAACCGACGCGAAGTTAAATTAATCTTGCTCAAATTAAAGCAAAAGAATGCTTGTAAGTTGGGGATTTGCAATTAGTTAAATTAACTGGTAAATTTCAAACTCATAGGGTAAGGTCATAGCAAAGTGTTCATCTTATTGTCCATAATTTAAGCACGGCCCTTTGAGATGGTCAGCATCTCAAACTATGTCTTGTCATGAATAAGGAAACAGTCATTTGTACTTATTTAAACTTATCATTTGTTAAAAGAAATACATTTATTGATCTTGGCTCCTTATATTGTATTTGCTATACTGGTCTGACTGATTTCAGAGAGTTTGAGAAGCTGGCCTCAGAGATCCTTAGCATTTGCTGCCTACAGAACCGCTACTTGTCCCACCAGTTGTTGGTCAGGGAACTAAGTGAGTTTGGCAACACCACCCTTTTTTGCCTGGCTGACGAAAACAACTTGATGGACTTCATGGGCCAGACCTGTTGTCAGACCAAGCTTAATGCCATCTGGAAAGGACACATGGCCCTGTACACCTCCAGTATAAAGGTAACACTTCACTGCATTTCTATTATAACTAGTGTTTTCATATTTTTATACCCCCGCAAACAAAGTTTTTTTTTGGGGGGGGGGGGGGGCATATAGGAATTACCTTATTCGTCCATCTGTCTGTCTATGCAAAATTCGTTTCCAGTCCATATCTTTCTTATGGAGAGACATTGCGAGTTCTTACTTCACACAAAGATTGCTTATGACCTGAGGATGTGTCATGACTTTGACCCAGGGTCATTTGGGCAAGGTCAAGGTCACTGGCAGAAAAAGTCCAAAATTCTTGTCCGGTCTATATCTTTCTTATGGAGAAACATTGGAAGTTCATATTCAAACAAAGATTGCTTATGACTTGATGGTGTGTCATGACATTGACCCAAGGTCATCTGGGCAAGGTCAAGGGCACTGGCAGAAAAAGTGCATATTTCATGTCCAGTCAATATTTTTTTATGGGGAGACATTGGAAGTTCTTACTTCACATGACCTGATGGTGTGTCATGACCTTGACACAAGGTCATTTTGACAAGTTCAAAGTCATTGTTTAAAAAATGCTTAATTCTTATATGTGTCATGTCTTGCATGAATGGAAATGATTTAAAGGTAAAATTTGATACAAAGCTTGCTTGCTTGTGTAAGGTGAAATTAAATCAATTGTAACATTTTTATCCCTGCCTGCCCCACTGAAAATGGCCCGCTCAGATGTATTTTATCTTTTTTTGAAGAAAAAAAATGTGTGGAAATTTTTTTTTGGTAAAAGTATCAAGCTCGGTATACCATAAATTCAAACATTTAATGGCTGCTTGACATGTGGATAATCGTGTTTGATATCATAAGAATAATTGTGTTTGATATCATACGGATACAAATGTCTTCATGCATCAACAGTTACCGTAAGTTGAAATAAAATGAAATTTAAAGAATAGAAATTGATTTGTGTTCTCATATTAGCATAAGTAATTTAATAAAAAAAAAAATAGAGCAGTTGTTACTGATAGAAAATGGATGGTTAAATAGATAGCATCCATCAGTTTCTACAATTATAGCAAACTACTTGAGTTATGATTTTTTCGTAGCGGGGGGTATCAATTGTGAGCTTGCTCACAGTACCTCTAGTTAAGTTCAGTAGACTCTGACTTTGTTTATTGAATTATCATAGAGCCATTTTTAATTCCTTCATTTGTTTTCAGATTGTGGCATCCATATTAATACCTTTCCTCATACCTGCCGTAAAATTTGTGGACAAGAAAGCGATACGTGATGGATATGATGATCTAGCACCTCTTCATTCCACTGAAGAGGATTTAAAGATGGAAGAAGACGACCTTACTGTGGGCAAAGACAGCCCTGAGAAGTTAACAAGTTCAAATGGAAAGGTGGCTCCTATTCAAGATTCCAAAAAAAAGATCCTCACGAAAAAGTTTAAGACTGTCACCCTGTTTGGAGGTGGTCATGATGAGAGTGGGGGCTTGAACCTTTTCCGTGCCATTTTTTTCTTTTACACTGCACCAGTAACAAAGTTTACAACAGCAATGGTAATTTATTACTTCAATTGTACAACAACAAAATTATTTGACCATATTCTTATTTAGTTGTTTATATGATTTGTAATTACAGAGACTTGAAAACATGTCCTTGCGTTAAAATTTAAAGCAGCTGTATTTTGTAACCTTTAAAGTTTTTTTTTTAAGATGACAGATATTTTTTCTTTATACAGTTTGCCAACATTGTGTTTCTGGGGATGTTTTCCTTCTTTGTTTTGACTGACCTGCATCCCATTGGTGAGAATGGTGCCCCCTCCCTTGTGGAGATCTTCTCATGGATATACACAATCACGAGTGCAATAGAAGAAATCAGACAGGTAAAATGTAAAAAGCAGTCAGATATATTTGCATAAACAACTGTACGGTATATACATTTACTGTATCAGGGTTGGGCAGTAACTTTTCTCTACACTAGTCCAGTCGGACTAGTGCCTGTTTACTTTATATAGTTTGCAGGCAATTTTATTTGTCCATCAAAAATTCGATCAAAGTACATTTGAATTCTTTGTCTCCACATTCCAGCAATTAAATAAATATGTACAAAAAGCAAGACAAAATCAAGTGGACTTGAACCTTACAATCACAAACTGTAGCCACAGTTTTGAAATTCATAATTGAACCAACTAAGCCACATGTATGCTTGTAGAAGATACTCAAGTGAAAGCAATGTGTCAGATTAAATCTTGACCTTTGAAGTATTTATTATAAACTTTTTACTAGATCAAACATACTTAAAAGGCACAGATTAATTTTGTTAATCAAACTTACACTAAAATGTTGAACCCTGTGTATATTTATTCATTATTACTTGTAAATTAATCTGTTTGATTTAAAATCACTATATTTGTATTGTAATACTTCATGTTTTATCATTATCTTTGCGATCATAAAAAGTGTGTTTTTATGTACTTTAAATATTGCTTGATAGTTTTGTCTAGAAGGCACTTTTATGTGTCTCGATCAGTTTATGTGGCTATACTGATGCTATAGTGTCTCCATTTTATTTTCTGGTGTAGGTTTTAACCAGGGATCAGCGGTCCGTGTGGTACAAGATTCGGAGCTGGTATGGCAGCGTGTGGAACCGCTTTGACTTCCTGATGTACCTTTTCTTTTTTACCTCGGTCATTCTGCGACTTTCGCTGTATGGGGAGGACTTTATCTGGGCCCGCATGCTGTACAGCTTGACATTGGGAATGTATTTCATCCGCTTCATGCACTTTTTCTATGCAGAGAAAAATATTGGGCCTAAAGTCATTATGATCTCTAGAATGGTAAGATTTTGCAGTGTTATGAAATGAATGTAAGTAAACGCAGAACATTATTTCCTCAAGATACAAAGTCTAAGGAACATGTGATGAACTTAAGGTGGTATGGGACACCTGATACTGTGGTTTCATTAATATTCAAGGGTATCAATTTTCGTGGATGAAGTGAAAATCACAGTTTCGTGGATACGTAAATTCTTGGTTAATGACCCTATCAATACAAAATGTTAATAAAAATTGCACTTCGATGAACATTTAATTTCGTGGATCAACTAAACAACGAAAATTGGTATTCAACGAATATTGATGTAACCACAGTATATTATAATCCAAACCAAATTTTACAATATTTGCACAAAAAAATTTTTTTGGAAAGGTAAAAATTACAAAAAGCCCCAGCAGGATTCGAATTCATGACTTACAGATTTGTAGTTAACACTCTAACCCATTGTGCTAAGCTGCTTTTGAACAATTTTGAGAAAGATTAGGTTTATGAAATTAAACTTGATTTTGTTGTTTATTTTGATCGGACAATACGTCACAATATGGAGGTGTTCCATACTTCCTTAAAGATTCTTTTTGTAGGTTGAGTGAAAAAAAAAATGTTCTCTAGAAAAAGTTTGAATTAAAATCTCACAAAGGTCACAGGTGATATTTTTCATTGTCGCGCGACGGAGAATAACAGGAAAACAGCAACATTTAGTGCAATGATATAATATTCAAAATATTCTACAAATTTTCATTATCCTTGAATTTTGGTGTCTTGTGATTTTGTGAAAGAGGTAAAGGAGAATTGGTACATTTTGCATACCGCCGGTACATATCACATGTACCATATTCAGTTAAAATTTAGCCTTTAATTAAATATCAACACAAGAGTACAGCCAAATTCGTTATCTCGAACTAGATTGGACTGTTTTAAAACTTCAAGATATCAAAGTATTCAAGATATGGAGGGTAAAATAAGGGGTTGGGACTTAAAATCACCTCAATAATCCATTGTATTCAAGATATCAGTGTTCGAGATTTCAAAGTTCAACTGTATTTGGTTTCTGCTTTTTTAAGGTCCATATACCTAGTCATGTGTGGTGACTTATAAAGACTATGTATTATTTTTGCAGTTGACTGATCTAATGTTTTTCCTGTTGATCCTGCTGGTGTTTATCCTGAGTTTTGGGGTAGCTTATCAGGCCAACTTGTACCCCAACGCTCCCCAACAGTGGACAGTTCTGAAGGATGTGTTGTACCACCCATACTGGCAGATGTATGGAGAACTGTTCCTGGAAAATAAAGAAGGTGCTTTGATTATTCTTATGATTTATTGAATACACTTTGATAGTTCCAAAAGAATTGAAGTTGTCTTTTACAAGAGATGCTGTCTTTAATATGCTGCTTTTACAAAAAGTGCAGTGTTAGAATGTAAATAGACCATGATTTTAAATTGAATAATCAGGATAAAAATTTAAATTAAAACTATTGTTTGGATTTCTGAATGCCTGGTACAATTACTGCTGTTCTATATCTCTTGCCTATCAGTTACTTTGCATATTAAAAAATTATCCAGTTTTCTTTTTAAAGAGAGACCTTTTTAAAAATATTCATTTAGTGATATACTGTAAACATATTAAATGTATATTTACGGTGTACGACATTTGGTGGAATATAGTTTTTAAACAAGTTGTCGTGGATTTGAATTAGCGTATTCCTGAATGTGACAGTTCTTGTACCGGTACATACATGCATGGCATTTAGCGATGTTCTCGATTTAGTGGAAGCTGCATTCCGCCAAAAGCACTAAAAAGAATATACAGCCGAATGTAATATGCTGACAGTAATCGAACAGTATTTCATTTCTATATAAGCAGATGATATACAGAATTACTTGTAGTCAAAGTGAAGTGTTTGCCTGAAATGAAAAAACAAAAACAGAGTATTGCATTGTGAGGGTATACCTTAGTGTTTGTGTTTGTGTTGTAGGTAATGACCCATCAGAGGAAGCAGGGACCTGTACAAATAACGAGACGCTCTGGAGGTCGGGGGAGATGGACCGTTGTCCCGAGAAAAATGCAATGGTTGTTTTGTTGATGGTGACATACATGCTATTGACCAATATTCTTCTAGTCAACCTGCTGATTGCTATGTTCAGGTAAGCTTTCAAATGTACAAGACATGTACTTATAATTTAGTACACTTTTTACATTAAAAAGAATTTAAATAAATTTATGGTGTAAAATGTGTGTATGCAAAATAATATTAGATATGGGTTGTTATTATTTTTAAAATAAAACTTTTTAATTTATATATTGATGTATAATTATACCTCTGCGATGAAGAAGTTTGGGATATACTGTTATACCCTTGTGTTTCTGTCTGTCCATTACAAAGAACTCTATATGATATGAGTCAAATTTGGCCCCTGTAGTTCGCCATTTTATAAAGTGTTTCAGGTACAGGAAATTGTTTTGTTATTTTTTAGAGGAGTTGATAAAAGATATATTTTTCACCTATTTATTTGCACTCACTGGCATTATATGACATTAAAAGTGACAATGATTTTATAATTCCATTAAAATCAGTCAAAAATTGACATTTACTTTATCTTTTTTCGAATGGGAAATATGGAGTGACACTTTGGAAAAGGAAAACTTTTTTGGTCACATATTAGCCTTGGATAGATAGTACATCTCTGATGAAAATATTTTGTTTGTTCAAGCATGCGCTCAGTGTTTTCTGAAAGAAAAACTGCTTGAAAACAAGCCGTACTTTGTTAAATTACCGGTATGTTAAAATGGCAAAAATGGCAGGAAAAGGTTAACTTTATGATACCGTATTTCTAAATTTTGGGCTCTTGAAACAAAAATGAAATAAAAAAAAACAACTTTTCATGTATATTTGTACAAAGAAAACAAAGAATATTGCATTGAAATGATGATTTTCATTTTAGGGGGCCATCTTAGGCTCAAATTATATATAGTCCTCTCTGTTACATTTTTCTTAGCAATTGTTCATTGCGGAAGCTTTTTAAAATTTTAACACACTCTTTGTTTAGGTATGTCATATGGTGGAATTTATTTTGTTTCAATGGCATGTAAAGTTCTTGTTAAATGATGACTGTTTATAATTAACCTAAATTTTCAAATATTTTTTCATCAAAGATTCCTCAGAAATTATTAATTGCAGTTAAGTGAAATGTTAACACACTCTGTGTGTAGGCATGCCTTATGGTTGGATCTCTGTTTCACCAAGTGGACATAAACTTCTTTTAAATGTTGTATATTCTTGTATGTCATATATGTATGTGTATTGATACATGGGTTAAAGATTTCAGTGCTCCTACCTATAAGCATTTTTCAAGTAAATGAGGAAAAAAAATAATGTGGTTCAACATTTATTTTATGTATATAATTCTGAAGATTAACATGTAGCAATTGACCATTTTAAACAACTGATTTATACTGCACTTTATTAATATACATGTACATGTATGTACATAAACAGACCTTTAAGTTAGTTTTTAAAAAAAATTGTTATAATGAATGCAATTTACTAACAGGTTTAAGCATGATGGGTGAATTTTTAAATAGAACAACATCAATAGTTGAAATGTTCTTTAATTTGTGTGAAATATGTGGCTCAGCCTGTTTTTTTTTGCCTTTTGACAGTGACACATTCCAGAAAGTCCAGGATAACTCTGAGAAGGTATGGAGGTTCCACAGGTTCTCCCTGGTCTACGAGTACTATGAGAGACCCGCACTCTTTCCACCATTGATCATACTGAATCACATGTACCGTGCCATCAGGTGGCTGATCGTGCGGTGTAGCAAATGCTGCAACGATGGAATACACACCAGAAACAGCTTTAGTAAGTCTTGATTGTGTCTTAAAGCTAAACACGACTTGTAAAAGGCATTTTCCACCAATTTCTCTTCGACTGCCACTATTCCGTCAACCTTTCGTTAAAGCCACTTATTTCTTAACAACTAAGTCTTAGTATTTTGCTGCACAGGCCTCACTGTTGCTGATCATTATATTACTTGCTCAGGGTGAAATTATCAAATTTTAACCTCTGTTCCAAGCCAAGTGAAATGCAACATCAAATATTCCAGTCGGTTCAAATTATAAACAGACAAAATGTATTTAAAACTAGGATTTAAAAATGCACAATCCTAGTCTAAGTCAATATGAGTAATACAATAGGTTGGCCATAAGTTCCAGGTATATGATATATGCAATCAAGTGTGATGAAATATTTGTTTACATACATATGCTGGTACTTACATTGTATGTGCTGGTTTCTGAGGTAGAATTGCTTTAGACTTACCTTTTCATGAGTCGTGTTCAGCTATATATGATAGATTAAAATTGTCACAGCCCTTAATGTAATTTTTTTTATTAGGCAATTGGTTAAAGACTCTTTGAAGTTTTTAATTGTTTTGCAGAGCATTTTAATGGGATTAAGACTCTTTGAAGTTTTCAATTGTTTTGCATAGTATTTTAATGGGTTTACAAAATTAATGAATGTTTTTCCATATAGATGTATTTAAGAAAGGTCAGATATTCCGTTTTTTTAATTTTATTTTTCCTGTGTGATTTCATTATAATTTACCTGTACATCATTCATTTTGCATGTACTTATATCCCATTAGTACAAGTAGTATGTATGTTATTTGTTTTTCCATGTATATAAGTTACTTGTAATATTTTGATGCACTGCAACACGAAGGAACCCTCAAGTAGCTTCACCTCTGTATCAATACATGTACTGTACAATACTTCACTTCCCCTAAACAAACCTGCTTGGTCAAATACTAGCTGTTTTTGAGTTGACTGCACTAATATGTACATGTATACACTACATTTTTGGGAGGCAAATAAATTACAGTGATTTAATATTTATTTTCTGTTCATTTTTGAATGATTTATTGATGAAAATATTAAGAAAGTTACATTAGATACTACTCATTAGAGTAATATGATTTGAATAATTCAGAAATCCTTGTTTGATAAAGGAGGCAAAACTAACATTAGGTACCTCTCTACTTACAGACCACAAGATGGCTATCTAAATGTTTTGTTAAATTGTTCGTATCCACTGATTTGGTTGATTATTGTCATAGCTCAGTGGTTGGCCTTGTGAACGGGCGATAATGAGTTTGAATCTGCCTGGGAGTTTTTGTTTACATTAACAAAATTAAATTTTTGAAAATATAATTTTTTATGCAAAATTGCACAATTTTGGGCTATTTGACTTGTATACTTCTTATCCATTATGCTATCTATCATAATCAAGTAATTTTTTGCTGATTTGGGACACTATTTCAAGGTGTAGTGAACCACCTTAAAGATAACTTTGGCTTCAAAGCAAAAGCAATTGCACACGGCTGTGTTTTACTGGTACCTATATAGCTGTTCAGTTGGTGTTGTTGTATAGAATTGGTACTCATGCAGTCTTAAAGTACTTTTGAATTAAGCCTTAACTTCTTTTGAAATATAAGACTGGGTACCGATTCTGTAGTTAGATTATTCCCAATTATTATTGGTGCTTTCATTTTTCAAAATTACACCATTGTTCTCTGTCTCCAATGACAGGTGATGGAGATCTACTGTAGAACTCTCTAGCGTGATATTTTCTTAGAACATTGAATAGTCATGAAATGTTGTTAAACCTCCTAGCATAGCATTGGTACATGTACATTAGCATTGATAAGATACCAATGCTTTAATTGATATGTTTTGTATTGTGTGTACTCTGTATTGTGTGAATCTGTGTATTGGAGCATTAATTGTTTCAGAACTGAAGCTGAGTGAGAAGGACCTGAATAGACTGTCTCTGTTTGAGCGTGGGGCGATGGAGGAGTACATGCACTCTGTGTTTTCCCTAGAAAACGACAAGATAGACAAGAAAATACAAACAACGTCTGAAAGGTATACTCTACTCTTCATTGACAGATAGTAGTGATCTGTGCAAAACATGTATTCACTGAATTTCGCTTTCATTGATTTTCGTTGATTTACAGACTGGACAGAATAATTCAGGAACTGGATAACATTAAAGACAACGTAATGGTCAAGGAGAGATCATTTGGTATGGAGGCTCCGAATACTGCAAGGTCAACATCTATATCGAACATCGACACGGAGGTCTACTCATCCAGGTAATTCAGTACTGGGTCATTATACCTAAAAGGTTGTAAGCTGGAGTGAAACATCCTGTACACTTTGTGAAAGCTTTCTCTAATATCTTAGATAAATAGGATATTGAAAAAAAATGTCTCATTATCAACCTTTTTCCCTCTATATTCTTACTGCTCAGGAAGATATGAAAATTAATGCTCTCTTAGATTTGCTATTTCAAAAATATACTTTGATACACTGTGTGAATGTTGGTTGAAGAGAAGTTTATGCATTTTGTTTAGCATCACATTTAAAATACATGTATATTAGCACCAGAAGATGTAGATTTCAGTAGGGGCCTCACATTTATATAAAGCATTCAATCTTGGACAATATTATAGAATATCGAGCTTTTATACTTTAAATAGTCCTGATTAACTGAAGACTAAGATAAAGTGGGTTTTTTTTCCTGTCTATGGTTATATACGAACTTCATTCTTCTGAAACATACCAGTAGGACCTAAATAAACTTAGTTCTACTCAAAATTGCCATTCATATTCGTGTATATTCAACCACTGATCTATCTTATCTGTCAAATATTCTGAGATAAAAGACGTACATTTTCATCATCCTTTTGTTTGTGATTGATTTTTAATCAACCAACAAATTGGGTTCACACAACTATATTGTTAATACATGTATGTTTTAGATTCCTTTTTCTAATCCCAAAAATATCTTCTTTGATAGTACATGTACCGTACATGCATTTTTGTTTTAAAAGAAACATCTTGATTTCACTAACCCTTGAATTGTCAGTTTCATTGTCACACATAGAACATTTTTATATTATTTTTGTACATTTCTTAAACAGGAAAACTCATTCGCAGTTAGAGGTGGAAATGGACCAGTTGTCAAACTTTGTAAGAGAAAACATGCTTGCCCTGAATTCATCTGTACTTCGCTTGGAGAAACTGGTTGTGGCATCCACAAGACAACAAAAACAGCAGCAAACTCTGGACATCACCCACGTGCAGTCAGAGATCTGATCTTATATGGTTGTTGTAAGGAGATAACTCTGATTTATCTGTGATATATTAAACTGTATCAGGGTGTCTTTTAACCCGACTAAACTGGAATTCAGCCAAATTTCATCTTTTCTTCACACACTCTCAGCATCAGTTCGCAGAAACAAGAATATTGCTTTCACACAATTTTTCAGGAACTAAACATGTAGTTAAGTTTAATATTGATTTGTCTTGCCACTTGGCAAGATGTGATTCTCCTTGTAGTGATGGCAGATTCATATTTGTGAGCTGTTACTGTAGAACTGGTTAACTAGTACATGTACAAATGTACATTGTAAAATAATATTTTATGTGCATTGAACTTGAATTTAGCCTTCCGACATTGATGAGTGTGCCTTATGCATATTTTTATTTCAACCATATTATTCTATTCTTTTTCCGTCACTATTTCAGTAATTTGTGATCCTCTTTAGCAAGTTTGTAGAGAGAGAGAGAGAGAGAGAGAGAGAGAGAGAGAGAGAGAGAGAGAGAGAGAGAGAGTAATAAGCAGAGTGTGAATATTATTCATTCATATAAACTTTAAAAATATAGTGACTTCAACTTTCAGCTCACTTTTAAAAATATAGTGATTTCAACTTTCAGCTCACTTAACCAAAGTAACTGAGATATTAACGTTGGAGAGACCATGGTTTAAATGTACATGTATGTAGATCTTACAATGGAAATGTTATTTCTTATACTTTTAAATTTATTGATATAATTTTATTACATTTTATAAGTCCTTTTTATTTTGCATATTTATTCATGACAACTTTTCTAATGTTATTTATCTGTGATACAACTGTACATGATTTTTATTTAGATTTAGAAGGTTTTGATCAGATTGCTTGCATATCACAAGTAATTTTATTTCTACTTTTTTAAAAGGGATATCAAATTTTTAAAAAGTGAGAATGTTCATTGGTTGTATTTGTTTATTTATATGTACATGTTTATTTTTGAAAATGAATACAGCGATACTCATCTACTTTCTTGATGATATTATCAATTATTAAAATGATCTACTCAGGGTACATGTACAAAGTACTTGTTTGAATTTCATAAAAGGAAATGTTGCATCATCATTTCGCTTTCAGTGATAAAAAAAAAGTGAGGATTTTTTCCTTCAAGTTTTTTATTCTCCACTATTTTTCATGTGTTAATAATTTCGTTTTTTAACATTAGTAGAAAACGTGTGGATAAGTTATGCGTTTGACTAATTTTTGAAAAAATTTATTGTCACAATTTAATAAAACAGATTGATGGAATGTGCTCTTTGATCATGATCTTGATTATTAATGTTCCACTGAGCACTACCTCAAAAACAATGTACCAATACTTCTGGTCCGTCCATTTTACTAGAAACATCCTTTATATGAGATTCTAACATATGTTGTATTTTGTTGATTATATACACATTCTTATAATCTTTGCTTGTCTCGTAATAAACTTTTAAACTTGAATTTGCTTTGTTTTTTGTGATGTGAATTTGTTGAATGTAATAGGTAGTCAAATACAATAGTTTATGAACATGGAAATGTTGTAATGTTGCAAAGTTATTTTTAATGATACAGTCATGCATTTCTTATTGGGTTTTAAGAAGTACAGAAAAAATGTACATGCACTAGAAATGCTATATAAAGAAAAACCTTTCCTATTACATACATGTCCCTTGATTTACAATAACATGAAAAATTAATGTATTTAAATCTATCATAAAATGTGACGAAAAGTGTGTGCAGATATCAGTCAGCCTATGCATTGTTTGTCTGCTCTATTGGGCACAAACATGGGTCGTTAGCACTTGGTACAAATGTTGGCTACAACACGAACTATGTTGGAACTTTGACCCATGCATTTATATGATTGTAGAAGGTCAAGGTCACAACTTCATTTGAAGAAAAATACGAATCTTACCGATTACCAAGTCATTTGATGAGTTTTTGGACCATATCTCATCATTAGCCATATTGGTATACATTTAAACAATAAAATGCTTTCTATGATGATTCATGTGGGATATGAAGGTGGCAACATTGCAGAAAAAATGTAAATTTTTTCTGCAATGATCGCTACCTTCATAACCCACATGAATCATCATAGAAAGCATTTTATTGTTTCTATTTACATCTTTCTTTTAATAAATTGATAAGGAAAAGTTAGTAAATTTCACTAAATTACTGTTGATGTACATAAGTACATTAGCTAAAAGAGCCAAATCGTCTCCTGTAAGACTTTGAGTCTGACATCATCATGATTATTTCAAGCAGTCTGTGCTGTAATTTTCTTAGATCGCTGTAGGCTTTGACCAATCGATAAACAGGGCGTGTCAATTTCACTCCTGTCAGTTTCTTATCAATTTCAGCCGCTGTAGATTTCGACCAGTCCGGCTGTTTCTATAGAGCTATGAATTAACTACCGGTATAAGTTTCCGTAAGAAATAGAGGAAATAATACTTGGTAGATGTAAATATAAAATTGTAAACACTTCAGGCTTAATTTCTGTAACCATCCATCATCTAAACAGGAGAAACTAGTTACCTGGTACTTTAACGTACGTAAAGGCAGAACATCTCTCTAATAAGAGAGATAGCTTGTGTAGAAAGTAATCTCACATTGTTTCTGTTAACTTACAATTATTAAAGCATGTAGCAACAAATGGGCAGTGCTGGGCCACGTACAATTTATGTTGGAAGCAACATTTATTTTTTATTCACATATAGAAAATTGAAATGTGAACAGAACGAACTGAACCCCAGGCAACTTTTACAAGAAATTACAAGAAATTGATTACATTGATCAAACTTTTATGAGGCATAATTTATACCCCCCCCCCCCCGATAATTTTTTTTCAATGGATGTTTGGATGAATAATTTTTATTTCTCTTTATTAGCTGGTTCACAGAGGAAAAACGTGATTAAAGGACAATTGCAAACTTTAGAATTACGGTAGTTAGCATCATTTGAAACTAATAACATTTCAAATGTATGTAAAATTGTATGGGTTTTCTATTCTCAGAGAGCACGACTGGGAAAGCAAATTTTAAAATAAAAACATCTGATTCACATTTTCTTCAATACTAGATTAATATATAAACCTATATTTAAATCACATACCAATTACTGGAAAATCTTTCATTTGACCCCCTTCTTGTGTTTTAACAGATTGCTCTGGTTTACATTTTAGCATTACAAAACATACGGATCCAATCATCATATCTTTTAACAAGAGGTCCATGACCCCCATCACTCACCTGAGCAATAGTTCTTGTATCATTGTTTTTCGAAATGTGTAAATATGAAACTTTTTAGGCTCAGCATTAAAAACTCTCTTATATTCCATGATTTGACAATAAATTAAACAACATAGAAAAAAGCTTACTTTTTTGGACATCATAATGCAAGAAGCATCGACTGACCTGAATCTTTATTATCTTGGACCCAAATGTATTAAAGATAACAAAATTGTAAAATAAACTACCAGTATACAGAATTATATGTAAAAAGTGAACGGTGACTGTGACCTTAATTTGAGAATATGAAGATGTAAGGATGTTTATACATAGTAAAATACTGCAACTTAAAAAAAACATAGCATTGCATTTCTTGAGATAAAATTTTTTAATGTTTTTCCAATATACTTCTATGTTTAACTTTGAACCTGTCTTGGGGGAGATATTGGTCTGATGGTCTAGGTTTTAACAATTTAGAATCCACTAGTTCACTGTCTTAGAATGCTTGTACTATAATATCAAAATTGCATTTTCAATCATTATAGGTTTGTAACAAAAACTGTTTAAGTCAGCAAGAGTCATCTGTCTCTAGCATAAAGAGAACGGGATCGTCTTTGGGTAGTTTATCCTTGAGGTACCTTATAACAGACTTGAGGTACCTCTAACGGTATGGGGAGGGTAGCAGCTTGAAGGTTTATAGAAGAGATGTCAAGAGAGTCAGTGGGTTTATACCAGATCAAGTCTGAACATGATGTTAAGAATGCTTTGTATAAAGTTTGGACTATATATGATAAGGGCCTAAAATGGCCCCCTAAAATGAACATCAACATTTTTGTATCATTCTTTGTTTTCTTAATACAGATATGTATGTGATGTGTTTACATAATATTCATTTTGGTTCAAGTGTCCACAATTTAGAAATATGACATCGTAAAGACAACCTTTTCCCGCCATTTTTGCATTTTTAGCGTAAAACAGCTTGTTTTCAAGCAGTTTTTCCTTCCGAAAACATAGAGCGCATTCTTGAACAAATAAAATATTTTAATCAGAGATGTATCTAGCCAAGACTTATAAGTGACAAAAAAATTTTCCTTGTTCAAGCATGCGCTCTATATTTCCCATTCGTAAATATATAAGAAAAATGTCAATTTTTGGCCGACTTTGATTAAATTATAGAAATGGCGTCACTTCTGACGTCATATACTGCCAGTGAGTGCAAATAAATCAAATAAATATATGAAAAAAATATTTTATATCAACTCTTCTAAAAAATTAGTTAACATTTAATTGTACCCGAAACACTTAAAAAATGGCGAATTATGGGGGCCAAATTTAACTCTTATCATATATAGTTCTTTGGCAAGTTCAGAGCCCTAAAAGTTTGGCAAGCTTACTTTTGGTTTCAGTCTCACTTTTGCACTATTTATTCCTTTTGTACAAGTGAGACTGAGATCAAAAGTGAGCTCGTCTAACTTATATGACCCTGGAGCCTGTTCCCATGCCAGTTGGATGAGCCCACTTTTGATCTCAGTGTCACTTGTAAAAAATGTGTATAAAGTAGGAAAAAGAGACTGAGATCAAAAGTGAACTTGTCTAACTTTAATTGCCTGTGGCCTACTCCTTGTAACTCATAATTTAAATACTTTGTTATAAAATTTGATCATTGTTATAGGCGTATGAGATGTAGTTATTCATAAATATATTATTACACATCAACTGAGACAAAGTTTTAAGCTCTAAAATACCCTATTTGGTGTCTAAACAATTTTTCCCTTTTCACTGAAAAATCATTAAAAAAAAATTCATATAAAATAATTGAGACAAAACTGGTCTCTTTTGTAAAATTATATTTCAAAAAACAGATTTTTATAGATCCACTGAATAAGATTTGGGTGTTGAGGAAATTTTAAAGCCCTGTATTGTTGAATTTTACTTTTTGATACATGACAAGCCACTGTTTATGTAGTTGATGATTTATTTGACTCCACATATTAAGCTGCTGCTGAAATGAAGGGTCTATATTATTTACTAACATCATTCATTCTCAGATATTGCACATGACATTCATAATCTAAAGGCCCCGACACATGAAAAGTTCACTTTTGTACAAGACATCAAAAAACATTTTTCTGTCTTGTTTGGTGTTTAATAAATATAGCAATCCTTGAATTGATTTAAAATAAATGTCTGGGATTTGAAAAAAAAAAAAAAAAAAGGCATTCACAATGTACTGTCTTTACTTTTTAGATTCAATGTTTCTAAGAAATATAAAAAAGAAATAAACAAAAAGAAACCCAAAAATCTCAACCCAACCCCTCTAATATTCAATATGATTTAAACAACCTTGCAAACTTGTTATTTATAAACACTACATAAGCTTATCTATAAGTGTTTAAGATATTACCCATGTAATACCATCACAATTCATATACATTGTAATTGATATACAAATGTTAAGTAATGGAATTATGCTATTAAAACCAGCTTACACACTGCAGGGAGGTGTTAGATTTTCTGAAGCTATCGGACAACTATGGTAAATAGTGTGCTAAATTCACACATCCATACATCACACACTTGCTCATCATTCAAATCTATGGATATACATGTATATTGATTTTGCTTGAAAAATAAACTCTGAAGTACATGTAGTTTTGTACAGTATGATGACTAGAAAATGAATGAAGAAAAATGTGAGGTTTAAAGCCAACAAGAGAAGATGTACTTAACGATAATTCAATGGTGGTTATCGCGGGACTTGAGGGATGTTGAATGACTTGTGTGAGAGAGTTGTGTTGACAGTATCTAGAAGATTTTATACCCATGAAATCAGCTGTCTCATATACATGTAATCATAATGAGAATATAGGATCTGTTTATATTTACAATTCAGCTGTATTCTACAGCCATTAAATTACAGGTTCATGTATGTTGATAAAATTAATATATATAGACACTCAATTCACAATTCAAGTGTACAGTTGTTCTTATAAATTACAAATGCAAAAAGCCAAATAAAATTTACACAGGTACATGAAAATGTATACATTAACAAAACTTGAGCAAATGCAAGAATGTCATACTAATAGTCTTCCAATTCTTGTGCAAGCAACTTGTGAAATGAATTCATATAAATAAGAGATTGAAAACATATCACCATTCTAAGAATTTAAAACATACATGTATACATGTATAAGTATTTTCATCTTTTGTTTTCTACAATCATTAATAGATTTATGATAGTTCCTGTAAATTAAAAATAATATCAGAAATTGAACCCTTACACACAATTCTCATTTCATAATTTAATAATAAAAACATAAATGGCTAGAATAAAATTACACCATTAATGAAATTTTAATTCCTAAAATCTCCAAAATAAATAAAATAATCCATATCAGAAGAAGAAAGAAAAATATGCCATTTATTAATACGTTGAACACTTTTACTGCCCAACACATAGTCTTATCATATATCCAGAAAGGAAATGTGCAGTGTATAACTATGCTGTAATCATCATATTAACTGCCCTATACATTATTGTGTACTAAGATATCTCAAAAGAAATTTAACGCTGTGGCAATCATCATTTTCAATCAAAAAGTGTGCATACTTTTTTTTTTTTACACAACTTCATGGATAACAAAATGGTGTTTATTAAAGATTAAAATTGATATTCAACTAACAATTTACAAGTAAGTTGAGGTTGATGCCCAGTAACATGGTAAATGACTTAAGGTAAATGACAGAAGAACAAAAAACACTATAAAACACTGAAAAAAGAATATCTTGACCAAACACGTGACAAATTTCAGATTTCCTGTGCTAAAGAAAAGTCAAAAGCACTTGTATTTTCCACGCTTTGAAGTTTGTTTGTATAAACTTGAGAAGCTGCCTTCACTGGTAAGAGGAGTCCCAGCTTGCTTCATCCTATTTATCACTGGTAGGACAAAAGGCTTGTGGCTTCCGTCTCGGCCTGGCTAGCACTCAATGTCTCACATTTGTCCACGTTCAGAGAATACTGTTAGAGAGAGGTCAGACACTGTGATAAACACATGCACACGCACACACAAGCAGGGAACAGGATACACTGGTGCTGGCACTTGAGCTGGAATTACACACGGTTGGAACCAAGATCAGGCTATCATGTGTCTGTGTTTTCTACAAAATTCAATAGAATATGTTAGGGATAAGACAGCAACCTGCTTAAAAAGACAACCAATGCACATCATAGCATTCATGTGCATTGACAATAACTTAATTTCACAAAATCACAGCAAATTATTTCACAGGAAGTTACAAACATAGGTAATCACAGATTAAAAAGCTCACCGAGACGAGACATCACCCTTATGAGACTTCACCTTTATGAGACCACCTTTATCATATTAAATGAAAATCATACTTTATGATCTTGGATATTCATAGATTCTGTTTTGACACAATATCGTATATCATCTGTTAAAAAATTGTATGATAATCATATGTTCATATGTTAATCAATACAATAATATAAAATTAAATATTGCATCCTATCATATTTACAACATATATCATAAAATACAATAAAATACCATAATAAACAATGATGAGATATGATATTGTAACATATGGTATGAGATTGTATTGTGTTATATGTTATTGTATTTGATCACATAATACAATATCATTATAAATTAAACAATATAGTATTATATTGCAATATCATATTACATAATACATCATAGCATTGAAACATATGATATTATATTGTATAATATAGTATGATATTGTATGATACTGTATCATTTTTGATACATAATATGATATTGTATCATATGATACAATATTATTTGATAAAGTAAAATATTATAAAATACAATATTATATTATACATATTGTATCATATGATACAATAATATATTTTACAATATCATACAATACAATTTCATGTGATGTGATAATATATCATATTATAAACCAAAATCATATTATACAATATCATATGATACGATATTATATAATATTACAGTATCATATTATACAATTTCATGTGATATAATTCTATATTACAGAAACTTATATCATATTAAACAATATTGTATGATACAATATTATAGAATATACAATATTGTATCATAGGATACAATATTATATTTTGCAATATCTTATGTTATAGTTTCATGTGATAAAATTATAAATTAATAATACAATATAATATTACAGGCCTCTCGATCCTCTATAATTGGGGCCAATATTCGGCCCCATTCCCAACGTGAAAAAGACATCTTTTTTCCCAAAATTGAGAGTGTTTTTCCCAATTTGAAATTGCTTAATATTAATAATGTAACTTAAAAAAAACCATTCTTATTCTAAATATATATCTTGTATATTCAGCAGTCATAAAAGCACCGTAAAGATGTGCAACACTACCGCGTTGTAAACTGTTTCTTGTGATCGGTAACTTTGCCAGAATTTCCTCAGAGATGGTGTAATTTTAAAAACGATGTTTATTACTTTTAATCCTGATATTACAGTTTGTTGGTAAGCTGTTAGTAGTTAATAATTTTGCAATAAATGTTAAAATTATTATAAAAATGTTTGTCTGACTGAACAGATCCTCTACAAAACGATAGTAAGTGGGTCGAAGGGTTTGACTAATACCCCAAACACACAGAAGTTCAGAGACTGATTTTATAAATATTGTCATTAGGCTAACACAATCAAGAAACATTTATCTATAAAAGGTATAAATACAAATATAGATTATACTTTACATTGATACAAATAAGATAACTTTTTTTTAAATTCTTAAAAAACAGTTACATTATTTTCTTTGCCATTTAACATATAGCTAGTAATTACACAAAAACCTTTAGGGAAATTTTACATCTTCAGTAACAAACTTGTATCACACACTGTGAATTAACTTTTTTTCTTTCTCATTATTAAACACACATGTTCCCATTTTTAAAAATAATTTCTAAAAAAACTAACCTTTAAAAAATCCTATCAATATATCCTAGTTTTTGTTCTGGGGACAAATTATTATGCAAGGAAAAAATTCCCAATTTCTATCAAAACGTTGCATTTTTCCCAATCCATTGGCCCCGGCCCCAGTACCAAAAATGGGTGTGAGAGGCCTGTATTATACAATATTGTATCATAATATACAATACTTTACATGACGATATCATGTTACAATATCATAACATTAATATAATATAATAAAAATTGATTCAATATCATATCGTATATCACTTTTTATAATATTACATATGATATTATATTGTATCATATTAAACAATATTGTTTCATACCATACAATACTATATCAAAGGAATCATGTTATATCATTTATCAACAAACACATCTATCTATTGAGCAGGTTTGAGTGAGGTGGGAGATTTCTTTAGCATCCTTGATAATGGAGATCAGGCTCTGCATCTGAAGCAACCTCTGCGTTTCATTTATAATATAGTTAAATCAACTATGCAAGCTAACATCTATAAAACATGTGACCTGTTCCAAACAAACTAAACCTCATCCAGCATCTGAAACCTATGGCTCAGATTCAGCATTCAAGCCTGTCAGGTGCATCAGTATACATAAGACGCATCTCCATGCAAGTTTGGTGAAGTTCAGACCAGTAATAACTAAGATATTATCATCAGAGGGCACTAGCAATTAAAACCTTAATCTGCTCCAGCATCCGCAACCTAATATGGCTAAGATTCAACATCCATGCCTGTCAGGTGCATCTGTATCATAAGACACACCATCCATTCAAGTTTGGTGAAGTTATGACCTGTATTAACTAGGATATATTTTTTAGCATCCTTGATAATGGTGATCAAGCTCTGCATCTGAAGCTTCCTCTGTGATTCATTCATATTACAGTTTAATCAACTATGCAAGTTTGAAATAGTACTATTATCTATTTAACATGTGACCTGTTCCAAAAAACTTAACCATATCCAGCATCTGAAACTCAGCATTCAAGCCCGTCAGGTGCATCAGTATAATAAAACGCACCATCCATGGAAGTCTGGTGTAGTTAGGACAAGTAATAACTAATATATGATCATCAGAGGGCACCTGTTTCAAAAACTTTAACCAGCTCTAAAAACCTTAACCTCCCCCAGCATCCGAAACCTATGGCTCAGATTCAGCATTCAAGCCTGTCTGGTGCATCAGTATCATAAGACGCACCATCCATGGAAGTCTGGTGAAGTTAGGACAAGTAGTAACTAAGATATAATCATCAGAGGGCACCTGCAACAAAAACTTTAACCAGCTCTAAAAACCTTAACCTCCTTCAGCATCTGTAACCTATAGCTCAGATTCAGCACCCAAGCCTGTCTGGTGCATCAGTATCATAAGACACACCATCAATGCAAGTTTGGTGAAGTACGGACCAGCAGTAACTTAGATATTGCTATCAAAGGGCACCTGCAACAAAAACTTTAACCTGCTCCAAAAACCTTAACCTCCTCCAGCATCCGAAACCTATAGCTCAGATTCAGCACTCAAGCCTGTCTGGTGCATCAGTATCATAAGACACACCATCCATGCAAGTTTGGTGAAGTACGGACCTGCAGTAACTTAGATATTGATATCAAAGGGCACCTGCAACAAAAACTTTAACCTGGTCCAACAACCTTAACCTCCTCTAGCATCTGAAATTTAGGACTCAGATTCAGCATCCAAGTCTTTCAAGTCCATAAGTCGGTCCAGATGCATCATCCATGCAAGTTTGGTGAAGATAGGACAAGTAATAGCTTAGATACAGGACCTGCAACAAAAACTTTAACCAGGTCCGGACGCCGACGCCGGGGGTATAGCATAAGCTCCCCCTGACTTCGTCTCGGTGAGCTAAAAATCAGTACAGTTGAACAGCAGCTTATTAAAAGGACACACTGCCTTCCTTCTTGTGATTTTACACAGGTGTTTCGACCAAATCATGATAACTACGAAATATGTATGTACTTTAGACCAACCTTTTGTCTTGTTTGCTGATTCTATGATTTGCAGCAGACAGCGTCCAAACTCTTCAATCACCATTCTCTCCTGCACTACTGGTGGCATCTTCAGTCTCTCGGCCTCCTCTGCCTGAGCCAACAGACAAGCGCACGTTGCCTCTGCAACATCTGAGGTTAAAAATGTGTACGGCAGCCTGCAAAAATCAAACTCCACTTAAATTCATCAAAAATCAACATGGAAGCTGCAGCAGATAATAGTATACAATTATTTAATGCTTGAGCAGTCAATAGACCAGAATATTTTTCCCGAGGTGCAGGGAACAAATTCTGGTCTATTGACTGTTCAAGCATTAAATAATTGTTTTATTACGTAATTCCTTTTGTAGTTTTCTGGGTTTACAATTTGCATATTGTAGATGGTTTCCGTGCCATCATGCAATATACTAAGATTTTTTTTTCATCTTTCACATGCACAAAACCTGTTGCATGCATTACAACATCTCAATTCAATATTAGTTTAAACAAAGAAGGGGAAGTCTTCAACCGATTAGATTTTAAATAGTCTTTTACCTTATATGAGGCTTTAAAACTGTTATTTGATACTCCATTTTGATAACATTGAATTGGGTTTCAGCAAGTACTAAAAACAGCGTCTATGTAAAGGAATATACATTCCCTGAGAACTATCGAAAGGATGCAACATTAACATACCCACGTTCTGAAATACGTTGCCGGTCCAATAGATCGCAGTCTATTGACCGGCGGTCCAATAGATCGAAGTCTATTGACCGGCGGTCTAATAGATCGCAGTCTATTGACCGGCAGCTCAAAATAGACGCAAATATTTAATTTGTAATAAAACAACAAAATCCCTTTGATTAGGTAATAATGTAAAATATTTGCAATTCTCGTAAACTTTGCTTTATATTCCTATTGAATTTATCTTGTTAATTTTCTTTTGATGTGTGTCACAAGACTAGAAAAGACATTCTATACAACCATTACTAATTTTGATCATGTACCTTTCTCCCGTGGAGGCGATCTGAGGTCGTCGTGATGGAATTCCTGATATCTGGGAGGACAGTTTTGATTTTGCTGCAGTCTGTTGTTGAACTCTAACCTCCGCTGCATCTGCTAAGTGCATTAAAGTTTTCCTTTCTGGACTTTCTTCAAAGTTCTTGCATCCAATACATTTACAAGAACTTGAGCACATTATTTTTGCCTAAAATAAAAAGAAATCTTAATGAAATTGATGTCAATTTCTTTTTTCTGGGAACCAAAACAGAAGGCAATAAAAGACATTAAAAACAAGGAGAATTTGTAAAACGTTTGCTTATTCCTACAGAGTTAATTGTTTTGACCTATGACACATTGACGAGAAAATAAAATTTCAATACTTCAAATAAAAAAGGCACCTTGTTTGTGTAAATCCTTGACAAGTTTTGGTAGTTATCAATAATATACACCAACATTAAAACTTAAACAGAATTACTTCATAATAATACTAGTACAAAAATAGTTGGAAAAGAATAGATTGTAACCTCATAACATTCACAGTAGTTCTTCAGGCAGCCTGAGCGTTTACAGTTGCAGCCCTTGTTGTGTCTGCGGTCTCTTTCTCCATCTCTGCCTTTACCTATGATGAAAGTATGTTCCATTCAATCTGGATTTTTTACAGGCTCACAAAAAATTAGAATATATGTATATCAAAATAGTGTACTCAATACAAATGTCACTTCATGCGACAGGTTATCATCAAAGGAATGTTCATGCTCTATATTAAAGTCAATCACAAGTTAAGCTAAGAACAGTTCATAAACAATTTAAATAGTGATAAAGTGTACTGGGTATTACATGGACATTTAACTTTTAACGTACAATAAAATTTCATCCTAAATATCTTAACATTACTCTAAGTAGATATCTTACCGATCTTTGGATGAAAAGCCATGGGGTTTCTGTCCAAACAGGACTTGATCGCTCTTGAGCGCTCCTCCTCATGGTCCAAGTTGTTGGCACAGTTGTTGCAGTTACAGTTGTGACAGAACTCTCCATTGGCAAAACAGTCACAATACCTAGAAAAAGATGTACAATGTATACATGAGACACAAAGTCCTTAAAGATTCAGTCTCTGTTAATCACATTTGATCTCTGATCTTTAGCAATGGCATTGATCCTTTGCAAACACTGAATCTTATATAGTTCAAAAGATATGGTCAAGTCATAATGGCAGACACACAAACCGACCAAAATTAGTATGTTAACCAATCTTCAATACCTACTACATTTACTGGTACTAGTTTTCCCCATTTTGTAACTAACATATTCAAACCAACTGTTACAACAATCCAATCAACGATATCAAACTTCATTATGTTCTCTGCCTTAATGGTTAAACCAACTACATTTCCATATAATACTTGCACATAACTGTAAGCAAATTACTATCAGGGTTTTATGATATTCTGGGAGAGCACTTTATTGCAATGTGTTTTATTCCTATTGTCACACACTTACAGTTTTAAGCACTGGGATTTTGTACAATTACAAGGTTTTCTTGGCCTGGCTCCTGTAGCCTCTATTGCAGATCTGCAAAAGGATAAAAAAAATAAGGATTAGATATATGATACATACTTGATATATATATGTATCATATTGTTTACTAGACAATGAAAATTATAGATTGTTTATTAATAGATTCCTGATATTGTTTAACTGCTACCTCTTCCCTAAAACAATCCCCCATACCATGAGTTTGACAAATGAATATGTATTATTGAATGAATCTTTTTCTTTTTGCCACACTATTTTTTGCACTTACTTTTGCAAGAACCCAATCAGTAATTTTGGAAATTATCATACTTTTTAACCTCCAGTGGTGAAAAAAGAGATAGATTTAGAACAAAAAAGTGGAAGCATAGCGCGCAGTCTCTTTCTTGTATATTTCAACACACATATTCTTCGCTATGTAAACAAAGCGTTTGTTTACATTTTGAATGTTGAGGTGAAAATTCCAGTTTTAGACCTAAAATGAATGTGTTAATCGTTAGGAACTGTTTATTTATACTTAAAATGAATAATGAGATAGACTAACTAGCTTTAAAAAGTTTTTTTACTGGTATATTGAACCTATGTAAACAAAAACAGGGCATGAGTATGTTGACATGACGAAGAATTGTAAGCCCTGTATCTTGCTTAAAAATCAACGACTGGCACCAAGGACCAACCTAGGGGGCGACTTGGGCGAAATAGTCGCTTTTTGATCGGTAACTTCGCCGGAATTTCCTCCGAAAGAGAAGTTGAAGTCGCCCTGTATTATGAGTTCACAACCGTGTAAATTAACCCCAAAGGCAATAAAATGATAATTAACTAATTCTGAAGACGTTTTCACAGTCTCAGTTAACCCCTGTTGTGATTAATTACTCAAGACTGTCTTATCTTTAGAGGGTTATAAATACGGGTGATGCAACCACATACTGTGCAACCGATGTTTATTTCTTTTAGTGTTGATGTTACAATTAGTTGGTTACTTGTAATTAGTTAATAACTCTGCCAAAGTAATGCTAAAACAATCATAAAACCGTTTGTTTACAGTTATCTTTAAAAATAAGATCATCTACATAACGGTTGTAATTGGGTCATAGGGTTAGACTAATACCTCCAAAATACACAGAAATACAGAGACTGATTTTATTTGTCATTTAGCTAACACAATTACAACACATTTCATCTATAAAATGTATGAATACATCAAATAAATTAAATTTAATAAATTGGATAAGTTTTTTTTTAATTTTTAGATTTTTTATTGACTTCTAATCTAAATTATTAAAAGTTGAGTCATAAGCGTTATGCTGTTGTCAAGTAATGGAAGTCTCCCTGATTTCTCACACTTCTCTCTATTTTTCTGTTAGGGAGAAGTGAAGTCTCCCTAAAATTTTGCTCTAGGTTGGTCCCTGGGCACCCAAATTTCATTCGATCATTAGAAATGCATTCCTAAAGCATTGCAAAAAATAAAAACAGAAAAATGAAATTTGACCAAAATCATGACCATGCCCCTTTAAAAGATATATTCAGTCATCGTTTAAGCCACAAGTGGAATTGCAATGATTCTTTTTCCTTGGCGAGGATAATACATGCATCAGCATGTCTTGTAACTAATGTAATCACTGGAAGTGGATTCTTTGATTTAGTTGTTCAATGTAAAACACATGCTTGAAAACTTCTCATTTACCCAACTAAAAGAAGATATTGTATGCCTCAGATTCAAACTCAACATAATTTTGGAACCATAATGGCTATCTTTAAAAACAAAGTAGGCGGGAGACAAAGCTATAAAGCTGTAGACTTCCGCGTAAATCGTTAGAGTTAACACGTATGGAAATTATGCATCACGCAAAATATTGATTTACTGGGATATGTTTCCCCCTTTCTTAACTTAAACCTGGATTTGTAAACATTTTTTAAATCTTGTTGAACTTTCCTCCCAAAAGAAATATGAGATAAAATGCAAAGGGCTGGCATACCAAAGCATTATCATTTTTTAAGCATAGAACCCTAATGTACTTCAATAACATTAGGATAAAAGGAAACCTATACATTTGACAAACCAAGAAATGCTAAAGTTATCATAAGTTAGCAACTTTACCCATTTTGTTTGAGGTTAGCACTGAGAGATGGGTCACTGCTGGCTATAGGCACAAACTCCTGCCTCTGTTGTTGTTGCTGCAGCAAACTCTGTGGCTCCACTGTTGCAACAGTGTTTGTTGCTGGCAGAGATGGCTGTTGCACAGTGATGGTTTTTGGCTGTACTTGCTGCTGAAGCTGCAAATATTATTTACACATGTAAATGTGCACAGAGTGTAATAATTATTCTGTATCTTTTAATCAATATGAACCCAAAATTACCAAAGTCTTCAATATAAACCTCAAAGGTGTAAAAAAAAAAATAATCATATCACAGATCTTCAATGATCATATCACATGTGACCCCTTTCTATTAATTGTATGCTATCAAACTGTATAAACTATACTTGATAAATTATCAAGCATTGATCAGAAAGTTGAAATGACTGATTTTTTCATTGACTCACATACATGTAGAACATGAGAATTCTTATATAATTGTACATCAGTTTTCTTTCATACTCATTCAACATTTAGCCTCACACTTTTTTGAGAAAGTATAACAAGAAAAGTCATTATCCTTTACATTTATCTTGTGTATCTCTTTTATCTACAATAATTTTACATGTATGTATGTATGTATGCAAGCCATGAAGCTTAGTTTATATTAATTCAAACAGTATTCATATTCACCAATCAGAGTGCCCTTTGAAGTCTACATACCAGTAACCTTCATAAAATTGTAAGTCAATTTTACTAAACTCCTAAAAAGCATCAATCAATATATATGTTTGTATCAACTGAATCGGACAAGACATAAGCATAAGTCAAGCACAGTGTCTGACTAGTAAAAAAAAGAACTTAAGTTTCATTGAAATAATTTTACCTGTGTCACATAAGATGCCGGGACAAGAGCAAATCCCTGAAGTCCGGATCCACCCGACAGCAGGGTGGTACCTGGGGGTAGTCCAGCAATGTTGGTGACCGTAGAAGTAGCAGGTCTGATCTGAGCGACCGACGACACTGCCATGGGTGTTGAAACTCGAATTGCCACTTGTTGAGTTGGGGCTGCTGGTAACAAAATCCGCTGAACTTGTTGTGTAGTCTGAGGTTTTGAAGTTACCTTAAAAGATTAAATTCACTACATTTGGCAAAACTGTTAGAATATAAAACCTGCACCTTGAATGATATATCTTTAAAATACCAAACAAAAAATGCTTAAAGTTATTTTTCCATTTTCATATGATGCAAATTTTAGATACATTTGTCCAAAATGAAAAAACAAACATTTGCAGTAATTCATTTTGACGTGCGTCCTTTGAAAATACGCAAAAATTTAAGATTTAGAAATAGACCCACATATTTTCCTCGCTCAGAAATTCAAGTTCCTTATAGTTCCTTTCTAAACCTACTAGCTAAATTTGCAAAGTGTTTCGAATAAAAAAAACCCCAAAAAACCCTATAAAAGCCAAAATTTCATTAGTCAACATTTAGTACATTAACCAATGAGATTTAATGATGGATGACATTACGGTGGGGAAATTGATGCTGATCATGATGTCACCAAATAAAAAAGACAAAATTACTCCCAAACCAGGGTAGATTAACCAGAGTGTATGCAAAAGTAGACAAGGTTGTTAATCAGACAAACAACAAAATGTTGAAAGGGACGCTAATCTAGAATGTGAATAAATGATAGTACAACAAAATCTCGAATAACGAAGAACCAGGGATGTATATATACGTTCCTGCAAAGAACCCCGTGGTCTTCCTGAGTTCCAAGATGGCTGACAAGCTGACCTGGCCTGCCTGAACTATGATAATGAAATACTATATCATAGCTTTGAACTCACAAGGACCATTGGTGTTCTCATACAACATTTTAAATTGGCCTGTTCTTTGTGACTTTTCTTTTCTACAAACTCGATCAACATTGCCACAATTGCTTTTTATAGGACCTTCATGTCTGTATTCCCATCCTGACTGATAAAATTAGCATCCTGCCCAATTTTTTCAATTGGTCAGTTCGACTGACCATTTCCATTAAGTTATCGGTCCAGACAAACTTTAACTGGCCTTTCCGACAGGGCCAATGGTTTTCCAAAACTCTGGTACGTGGCGATAAACAGAGAAAACTTGGAAGGGTCCCAGTGCCTGCATTATGCCTATTTCTTAGTTTGGTCATTTGAATATCCAGTTTAAATAAATGTAGCTTGTTTTATACTCATGTTCTTCGTGGAATAAAAAATGGACTATATGTTTTCGGCTTGGGACTCATAATTATGATTAAGAGGGGTCCTCTGGACCCATAAAGACCATTTCCAAAATGAATCACTGCATTTGCATAATGAAATCTTTGAGAGATGTTCTCATGAAATTTTCTATTCCTATCAACTGAATCATCAGAGATTGTACTTTTCGAATTTTTGCAATTTTCATCCTCAGCTACAGAACATATGTATATGCAACTTGTATGGCTCATATACTGACTATTTGTGGCGTTCCTTGAGCGGGTAGTGTGATCTTAAGCTGTTGAATGTTCCCCTGGGAATCTGATGTACTTAATGCCGGCGCAATGGACTTTGCTGGCTGTACTAGTGATGTTAGACTGGTGCTTTTAGACACTATAAAAATATAAGTACATTATATTATCATCTCCAAATATTGAATATGTATACACATTGTAAATACCGTATTTTCCCGACGACTCGTCGATGCGGACGACTCGTCGAATTGCCCATTTTTAGCCAAAATTTAAACAAAATCCTATGATACGTCGATCTCAGACCATACGTCGATCTTATCACTTCAAAATGGCCTATAAAACTGCAGTAACATTATCAGTGTATGATGCCACGATGTCACCGATATTGCTACCAATTATTATTAGTGATTAACATTTAAACAATTACGCTTTATACTTATGCATCAAATTTTCAAATACCGGCAACTTCTACAAAGTCGCTTGCATTTTAAACAATTCCCGATATCGCGTGTTATGCAAAACTAAACTTACTTTGTCAGAAATATTTTATTCCCAAGCATTAAAATAAGTATCCACTCTGACTATCGCCAGTGTATTCGCCATTACGTAACCAGCCACCTGTTGACTCGGCGCGTGGTCAATGTTTGTTTAACAATTTCCGGTGTCAAAGGCATGCACCTGTCTCGTGTCGGACTTCAAAGGGGGATCTCAAGTGCAGAAAGCTTAGCAATTACTATGATTTGATGAAACTTGTTTACTTTGTATCCAGTAATGCAGTTACACGCTATTGTTTTACATAGACACTGTTAGAAATAGATCGATCATTTGTACGACTTGATAATGACGATATACGACATACATACGTTTCCTAAAAAAATTATCTACATTAATCAAAGAATTGGACAATAATTAATCAATGAACTAAAATCACTCTTATAACGGTACTCTTTATATACACAGGGAGTGAAATTGCCGTAAAGATCTCAGCCTTAGGGCAAGATTATTAACACAACCGGTGTCAGCCTATTGTATAAACAGTAGTATTGATAATTGCCGATTACGTATTTTAAGATTGAATTTGACCATTAAATATTTCTGATTTATACTTTCCACTAACAACTCTTTACAAATAAAATAATTAAATTTAAAAAAACATCCCCCGGACCTACTGCAATAGTTTCTTCCATTCAAACTTGGTTTCAATTTTACTGCGCAATGTTATCTTCCTACTAGTAATACATAGAACCATGTGACGATGTGTTTATAAAAACGGAACGGTAAAACTTTTAATTGATAAACGACAATGTAACATTTTTTAATAACTGTTGTTATTATTATGTATTTAAGTGTTGACAGATGAGTGAAAATGATAATTATTAAAGATGAACAGTGAATTCAACAACGTAATTTTCAATCACACAGCCAACTCAAGATGATTAAAACCAAGATTTTTAATGCTATTTTTAAAAAATTTCTGACTACGAGCCTACGACAAGTCGAACAAGACGATAAGTCGGGTGCTCTGCTTCAAATGAAAAAAATACCGACTAATCGTCGGAAAAATACGGTAATAGGATTTTGCATAATTACTTACAATACAGTGTGAAAAGGGAAGATAAATTTACCTCCTGCGGCCATGGCTGCTTGGGAACTGGGGGAAACCAGTCTCACATACTGAAAGCGACTGCCCTGCATTGATATTGGAATCTGTACCTGTTTTACTCCACTACCAGTGGGCACCGTTATTATCTGTTTTGCCTGTGAGGGCTGAATTTGTATTGGTCGTTGTTGCACCTGAAAAATACAATGCATTAACCATCAAACCACTGCTTGAGCATCTATATTTTCATTATAAAAATATGCCGAATCTTTCTCATATGGATTATTGTACCAAAAAAATTCTAATGACAATATAGACATTTTCCATATTTTACAACTGATGCCACATTATCTTCTTACCACTGTACCCTCTTTCATCACTTTTGAAGGTGACATTGTGATCAAAGTTGGTCTTGATCCTCCAGCTCCTGACGAAATATTCACTTGTTTATTTAACACAGATGAAGCTGGAACCAGTCTTTGAGGAGATTTACCAATTGTCACAGGGATCATGGTTATTTTGGTAGGAGTTTTTGATGCTGGTGAAATGGGCACTTTATTTCCATGAACACCAACATATTTTGTAGGAGTTGAAGGAATAACATACTGCTTTCCTGGAGAAAGGACACCTTGTGGAGAAATGGTGATTGTTTTTGTTGGTGTTTGTGATCCCTGAGGTAAAAGACTTATAGCTCCTGATGAGGACACATTAAAACTCTGTCCTGATTGCAGCTGGAATTGTCCCAATTGATTCACTTGCACTGGCATGACTTGAGGTTGGTCACTATTGGGATTTTTAGTTATTATGACTTTATGGACCACAGGGGGTGTAGTTGATGAAAGTTGTCTTTTCAATGATTGTGTAGTTGTTACTTCATTAGAGTTAGAGACAGTGTTCGTCAAACTTTTGACATCTTCTGAAGTTGCACTGAAATCATCTGATGCCAGGGTAATTGTAGGAAGGGCACCATCACTGGACTGTACAGAGTTCCCAAGTAAGGCTGCCACATCCTGGTCATTACTGACAATATCTGAATCCAGGTTGTCAACTTTGTTTAACACTTTTGCACTGTTACATTCCAATGATACAGGAATTTCAGCAAAATTGGCATTGGTATTAGAATTCTCCAAGTTATTATCAGAGGTTACAGACACAGTGTTGCATCCATCTTGTAAGATAACCTCAATGTTGTTTCCATTTTCAATGCCTGTAAAAAATAAATACAAAAATTTAACCATTCCTTTGATTGCGTGCATAAAATTCACTTCAACAATTTAATCAACACTGTATGTTTTTCCAGAAATATCTTAATGTTATTGTGAAATACTCTGTGGAACAAAATTTAAAGAAATTTGGTCTAACACATCATAGAACTTATTACCTCAAGTCCGCTATGGTTAATTAACTTCATATAGATTTTGCATTGATGATAAACTGCTTTTCAATACATTATCTTGTTAAATAAAGCATGTGGTGCATATTTCTGCTGGTAAAAGCACTACATGACAACCAGAGTCATTCATGTACTTCCTGGAAGAATGATATCACATTGACAAGCAATGTGTTCTACTCCATTCATGTGCATTTGCAAATAAATGCATGAAGCAAGCCATGACCCTGTAGTTTAATGCATGTACAAAAAAATTCCATTCATTTATTTCTTCATTTAGCTGAACTGGAAACAAATATTTGGATATTTGCCAAATTTATATACACAAGGCAATATAAAAAAATTCTCAAATAACGTATAAAGTATTGCACTTAACTATATGATTACGATGCTCAAATTGAATGAGTTGGTCAACTAACACTGGAATGCAATCTTTGCAGATCACGATTTGTTTACAAATACAGTCAAATGACCCGCCATTACTCCCCGACACGATGCAGGGAAATTTAAATGGGAATAAATATCACAAATGATATTTCATAAAATTTGGAAAATCGCGAATTTTAAAAAGTCATTAATTTAATAAAAAGGAATTAAATTACACGATTATGCAATTCTGTAAAATGTTAGTTACTCAGATTGCTTTAATGTAACATAAACACTATTTCTACCGACGAGGTGGCAAAAATCCATAGGGTGCCTCACATCTGGGCATGATTTCATGTGTAAAATGTCATTCGATTTCCACAATATTTCTTTGATATAAACTTGAGTGTCTTTATTTTATGGGAATATATGACAAATGGTCTAACTTTACGTATTTAATTTCTTTCAAACCTGTTTTTTCGATAGGCATTCTGTGTTTGTTCAAAATCACGCGCCCACCATTACCATCCCATAATGCAATGCAATTTTTCCGCGAAGTAGTACCGCAGTGAAGGATTTATTTCATAAAAATCCGAAAACTAATCAAAACCCATATTTTCATCAAAATTGCAATAATCAAATGCATAAAAGTGGAAATAAAAATGGAACTTCCAATATATCGACATTTTATTGACAATCTGTACATGCTGAGAAATCAGATAAAATTTGAATATCGGACATATTTGGAAAATACCAGTAAGCAAAAGATTTCTTGTAAATTCGATTTTTCCGAACTTAAATATCATGTCCCAAGAAATTTATCCTTTGAATGCTTAAAAATGAAAGAAATCTAACCTCAGCATTTTTGTCCTTAACACGGCCTACCTTCATATTCACTACCCAAGGGTCTCTGATCATGCAGCACCGCTTATCAAAAACCAATTATTTTTTAAGAGGCTAGCGAAGATCATCTCCATCTCCTTTCACATGAGTTACTTTTTGATATAATTACATCGAAACATGTTTTATCTGGTAGCTTTAACTATATATATATATATATATATATATATATATATATATATATATACTTGTTAATTTTGCGTGCTATATATATATGGCACGCAAAATGATAAAGAATAAGGTAATCATAGTTTAACGGTAAAAAAAAAACTTTGTTAATTAACTTTGTAAACTATAGTTTACGGACAGAAAACTACAGTTAACGACGTTAATCACTATTTCATACATGTAAAGCATATTTACCGCGATCATCTGTTTTAGAAGTGTAAAGTATAATTAAAATTGGAAACAATTATTTTCAATTGCGTTAAACCTAGTTTATCAACTGTGAAACTATACCTAACGCTGTTAATTTATTAACAACACTTGATTATAATTAACGAATGTAAATTATAGTTTACAGATGTGAATCAACATTTATCAGCAAAATATATTGTTAACATTATATATGCAAACAAATAACAGCATTCGAAAACTATAGTTTACAACCGTTAAAGTTGGTTTTACAGATGAAAATGGCACGCCAAATTCACAAATATGAGCTTACAAATTTTATCAGTTGATAAAGTTAACGATTCGTTAACTAAATAGTTTTCACTGTAGCTGTAAACCACAGTTAACACGATCATCTATGTTTCAGAAGTGTAAAACGATAATTAGCACTGAAAATAACTATTTGTAATTGTAAATAAAATAGAGTTTATCTGATAAATATAGTTTCTCGATTTTTGAAACTATGATTAACAACTAATTATAGTAAACGAATGTAAATTTCAGTTTACAGATGTGAATATATATTGATTGCATCAGCAAAATTTATTGGTAACGTTTAATTACAGTCAGATAAACTTTGATTTCCTTCGTAAACTCTACTTAATTTACAATTTGGCGTCCAAAACATACAAGGTGGGTGTCTTTTTTGGTAAAAGTAATGTTTTAGCTTTTGAAATAAAAAGTTTGATATGTTCTGAAAAATTCCAAAAAAATTCATGTATTTAATGGTTTTCTGACCAGAACTGATATATATAACATGTATACACCTTTATTCAACACACGCTTGCAGCCAGTTTTTAAATAAAAGCAAAACAAGTTTCAATTTTATTTTCCAAATTCCATTATGTGAGAAACACGATACATTTATCACTTTCATTAAAACACTGATGAAAAAGACATTTTGTAAAGAAACAATACCAAGTTTAAAAAATTGAGTTACCTCTGAAAACAGGCCTCGGATCCCCCTGTCAAACATACATGTAGATAAATATCCCTCTCTCCCCCCCCCCCCCCCCGCGCCCCTTGACAATTTTTCTTGATTCGGGCATGGATGTCACCATGGGCTTTCGTTAAATTATATATACATTTCAATACGAGAGCAGGGACGCTCCATATACAAATAAAAGGTGCTTGGGGACGGGACCCCCATATCCCCCACATTTCAGTGTTATTTTTTCATCATTCATTTTCTAAATTACTCACAACAGTGGCGTCGGAAGCAAATTGAAAGGGGAGGGGGGGGGGGCTATAGACGCTATAGACTAATCCTCAGAAATCTAGACAAGAAAAAAAAGACTAATTCCCTAAATCATGAAAATCCTATTCCGTGGGGGTGGGGGGGGGGGTTAACCTATTGTTCCAAAATAATTCTTACCTACCACAACCCCCCCCCCCCCCCCCCCCCCCAAATCATCAAATTCCTAATCCGTGGTGGAGGAGGGGGGAGGCTACGTACTATACCTATGACTCCAACTTCTCAATATTTCCTTTACTGCTCTTTTCAAGGTAGATTTAGGAACAATTATCTTTGCTACGAGAAAAAGTGGGGGGGGGGGGCTGAACTCTCTATGATGATGTTATGTTACAGTTAGGTCTAAATTTGCAAAAAAAGTGGAGGGGGGGCTAACCCCCCCCCCCCCCCCCCCCTGGTTCCGACGCCTATGTACAAGATATTTACATAGAGAGAAACTTTTTTTTCATAACCAAAGCTCTTGCAGTGATCGCCTTATTCTGCCGTTTACCGCGATTTTAATTTGCAAATAATTTTTAAAAGAAAAAATTACAAATATCATGCCTAACGCTGTGTAAAAGAGAATTTTGCTCGACATAATTTGGAACGATTGCTTTCATGTATGAAAAATGGCCGGAAACGTTCGCCAGCAACTGTCGCAACTAGCAAGTTTATCTCACTCCGGTGGGTCTCACAGAGATGTTACGGAGAAGTAAGTGACTTTTATTCTCACAACTCTTCAATCAAAACTGTGTCACGATTGTTATCAATGGATGACTTTAAGTAATATATGTATATGGTTTTTAATTTACTACATAGCAGAGGAAATTCGAACAAGTATTTGATATCTATCCAAACACACAGGTTCATTCAGTCATTGAATCTATAACACCCATCCTTCAGAAGCAGGAAACATTAAATTAAGTCGTATTTTTTGCAACCGTTTGAATATCTGCAGAAAGTGGAAACTGCAAAACCCTTTTCAGATGGTTGTCAGAATCAAATACCAACATTGTTGGCAACAGGTCCTTTCTCGCCAATGCATTGTTATCATTTTATCAACACATTAAATTATTTATGAAAAATGATGTATAACCCACTGGCGAGAAATGGAATTGTGCGAGAACTGGTCAAATGCCAGTATATTTGTACTTTTTGTATTATACAGTCGTTTTACAGGTGTAACGAACCAGTATGCGGTTTCGTCGTGCATGCGACTATTATTATCAAGATTCCAAATGTTTTTATTTTTTGTTTAAATCACGTTTCTTTGTCCTTCTAAAATGTAGTATCAAACTTCCGAAAAAATAAAGGATGAATTACGGAGATAGTAATTTCAACACCCCCTCCATTTTCCTAGTTTCGAATACACTTTCCAGTATCGAATCAAGCGCCCTCTATCACTTCTGACCGAATATTTTGGGGCGGATTAATTTCAAAAATGCACTAGAGGTACATGTCAATAGACTTATTAATGAAGAAGGAAAAATAATTGTGGAAATATGTTATTTAAACAAATAATATGATCGTTATTTTTATCGTACCGTTTTCCCGTCAAATTGAAACTGGGCTTGAACAGTTTTCATTTTGCATTACTTTATGAAATTGAACATTCATGAAAACACTTTATAATAGTAATTAATGATAAGTAGTTGCCATTTGCCTTTGTTTTGCCCATATATCTATCAATATATCCAGTCAAATAATACTTCTGTCGCAATGAACCGACACTAGGAAAACTACACATGGTTCTATCTGAAGTCGTAATTTCATTCAAAGCTCAATTATTATTTGATATGATGCATAATCTCATTAAATGGATTACAATTACTAATTATCCACTAAAAAGGGTTCAATAACAAACTTATTTTTCATAGTTAGGTTTAATTGTTTTCACACTTTCGTTTTCTCTGCCTTGCACTTCCGGCAGTTCATATCTGGGTCACCTTTAATTTGTAAATAATACGGTAAATAATCGTGCAAATGTCAAACAACTCCACACACTGATAGAATATTTATTTCTGTATTATAATTACCTAGCTTGGATTTTTTAAAACCTTAACTTCGTTTTTCACCAATAATTTTTCTAAAAATTATTCGATACTGGCAAATATTCGTTACCGGTAAAACGACTGTATAATTAAAATATATGATCTTTTATGCCTTGAGTGGATTTTGCTTTGAAATTTTAGTTGTGTTTTAACAATTCAAGAGTTTTCTCGGTTTGTTTTGACTGTCACCTATATATAATAGAAAATAAGGAGTCCTGTTTGTAGGAAAAATAACATAATTTCAAAAAAAAAAATGATAAATTTTTAAGGCCAAAAAAAAATATGTGTGTTTCCTATTTCATCAAATTTTAAAATAGGGTAGGTAGGTCGGTTTTTTTTTTTTGTTTTTTTTTAAAATGAGCTTTTAAGTTTTCCCCTTTTCTAGCATATGATTTTTCTATACAATAAGAAAATGTATTTTACAGGTGGAACAATCGTGGATAGTGACAACTGTTACAGAATTAAAGCTTTCTCAAATCTAAGGTTAATTTGGAATGTATACGAAGATTTTATTTTCATGTAAATAGAAAATTTAAATATGACAGCCACTCTAAATTAACAGAGTATAATACTCATTACCATAAACATATTATATATTAGTTATTAGTTCTATTTTTCCTGGTCAACTGACATAACAGTAAACATTAATATTGTAACTGTAAGTGTTGAATTCAGAAACAGAGGAAATTCTGGTTGATCAGACGAGAGCCTTAGAATTAAATCTTTTCAATAATTTAAAAAAAAAAATGAATACATAATTAATGGTTTAAGACTAATTTTAAAAATTTCATTTGCAATTGAACTGCAGCATTTTAATATCATATTTATAATGTGAATGATTGTTGGGCCTATTCAAAGACTTACTATGTCTGCAGTCTCCACACCCAGAAATAAAAAAAAATTGCCCCTGCTTTTTTCTTGTACATCTTTATATTAATTTATAACACTTCACTGTCCTATGAAACTATTTATTGCATTGATAATTTAGCTAAAATAAACAAGGATAACTTTCATCCATGCTGTCAATCTGCACTTAGAAATCTTTAAAACGCTTTGATAAGTGGTGTTTTCTATTGAATTGTTACAAGCGTTTTTTAACTCTGATTTGTAAAGACTCTATTGTTTAAACCAATTACCCAATTACGGTTGGTAATCTGGATTTGGAATAAAAATGTTAGGGTCGGCGCATAAAAAAAAGGGTCAGTCGGGAAACCAGAAACACACATTTTTTTTTTGGCCTAACAGAAAAAATATTATTATACCTCAATATGATTATTCTACATAACGCGACATCTGATTGGTTCTAGACAATCACGTGCTAGGGCCAAAAAACTTCATACTTCCCTGTCATTGTCATTGTTGTAAACTTTTCACATTTTCATCTTCTTCTCAATAATTTTGAAACATTCGTGAAAAAGGCTGCAATGCTAACTTTTTTGGGTTCTAAATCTACCTATTTTTCACCACTGAAGGTTAAGATGTATGAAATTAGATTCATGCAGGAAATTGCAAATAATCATTGTATTTCCACTTCAAAAGAATAAATTTTATTCAAAATATGATGTGGCCTCATTCCTCAGACTCTCTTGATTTACAGATACAAAGGGATACTGGAGACCATTCTGAAGACAGGTGGCAATGAGATGGTACCAAGTTTACAAGCCTTTGTGGAAGCATGTATGTATTTATTATTATAGAGTACAATGAGAGGGAGTGGAAGAGATAGAAAATTTGGTTTCTGTCGTTCTCTCTCTCTCTCTCTCTCTCTCTCTCTCTCTCTCTCTCTCTCTCTCTCTCTCTCTCTCTCTCTCTCTCTCTCTCTCTCTCTCTCTCTCTCATTAATAGTTTTGTTGACAATTAATGGAAAGACAAAAATTCATTCAATATTTATATGTAAAATGTTTTGTGCTTCACTGTTCGCAACATATAATTGTCCGAGATTTATAGTTATTAAATCATATTTAACTGGGTTTTCCAAAGAAAAATCCTGTTATTGAAATCGTAAAAATGGCGGGAGGGTGGGCAGGCAGCTGCCAAAAGGGTACCCCTATTGTACAGATAACTCCTCCTACAGTTTTCAAGTTACCCTAATAGGAAGTTGTTTTTTAGCAGACCAGTTGTAAATAAATTAGAGATGTGCTTATAACTTGGATTTTGATTTTTGCTAGTAGTTAAAAATTTTTTTAAAACCATAGCTGTTGAACTTTTTTTGCATTATATTTCATATAGGTAACCCTATTTTACAGATAACTCTGCCTAAAGTTTTGAAGATAGGAAGTTGTTGTTTTGCAGATCAATTCAGGCAAATAGCATCGTTTTTTGAAAGGGGGGAGGGGGGCAGTCTCATCCAAAAATTATTGACAAGAAAAAGAAAAGAACGGAAGATTTATTTGATTCATGCGAGTTTTGAAGGTAGCAATCATTGGAGAAAAAATTTGCGTAACCCACGTTAGCCTGTTATGTATATTTTCTGCAAAAATTGAGTACAATCAATTTCATTAAGAAATAGAGGGTATCATACTTGGTGGATGTAAATATAATATTTTAAAAGAAAGTATAGAAACAATGATAATACTGCAGTAGATCATAATCTAACGCAAGGATTTAATACATGTATTCACATAAAATCGCAAGAAGCAAGCCTCATGGACTTTTAAATTTTGCTTTTATTTTTTTGGACAGATTTGAACTATTTAAAATTAGAATAAAAAATGGTGCTTGCAATTTAATATTCTCGTGATTTGAAACAGTGGAATCGCGAAATTAAGTACTCGCCTAAAATAAGTACCAGTAATAAACAGTATACTACATGTATTAAATGAAAATGAGATGTCAATTTTATACCAGTAATTACTAAGGTAAACATAAAATCTTCATTTGTGTAAAATATTATGCGTAGATTTAAGTAACTACCAGTAGTAGATAGAATTTCTCTAGTATTTTTAAGGCTTGAAGTTAGTTAGCTCTTTTCTAAAGACTGAAATTATGTCACTTTTCAGTGGTGAATGAGAATGTCAGCCTTGTGATTTCCCGCCAGTTGTTGTCAGATTTCTGTGCCCACCTTCCTAATCTAGAGGACTCTGTAGCCAAACAAGTGGCACATTTTACTTTGGAAAAAGTTCACACTAGAGTCATCTCCTTTGAGGAGCAGGTATGCATTTCATGGTGTTAGTTGCTCAGTGACATTTACTGATTTAGTAGTATAATGTTATTTCTTGTCATCAATAAGTTCCATACTGGTTTTAAACAGTTGAATGGCATGCATTCCTTAATTATGGGAGAATAAAAACCTAAGACAATAGTATCTAAGCTTTTCTGATCAGAGTATGTCAATTGTTATGGTTAACATAGTGAACATTTAACATTTTTAGCTCACCGAGACGAAGTCAGGGGGAGCTTATGCTATACCCTCGGCGTCGGCGTCGGCGTCCGGACGTGGTAAAGTTTTTGTTGCAGGTCCTGTATCTAAGCTATTACTTGTCCTATCTTCACCAAACTTGCATGGATGATGCATCTGGACCTACTTATGGACTTGAAAGACTTGGATGCTGAATCTGAGTCCTAAATTTCAGATGCTGGAGGAGGTTAAAGTTGTTGGACCAGGTTAAAGTTTTTGTTGCAGGTGCCCTTTGATAGCAATATCTAAGTTACTGCAGGTCCGTACTTTACCAAACTTGCATGGATGGTGTGTCTTATGATACTGATGCACCAGACAGGCTTGAGTGCTGAATCTGAGCTATAGGTTTCGGATGCTGGAGGAGATTAAAGTTGTTGGAGCAGGTTAAAGTTTTTGTTGCAGGTGCCCTTTGATAGCAGTATCTAAGTTACTGCTGGTCTGTACTTCACCAAACTTGCATGGATGGTGCGTCTTATGATACTGATGCACCAGGCAGGCTTGGGTGCTGAATCTGAGCTATAGGTTACAGATGCTGAAGGAGGTTAAGGTTTTTAGAGCTGGTTAAAGTTTTTGTTGCAGGTGCCCTCTGATGATTATATCTTAGTTACTACTTGTCCTAACTTCACCAGACTTCCATGGATGGTGCGTCTTATGATACTGATGCACCAGACAGGCTTGAATGCTGAATCTGAGCCATAGGTTTCGGATGCTGGAGGAGGTTAAGGTTTTTAGAGCTGAATAAAGTTTTTGAAACAGGTGCCCTCTGATGATTATATCTTAGTTATTACTTGTCCTAACTTCACCAGACTTCCATGGATGGTGCGTCTAATGATACTGATGCACCTGACAGGCTTGAATGCTGAGTCTGAGCCATAGGTCTCAGATGCTGGATATGGTTAAGTTTTTTGGAACAGGTCACATGTTTAATAGATAATAGTACTATTTCAAACTTGCATAGTTGACTAAACTGTAATATGAATGAATCACAGAGGAAGCTTCAGATGCAGAGCTTGATCTCCATTATCAAGGATGCTAAAAAATATATCTTATTTATTACAGGTCCTAACTTCACCAAACTTGAATGGATGGTGTGTCTTATGATACAGATGCACCTGACAGGCATGGATGTTGAATCTGAGCCAAAGGTTGCGGATGCTGGAGCAGGTTAAGGTTTTAATTGCTAGTGCCCTCTGATGATGATATCTTAGTTATTACTGGTCTGAACTTCACCAAACTTGCATGGAGATGCGTCTCATGTATACTGATGCACCTGACAGGCTTGAATGCTGAATCTGAGCCATAGGTTTCGGATGCTGGATGAGGTTTGGTTTTTTTGGAACAGGTCACATGTTTTATAGATGATAGCTTGCATAGTTGATTTAACTAGATTTGAAATGAAATGCAGAGGTTGCTTCAGATGCAGAGCCTGATCTCCATTATCAAGGATGCTAAAGAAATCTCCTACCTCACTCAAACCTGCTCGATAGATAGATGTGTTTGTTGATAAATAATATAACATGATTCCTATGATATAGTATTGTATGGTATGAAACAATATTGTTTAATATGATACAATATAATATCATATGTAATATTATAAAAAGTTATATGATAAGATATGATATTGTATCAATTTTTTTGATATTTCATGTTATGATATTGTATCATGATATTGTTATGTATAGTATTGTTTATTATGATACAATATTGTATAATATTATATTGTATTATTAATTTTTTATTTTATCACATGATATTATTACATAAGATATTGCAAAATATAATATTGTATCCTATGATACAATATTGTATATTCTATAATATTGTATCATACGATATTGTATAATATGATATTAGTTTCTGTAATATAGAATTATATCACATGAAATGTATAATATGATACTGTAATATTATATAATATCGTATCATACAATATTGTATAAAATGATATTGGTTTATGATATGATATATTTTCACATCACATGAAATTGTATTGTATGATATTGTAAAGTATATTATTGTATCATATGATACAATATGTATAATATAATATTGTATTATATAATATTTTACTTTATCACATAATATTGTATCATTTGATATGATACAATGTTGTATCAAATTATATTGCATCATATGATACAATATCATATTATGTATCAAAAATGATACAGTATCATACATTTTCATACTAAATTATACAATATAATATCATATGTTTCAATGTTATGATGTATTATGTAATATGATATTGTAATATAATACTATATTGTTTTATTTATCATAATATTGTATTATGTACAATAACGTATAACACAATACAATGTCATATCATACGTTACTATATAAATAGTGCCTGTTTGGGAGGGTAACAGTTGAAATTGACACCCCGAGAAAACCATTGTCAACCGACGCGAAGCGGAGGTTGACAATGGTTTTCGAGGGGTGTCAATTTCAACTGTTATCCTCCCAAACAGGCACTATTTATTTTGTTATACTGAATGTCTTTTTTTAAATTTTTAAGAAAATTTTACTGCTTTTATATAGGAATAACGTGAATTCTACAGCGAACTGTACGCGCATAATTTTCGCGCATGTAACATTTTTTAATGTTACCCGTTGCCAAGTGCGTTGCTAACGCTGAGGGTAATAGTAAATATTATTAACTGCGTCTTAACCAATCAGATTTCAGTATTTAACATGAAAGTATAACAAAATATCATATCTCATCATTGTTTATTGTGGTATTTAATTGATTTATATGATATATGTTGTAGATATGATAGGATGCAATATTTAATTTTATATTTTTGTATTGATTAACATATGAACATATGATTATCATACAATTTTTTAACAGATGATATAGGATATTGTGTCAAAACAGAATCCATGAATATCCAACATAAAGTATGATTTTCATTTAATATGATAAAGGTGGTCTCATAAAGGTGAAGTCTCATAAGGGTGATGTCTCGTCTCGGTGAGCTTTGTAATCTGTGATTACCTATGTTTATGTTCTCCTGAACCATTGGCCCAGATGGTCATTTATCAATTTTAATCAAACTTGATACAATTCGTGAAGGGTATATCATATTGAGGGACTTGCGCTCTTTAAAGTGGGATATTTTGTTTACTTAAACATGAAGTAGGTTGGACATATTTTTAAAAAATTATCTCAAGAACCACTGGGCCACAGAATCCAAAGTAATATCGAATCAAGCTTGTAGGAAGGGCTGAACCTCTTTCAAGGGAGGACAACTCAGAAATGATATGAATAGGGTGGTATGATAAAAAAAATTCTAAGTGATATTAATTAAGTCTTTTATATAAAAGCTTTATATTTTAGATTCAAGTTTGTTCAAATCATGACCTCCAGAGTCAGGATGGAAATAGCACGAATTTGAACTCACAGATCCTTTTAAATATGCATGTATAGTAAAGAATACCATTAAAGTGAACTCGTGAAAGAAGATTGGGGTGGGGGGGGGGGGGGGGGGGTAGATAGTGCAAATGCCCATTTGGTTTAGTCATTAAATACAATTTCAAATTATTTTATTTATTTCCAATCAAAACTATTGATGAATGTTATGATACAAGTTTGCAAAATCAAAATTTATAACTATATTCAGCTTTGAACATTTTAACAAACGACCAAAAAAAAAATATTGCCTTATGTTTTGGTTTGTTTGAACCCACAACCTAAAAAGCCTAGTTTTCTAAGGTTACTTAATGTCTGGTTCCCTAACCGTTAAGCTATTTCAGTCACAAAGTTTGTGGTTTAAATGCTACATATGATTTTGACCATGAATTTATAGACTTATATTTCTAAAAAGTTCAATTTTTGGGATACAAAATGATATTTTTAATGTATTATGGGTCATCTCCCCACATTTTCGTTGAATGAAATCAGTTTGTTTTCCATCAGAATTTTTTTTTGTATCTCCCAATGTAGGGATTTGAATCTAGGGTGGGGCCAAAACACTCATATAGTGTATAGGGTACTTATTTAGACTATGACATAAATATGGAGCACAGACCCACTCTATAAAAGAAAAGGCATGAAAGATAATTATAATCAAAGTACTGAAGAACTGGCGGGAGTTGATTTTATCGATGTTTATTTATTTTAAAATTAATGATATGTTATTTTGCATGACAAGTACATCTATACGTAGTTTCTAATTTGAATTACGCATATTTTTATAATATGAATTTTTCGACTAGAATGTCGAGAAACCTCCATATGAATCATGTTAAATAATATTTAAAGATTAAATTAATTCAATCAAACTATGTATCAGTGGTTGAAATATTTCTCGAAAATTGTATGGATCCAAGCAATATTGAACTCTAGTCTCGTTCAACCAAACGCTCGGCTGACACCGTAAATCTCCGACAAGGGTTTATGGAGACAGCCGAGCGTCGAGTTGAACGAGACTATATTGAACTTTGGCGTTTCACTGTTTCACTTTCGGTTTGTCCGAGTGGCTGCATAGGAGAGTTGATTAAAAATCAACTCCCAAAAAATGACACAATTTGGATGTTTCGATATGGATATGCTAGTTTAAATCAACATTATTCCAAACATTGAACATTTTAAAGGTATACATTGTTTTGAATTATTTTGAAAAAAGTTATCAGTGTTGTTGATATTCTAATTTTTTAGTATATTAACCATCCTTGTTTTGGCATTTTACACGTCTTATCCATCCATCTTCTTTATTTGGAAGCAGGCTTATATAAAAAAGTTAAAAGTTTGTTATACCATAACCAACTTGGTTGAGAGAGGGGTCCACAAAATGTTTTTTGGGAAACTCTGAATCTATTTGGCTGCTTGGGTAAAAAGTAGGCCAGGTTTGACATTTTTGCATAGGTTGTGTTATGTACTCAAAGTCCTATTGTTTATGATATAAATTACAGGTTGCAGCAATCAGGCAACATTTAGCAGACATTTATGAGAGGCAATGCAGTTGGCGTGAAGCTGCCAATGTGTTAGTGGGAATACCTTTGGAAACTGGACAAAAGTAAGCTCTATAGTTACTCTCCTCTAGTAAACGTCATTAGGTCCCTACACTCCAAGTAATATCCCAATTTAACTCCTACACAACTGTAATTATACCCTTGCAAGCGAAGTTTAGGGGGTCAAAATTTATGTCCAGTCCATATCTTTATTATTGAGAAACATTGGAAATTCTTATTTAACACAAAAATTGCTTATGACCTGTATGTATGTCATGTCCTTGACCCAAGGTCATTTGGGCAATGATCTTTTTTGTGTAGAAACATTGACATTCTTAATTCACACAAAGATTGCTTATGACCTGAGGGTGTGTCATGACCTTGACCCAAGGTCATTCGGGCAAGTTCAAATTCATTGTAATTCCTGCCTGTGGCATGTCTTGTATGAATAGAAATGATTAGAAGATAATATTTGACACAAAGCTTGCTTGTGTAAGGTGAAATGAAATTAATTGTTAGATTCTCATCACCGCCTGCCCCTCTGAAAAAAGAGCAGTTTTATTAGAAAATGGATGGTTAAATAGATAGCATCCATCATTTATATAATAGAAAAATACTTGACTTATGATTTTCTCTTAGTGGTGGGTATCTTTTGTGAGTTTGCTCACAGTACCTCTAGTTTCAACCAGTACATTCTTACCTTATGGACATGAATACAGATACATTTATTCTTAAAATTATGAATCACACGCTTGAATATCATAGAAGAAAAAAAGCCTATTACAGGGTATTTACATCTTTAATGATAAATTTCTGCTTTCCTGTACAGACAATATCCCACAGACTACAAGCTTGAGACATACCTGAAAATTGCCCGCCTGTATTTGGAGGAGGATCCTGTACAGGCAGAGGCTTACATCAACAGAGCCTCTCTCCTCCAGGCGGACTCCAAAAACGAGGAGCTTCAGATCCACTATAAGGTTTGTACTGTATTACTTACAGGTATGGGCACGATTACTCAAAATTGTAATCGATTAATAATCGATTACATAGGGGAATTTATTATTATTTATCGATTACACTTATTTTTGTCCAGTAATTGATTATTGTACAATTCTATACATGAACGTAATACATGTATATTCATTGACAAATTTACTTGGAATTGTAGAGATTTATATTATCTCTGCACAATCAAATGTCTGTAATTAAAAAATAAGTGTGATTGCTGAATGGGAAAGTTAATTTGATATAAATAAAATTATCAATTATTGTATATATAAATGTATAGGTGACCCTTGGTGGCTCCTACATGCAACACAACCTTTTAAAATCATTGATTTCTAATATGTTTTCTCATAGTTTATTTCTAATTTTCTTTTTTGTTCCTTCTATAGGCATGTTATGCCAGAGTTTTGGACTACAGGAGAAAATTTATTGAGGCAGCGCAAAGATATAATGAACTCTCATACAAGACAATAGTCGCTGAAGAGGAAAGAATGCAGGCACTCAAAAATGCTCTTATCTGTACAGTATTGGCATCTGCTGGTAAGTCCTATAAATCTCTTGCCTGTCACAAAGAAATGGTTAGTTTGACGCGTTGGTTTTAATAATTGGATGAAGTTACACATTCATTGTTAACTGTCATGGAATCAATACACATAGTATTCAGTAAATTTTCAGCATTGTAATCTTGGTGATGGAAGTATTAAGCTTTTATAAATTCTCAGTCCATAACTTTACTTATGGTCAAGACAAAAAAAAAAATTGATGTTGAACAAAAGTCTTAATTGGTTCAGACCAAGGTAAGTTAAGGAAAGTGTTAGACAATTTTACTTGGTTGTTTGACATTTACATTATGCAAATACAAAATGTTATGTGTAGGCAGTACTGTATATTCCTTATTTTACTCGAGAACTTAATTCCATGATTCCCACATTTTGTATGAAATGGCGAAAATATAAAATTGTGAACATGGAACTTTATCCTATTATCTTATAGTTCTCAACTCTCAAGGGGAAAAAAAGAGCAAGATTTTTAAGTCTTTGAGGGTTGCTTCTCGTGATTTTACTTAATTATTTGCATTTCTTAAGGAATCTACAGTATTCAGTTAAAGCAATATGAGCTGTATTTTTAAGAGTTTTATTTTGCTACAAAAACCTGCTAGTATGATAAGTCTGCCTGTAACTGAAACTTTTGTGATAAATAAGATTTGTAAAAATCATTAATTTTTGTCAGGAGAAAGATTTCATTTATATGGAATATATAGCTGATCAATTTTTGTACAGGACGACAATAATTCAATTTTGCTTCAATTAAGGCTCCTTAATGGCTTTTCCCACAAAAACAGAGCTCACAGAAATTTAAAAACCATGATATTTTTTGTCATTTTAGTAGAAAAGAACATTTTCTTTAAATAAAAAAATTTCAACATGAAAATTGCAGCTCATATTGCTTTAATTAATCTGCACAATTTTCATTATTAGTATTCATTGTGTGCCTTTATAATTAACAGTACATGTACCGGTACATGCAAAAGTGCTAGCAGTGAGAATGTTTGTTGGCCCTCGGACTTAAAAAAATTTCAGATGTTTTTCAGTTATTGAACTTAGTACAATAAAGGTGTTGTGATATGGCCTATAGTATCATTTGATTTTGCAGGACAGCAAAGATCAAGAATGTTGGCCACACTCTTCAAAGATGAGCGATGTACACAGCTGCCTGCTTATAATATCTTGGAAAAAATGTAAGCTTCAAGTTTCACCAACCTTTTGTACACTTATGTAACATTTTGCTTTACTGATAAGAGTGATGAATATTGAATAAAAAAATTTTAAAAAAATAAAAAATACAGATGAAGTTTGCGAAGATTAACCTAAAAAAAATTGGCAAAAGCAGGATAGTATGCTGGTATGAGTAATCTTTCTTGTCGTTGGCATAATTCCATGGTATCATCTGAAGTTTTCAATGTGATTGGACATTGGTATCATGAATTTATGAAATGTTGCCAATAAACTCATAAGTTGAAATTGGATGGATTCATCATACAACCGTTTGTTTCCAACTATGATTAACACTGACTCTATTTTGCTGCAGGTATTTAGACCGTATAATCCGCAGCAGTGATCTACAGGAGTTTGCTGCTCTGCTTCAGCCTCACCAGAAAGCTGTAACCTCTGATGGTATGTAACAGAATTGTATAGTTAAGTATTGTCCAGAATATGGCAAGATGTCCACACAGAATTTTGTGAAAAATGGTGTACTAAACTACACATACTGTTTTTTTTGTGTTTTTTTTTCAAATGATGGCCATCTGTGAATCATAACAAGCAAGGATAAATAGTGAACAGTGTCTGTTTGTCCATCTGACATCATTTGTTTGGAGCATATGTTTTCTCTTCTTGACCTTATCTGACTCGTACTTCACTTTAATAATGCTTGTGGGTAAATGTGTGCAGTAATCTTGAGGGTCAAGGTCATTGCAGACGTCTGTGAAAATCCCATTTTAGTATAGTCTTATACATTTTCCATAGGCGGTAATGTTAACATTAGGGTTCATAGCTCCCGCCCTAATTTTCGTTCAGCAACGAGGGACCTCTTGAATGAAAGCTCATCAAATTGTCTATTTCCTGTTAAAATTTCGTGGGGTGAAGTCAGATTCATTTTTCAGCAAAATGTGTCTGTGTTGAAAAACTCTGAAAATGAAAGTAAAAGTAGGGAATTTCACAGTTTTGGAAAGGGTGTACATCAAACAATTTCAATTCTTTTCTTTAAATGATAATTCAATTTTGACATTAACATTTCTTAGGTAAAGGGTTGAAATTGATTTTGTACAAGATTTCAAAGCAAAAGGTCAATGTCATTCATGTAGGTCTCTAAGATATGTGTGATTAAGCATTACAATATTTTACCCCTCTCCTTTGCCTAATTTTGTCCAAACTTTACCAAAACATTGCCTGTAGGTAAAGGGTTTGGAGCAACCTTGAATCAATTTTTATATCAAATGTCACGTTTATAGCTGTCCTTAATGTAATATCCTAGTCCGAATCTTATTTTTTCTCCTTCCTAAACTACATGTACATACATAGAGTACTCGTTTGATATCCAATTATCTATAGAATGTGCAATGATCTTGAACTAATCTTTTAAGTCAGAAATTAAAGTACTCTTAAATCTTATTATCTTAATGTTCTAAAATGAAGAGAGTTTCAATGATGTTCCAGATATTTTTGTTAAAAACACTTCTGTGGACCTCTGTTTAGGTTAGTCAATTCATGTGTTAATCTCAGGTGATCAATACAACCCACACACCTCTTGCATCCATTTTATGCGTGTTTTAACTACTAATTGGATGAAACTGACCATCAGATACTTTGACATCATTTCTTTGTTTTCAGGCTCTAGTATACTTGACAGAGCAGTGATTGAACATAATTTGTTATCTGCCAGTAAACTGTACAACAATATTTCCTTCGAAGAACTAGGATCATTATTAGAAATTCCATCTACCAAGGTATAATTCAGTAAACATTTGAAATGATTTTCAAACCTTACAGAGATAATTTTTTTATGTTAAGATAAAAGTGCAACCATTAATTCTTGAACTTCTTTTTCTTGAATGAATGTAGGCAGAGAAAATAGCTTCCCAGATGATTACAGAAGGAAGAATGCATGGCTGTATCGACCAAATTGATTCAATAGTGCATTTTGAAGGTAAGCGTTTCTTTAACTCCAGTACACTTTTAAAATTGTAGCTTTATTATTTTAGGAATGACTAATGTCATTATAAAGGTTGAATGACTGTTTTTATCAACAATGAAGAGTAAAAAAAATTAAATCATAAGCAATGAATTCAATATTTATTTGTTTTATACGATATAAAATGGTTTGGGGCAGTTTACGCTTTATAAACCGCAAAGCGGTTTATAAAAAAGCGTAAAGCGAGTAAAATGTCAGACGTATTGATATGTTTTTGACGTTAGTCTTACTATAACGTAGGCAACATTCTTGATACAATATAAAATAATTTTTTAGCCAATCAGAAAGCGCGTTACAACCAGAATTAAATTATTTTTGTTTGTTTTGACCATTTTTAAACAGGATATTTTTAAACGGCATTGGCCTATTTGTTTGATGTTGTCTAATTACTGTACAATAAACCAAGTTTTATTTGTGTGTGAAAAAATGTTAAGAAATTTTGAAAAACCTAGTGGTCACATATTTTTCCAACCTAAAACCAGTCCTGTGCTTATTTTCGTATTTGTTTGATATTGGGTCTATCCAAGTCAATGGGGTTATTGTTAACACTGCACTATTTTTTTAATAAGCAAATAAAAGGTGGTATTCTGTACAAAGTTTACACTTCTTTTTAACCCTGAAAATTTTTCTCTTTCCAAGCAAGTAAAAGTTGATTCACAGTACTGGGTTAACAGTATAACAGATAGATATTTGGTGTAATTTCAGCTCGAGAGGCTCTCCCTACCTGGGATAAACAGATTCAGAGTCTGTGTTTCCAAGTCAACCAGATCATTGAGAAGATCTCACAGTCAGCACCTGAATGGATGTTGAAAACCACAGAATCTCAGATGGCTGAGGGGCAATGAGGGACAACTACCTGAGGGTTGAGGGACAGCCTCTTAGTGGGGGGAGGGGTTGAAAGTGCTACAAGGAAGGGATGCTGACTATAACAGCGAAAAACTACATCATTTATGATGAGGGATTAAATGTGATGCCCGAACAGTTAATCCAAAAATGGAGCCAGCTGCAATATCTCATCATGAAGGGAATCAGTTTATTGCTAGTATTGATATACATGTACTTGTATTTGTATAACTTTGCTTGACTTACAGCCTAACATGTACAATTTTAATCAAATTTTGTTTTGTTTTGTTAGAATTAAAAATGTTTAAGTCACTAGATGTAACCATGATCCGATAAGTATGATGAATTTTTTGTTTTGATTGATTATAGCCCACAAAAAGAATTTTCCTATGATTTTAAGTTCATTAACTGACTCCTATGTATCTTGAATGTTATTATACATGTAATTGTTAAACTTAAATCCTTCTACCAGTACTATATTTATATTTATCCAATGGAGAAAAGAGGGACATGTTGACTTTAATTTTTTAACAGTTTTGTAACAAGCAAAATTACATACAACATTTTTAACAAAACTTTTGTTAAAAATATTGTGTCTTGCTTGAGATAAATGAAATGATTTATATTTAACATTGCAAACTCCAAAAATATTGCAAATTGTCGAAATAAAAATTCAAATATTACATGACTCCCCAATCTTCTTATTCAAATTCCATTTTGTTTTACATTACCATGGCTAGGAAACCTTCTTTTGAGATAGAAAGAACATTTGTTGTTGCACATATACATTTTTTTTACTATCTCATAGTCTGGTCCTAATCAGTTTTGCACACACAAAAATTACGGCATCCTAACATCCAGACATGTCTTAAACTTAGTAGAACTTGACACTCTTAATGAAGCATTTGGTCAGTTGCTTATATGTCATAGCTTGTTAAGAGCGTTACGGCTGTACTAGGTATTAATAGCACATGTCATTTCAAAACTGTAATAAGGCCCACCTCGTCAGGAGTTCACCTTATGCAAAAATCAATTAATCTCTTTGAACTTCATTTGGTTTTAATTTGGATCTAATGATTAGATCACTTACTGGTATATTTTTGTGTTCACTGTATGCAACCATAGGAGGTGTTGTGAATAATTTTTTGCACACTTCGTCATGTTGTATCTTATCCCAGTATTTCATAAGTCGTTTCCTTAACCCTTTTAAACATTGGTTAAATTTGGTCACCAAGATGTTCGGTACAGCCTTTTTATTGTTTTTCTTCTTATGTTTATTGAGAAGATCCATTTTATTTGCAGAAAGAGTTTCTTACATAATAGGTTCAATTTCTGATTATTTATAACCTCTTTTTTTCTAGATGAATTTTGAAATCTTTGAAAATATTTAGTATAATAGCTATGCAAAAAAATATTCACAACAAAGCAATGACCAAATGCTTCATTAAGAGTGTCGGGTTCAAATAAGTTTAAGACATGTCTGGATGGGTTTTTTTTTTTTGCATTTTTTGTCTTTTCACAAGAAGCATAGCAATATGAATTATAAAGTTAAGTTGTTAAAGTTAGTTTTATTTGAATATACTAATTTATACATAATGTGTGTTCTCTAACTCAAGCTGATAAGGGGAGGCATCTGGCGGATGGAACCACATCGTATTTAGTTTCTATTACACTCTTTGTATGAACTGCTACCATCACCAATCAACCTATACCAGTGGGACTTAACAAAAAATATTGTAGAGCATGTCTTATCATCTTGCAATGTTTCCTTAAAACAGGGAAGATACAGATAGACACATGATGAAGCATTGAAAGAACTAGGAGACATCATAGAGAAGACCGGAAGAAAGGGGACAGAATTATTATAATAAATTAGTCATCTTTGTTAGAGAAGGTGACCAAACATCAGTGAAGAAACCCCCAGAACAGAAACCCATCCTACTGAGAGATGAAGGCAGACCATGGACGGCTGGTATTTTCAGACACCGACCATTCATACGAATCTCCGACTCAATATTACCGGTATATTATGGTCCCATGAATGTCAGATCGTAATGATGGAGATTACAGTCACATAAGAAGAGAGATACGATGAAGCCTGTCTCAGAAAGATAGCAGAGTATCAAGATCTGGCAGACGATAGCGTTACTTTGCACTTTTTATCTAATACCGGTACTTCACATTGATAGAGCTTTGGGTTAATGGTATGCAGTGACTTTATAATCTGAACTTAGTCAATGTGAAGGTCATAGAAGATCTTTTTTATAATCAGTCAGTTTTAGGCTGTAGATTATTTCCTATTTGCTTAATCTTGCTCAGGTTGAACAAAAATACCTTAATGTAATGAGATAAAAAGAAAATTTCTATGCCAGCTGGAAAATTTCTAAGTTGTAATTAGGTCAAAGCAAAATTCTCTGAAATGCTTTTCATCCTATTGTCAATTATTTATAATTATGTCCATTTTGAATATACCAGGTTGTACAAAATTTTTAATTTGCTGCCACCATGTTAATAAACGTCTATTTCTCGATCCCTCGAACTCTTGATCTCTCGAAGTTTAATCATGGTCCCCTGAAGTTCGAGTTATCGAGATTCACCTATATATATATATATATATATATATATATATATATATATATATATATATATATATATATATATATATATATATATATATATATATATATATATCTGTGTGTGTGTGTGCAGGAAAAGACGTTTAACATGTGAGTATTAGAGGAACTAACTTACTTAAATATTATTTGATAAATTCTTGTTTCAGTTTGTACAAAGACGCATTTATTACTAAACTACCATGGTCGAATTTTTTGAATAATATTCCTTTCCGTTCAAAGATTTACCAGATACATATATATCATATTGTGAATTTTGAATTCAATGGGTGGATGTAAGAACAAAATTTACAAGTTGTCATATTGTAAATTTTTGTGTTTACATCCAACCAGTATATTCATATATTCATACTTTACATTATGAATCTTTGACATTGTGCAATGGAAATGAATTATATAGGAGTTCTTGGACAATTATGTATTCAGCATTAAAAAAAATTTAGGAAGCAAGTTCATCAAATCTTATCAGTTTGAATTGCGGATATCAAAATAAGTATTTTGCAAAATTGAATGTTCAATCAGTATAGTAAAGAACACTGTATTGATAGAACCATTTTAACAAGAGCTTTGACTTTGGGTAGTTGTGTCAAACAACATTGTGACGTAGGCCTGTCTATTTCATTGCCTGCCACTCAGCCATAGCTCTTTGAAATCAACACGATTTGCCTGGCTTTTGAGTTAAGACTACGCAATCGGTGTATATTTCGCTTGAAACCAGCGTCTTTCTTAACTTGTTTTGACGCAAAAAATTAGATAGTTAGATCCTACTGAAAGTCCAAGGCCTTGTTAAAATGGTTCTAATACATGTATATCTTTAGTTTTAAAAGAGATTTCCAAATCATCTTTATGATTTTGCATCATTATCAGTGAGTTTTACAGGCTTCCATTTTCAGTTATATTTTCATTTTGCATTTACTTGTACATACTGCGTAGGTAATTTAAACTTGACCTAAAAGTTGTAGATAGAAAGAAAAAAACCTGTTTAGTAAAATATTTTCTAAGTTTATAAAGTGCTACACATAAAAATATAATATGAAGGCCTTTGATCACATGTAACATGCTTTTGTAAAAAATATTTTGAAGACCCCCCCCCCCCCCCCCCCCACCGTGGCAACGCACTTTGAAAAAATTACGCGCTTTTCAAAGTGCGTTAAATTACCAGTATGTCATTTACTTGATTACAGGAAAAAGGTCCCCTATCCCACATTTTTCCTTCCAAAACATATATGATATTCAGCAACTTGGAGTAAATGTTTCAGATCGGAAAAAGAAGTATAAATACGCTTTTGTTGTATATTAAGTGATATTGAAAGAACGAGCTTGTCAAACAATAATTTATCCAATGGTATGCCATAGAATCTATAAGTGTTTCAATATAAACCCTCCTTTCGATTAAAATTCTACTCAAATAAATCACTTTATTATAAAAGAAAATTACATGTACATTGACAAACATGAAATAATTATAAACTTAAAAATAAGCATTTGGTGTAGGTTTTTAGCTCACCTGAGCTGAAAGCTCAAGTGAGCTATTCTGATCACATTTTGTCTGTCGTCCGTCTGTCCGTCCGTCCGTCCGTCTGTCTGTCTGTAAACTTTTCACATTTTTAACATCTTCTCAAGAACCACTGAGCCAATTTCAACCAAACTTGGCACAAAGCATTCTTGAGCAAAGGGGATTCAAAGTTGTGAAAATTAAGGATCACGCCCTTTTGTAAAGGGAGATAATTAGAAATTTTCGAGAAATTTTCGAAAATCTTCTTCTCACGAACCATGAGGCCAGGAAAGCTGAAACTTTTGTGGAAGCATCCTCAGGAAGTGTAGATTTAAAATTATGAAAATCATGACCCTCGGGGTAGGGTGGGGCCACATTGGAGGTCGACTTTTTACATAAGAATATATAGAGTAAATCTTTAAAAATCTTCTTCTCAGAAAGCAATCAGCTAGGAAAGCTGAAACTTGTGTGGAAGCATCCTTGGGTAGTATAGCTTCAAGGTTGTGAAAATCATGACCCTCGGGGTTAAGGTGGGGCTACAGTGGGGATCAAATTTTTACATAAGAATATATAGAGTAAATCTTTAAAAAATCTTCTTCTCAAGAACCATTTGGCCAGGAAAGCTGTAACTTAGAGGGAAGCATCCTCAAGAAGTGAAAATTCAAGGTTGTGAAAATCATGACCCTCGGGGGTAGGGTGGGGCTACAATGGGGGTCAACTTTTTACATAAGAGTATATAGAGTAAATCTTTAAAAAATCTTCTTCTTAAGAACCATTTGGCCAGGAAAGCTGAAACTTGTGTGAAAGCATCCTCAAGTAGTGTAGATTCAAAGTTGTGAAAATCATGAACCCTGGGGGTAGGGTGAGGCCACGATGGGGGGGGGGGGGGGGGGTCAAATTTTTAGATATGAATATAAAGAGTAAATCTTTAAAAATCTTCTTCTCAGAAACCATTTTGCCGGGATAGCTGAAACTTGTGTAGAAGCATCTTCAGGCAGTGTAGATTCAAAGTTGTAAAAATCATGACCCTCAGGGGTTCAGTGGGGCCACATTGGGGGGTCGACTTTTTACATAGGAATATATAGTAAATTATCAAAAATCTTCTCAGAAAGCAATAAATAATTTAAATATCACTTTCAATTATGACTTCTCTGCTTTAAAAGGGCATGGTCACGATTTTGGTCAAAAAATATTTTTTCGATTTTAATCTTTATAATGTTTCAATGTTTTCTCAAGGCATTTTTAATAGGCAACCAAAATTTGAGTGTCATTTGTTGAGTTATAAGCGAGTTACAGAGCTTACAATTCCTCGCTATGTAAACAAAACTTTTGTTTACATTTTGAATGTTGAAGTGAAAATTCCAGTTTTAGACCTAAAATGAATGTGTTAATCGTTAGGAACTGTTTATTAATGCTTAAAGAGAATAAGAATATAGACAAATCATCTAGAAAAAGATTTTTTACTGGTATATTGAACCTATGTAAACAAAAACAGGGCACGAGCCTTGCTTACAAGACGAAGAATTGTGAGCCCTGTATCTTGCTTTAACTCATCGACGGGCACCCAAATTTCATTTGATCATTTGAAATGCATTCATAAAGCATTGTAAATAATAAAAAAATAAAAATAAAATTTGACCAAAATCGTGACCATACCCTTAAAATGTGGTCTTTTATAATAAATACACAGTATCAATATCTAATGAATCATGACCAATGATGTCAATATGACATTTTATTTTATTTTTAAAGAAAATGATTCATTAATATTTAAAAAAAAATCTTGTGTTCATATTTCTAAAACCTTTCAATTTAATCTCATTCTAAAATGTAATACACAAATATAATACTCGAGAAGGCAAGTTATTTTGTCATACCAAAATTACTTTAAATGAAATATGTATATGTATGTATATTTTAGATGATATTCAGCGCAAGCGGGAAATAACACTTTACAAATTGATGAGGTTTGTATTTTTGTGCACATTTTTTTTATATAAACTGTCCCCGATTTTTTTTCTAGATTGTTTTTCTTATCCTTTAAAAAAAAATAAGATTGTAAAGCAACTGGCTTGATATTTAGAGGAGCGGACAGGGATGAAAATCTAAGCTGATATCAATTATAAGTGCCATGCCTAAAATTTTTGTTGCAGCTGAAAAAAATACCGACATTTTTGGCTGTTTTAATTGTTTGTTCCTTTTACAGTTTGTTGTACGAGCCCTTTATGAAAGAAGCCCCCCCCCCCCCCCCCCCCAGAACGTGACAATATAATTAAAGCACTATTCGCTCGAAAGCCAATATTCACTGAAGATCAGTAATTTTTTCACTTTTAAGGTGAGTGCTAACACCAACCTTTTATTTTTTTATCGTTTGAATATCACTTTCAATCACGACTTCTCTGCTTTAAGAATGTTGAAATTTCTCAACTTTTTAAGTACAATATTTGTGCTTTTATATGAAAATTGAAAATCTGTTCTGGTTGCAAGTAAGATGCAACAGAGTATCAAAGCATCAATCTTGCAGTGTGGTTTCCTTTCAGAACAGTTTGATATATATAGAGGATGTAGACAGGGGGATCCTATTGCTCCATATTTATTTATTCTATGTGCAGAAATTTTAGCAATTCTAATAAAACAAAATACAAATATCAAAGGTATTGTGGTTAATAGTAAGGAACATAAGATTATCCAATATGCAGATGACACGACTTTAGTACTTGATGGTTCACCAAATTCACTTTTTGCTGCACTTGACACTGTAAATTTTTTTTCTACTTCCTCATGACTAAAGATCAACAGCTCGAAAACAAAAATTGTTTGGATTGGTGCTAAAAAAATTTCTAAGCAAGTATATCACCATACTAGTTGGAAACTAGTGTGGGGATGTACAACATTTAGTTTATTGGGAATAGAATTTTCTGTAGATTTGGAAAAAAATAGTTAACCTAAATTATGATATCCAAATACCAAAAATTAAAGCTATGATACAACAGTGGAACAGGAGAATACTTACTCCCATTGGTCGAGTCACTGTAGCCAAAACATTACTTTATCCAAAGCTTAACCATCTTTTTATTTCTCTCCCAAATCCCGATAAAGAAACTTTATCTTTTTTAAGTAATATTTTCTATGAATTTGTATGGAATTCAAAGATTGACAAAGTGAAGAGACAAATTATCACCCAAGATTATTTTAAAGGGGGATTTAAAAAGCTAGAAATTAACAATTTTTTTAAGTCATTAAAATGCTCCTGGATTAGGAAACTTTTTAAAGATAAGAAACCATGGATGGACATCTTTTTTTAAATCCATGGAAATAAGGTTACAAAAAATATGCTTGTTTTTGGTGACAAATATATGCATAATATTGTGAAACATAGTAATGTTTTCTGGAAAGATGTATTTCAGTCATACTTAACAATATTTTAAGCTTTGGATAACATACTATTTAAGCAAAAAGTCTTTTCTATGCCAGTTTGGTACAATACAAATATGTGTTGGTAATAAAACAATTTATGTAAAATTGTGGTATGAACATGGTGTAAAAATAGTTTGTGACTTTTTGAATAATGATTGAACTTTTTTTTCACAACATGATTTTGAAAAGCAATTTAGCTTGACAAATATTTGTACCATGCAATTTAATAGTGTTATCAGTGCAATTTCAAAGTTTTTCAAGACCATGTCAGTTAATAGATCTGATGTGAGTAAAGAGTTTTCACCATTTATTCCTTTTTAATTTGAATATATACTGTTGAATGAAAAATGTTCCAAAGTTTTGTATCAACTCATTAATAGTAAAGATATTGTTCCCAAGGCAATTCAAAAATGGAACACTGAACTATCACTTCACTTAGATATAAATGACTCTGTGAAAGATTTTTTTAAAGTTTGTTTTAAAACAACTACTGATACTTCAATACAGTGGCTACAATACAGAATTCTTCACAGAATTCTTCCAACAAACTATTATTTGAAAAAGATTAATGTTATTTCATATGATGTATGTGCTTTTTGTAAGGAAAATGTGGAAACAACTCAGCACGTATTTATGACATGTTCAGAAATACTTCCTATATGGAATAATCTTAGTATGTATATTTATAGAAAAACTTCAAATAGAGTTGGCTTTAATGTTAAAAATGTACTATTTGGTGAACTTCCATTCAGTGGTTACAACAAAGTAGTTAATTTTATAATTCTGTACTCCAAGCAATACATTTTTAATTGTTCAAAACAAGACAAAAAACCTGACATTGTTGGAATGTTACATCATCTGTCATTCAAATATAAAGTTGAAAAATATATAGCTATCAAATCATGTGAGATTACAAAGTTTAATAAACTCTGGGTAAATTGGAAAAACATATTTGAGATATAATTTTAAATATGGTAAACAACTGTTCTATTTATATTTGTGTGTATATATATATATATATATATATATATATATATATATATATATATATATATATATATATATATATATATTCTTTATGTTTGCTCTGAAGAGAATGTAGTGTGTAAGATGGAGAAAGAGTGTGAAAGTGAGAATGCCAAAAAATTCTTATATATATTACCTTCTTTATGAAATCATATATGATTGTGAAAATGAAAACAAAAAAAATAAATTATTAAAAAAAGAAGATGCAACAGAGTTTAAAATGTGGTCTTTTATAATAAATACACAGTATCAATATCTAATGAATCATGAACAATAATGTCAATATGACATTTTATTTTATTTTTAAAGTAAAATGATTCATGAATATTTAAAAAAAAATCTTTTGTTCATATTTTTAAAACCTTTCAATTTAATTTCATTCTAAAATGTAATACACAAATATAATACTCGAGAAGGCAAGTTATTTTGTCATACCAAAATTACTTTAAATGAAATATGTTTATGTATGTATATTTTAGATGATATTCCGCGCAAGCGGGAAATAACACTTTACAAATTGATGAGGTTTGTATTTTTGTGCACAATTTTTAGTATAAACTGTCCCCGGTTTTTTTTTTCTAGATTGTTTTTCTTATCCTTTTAAAAAAAATAAAATTGTAAAGCAACTGGCTTGATATTTAGAAGGGCGGACAGGGATGAAAATCTAAGCTGATATCAATTATAAGTGCCATGCCTAAAATTTTTGTTGCAGCTGAAAAAAAAATACCGACATTTTTGGCTTTTTTAATTGTTTATTCCTTTTACAGTTTGTTGTACGAGCCCTTTATGAAAGAAGCCCCCCAGAACGTGACAATATAATTATAGCACTATTCGCTCGAAAGCTAATATTCACTGAAGATCAGTAATTTTTTCACTTTTAAGGTGAGTGCTAACACCAACCTTTTATTTTTTTATCGTTTGAATATCACTTTCAATCACGACTTCTCTGCTTTAAGAATGTTAAAATTTCTCAACTTTTTAAGTACAATATTTGTGCTTTTATATGAAAATTGAAAATCTGTTCTGGTTGCAAGTAGGATGCAACAGAGTTTAAAATGTGGTCTTTTATAATAAATACACAGTATAAATATCTAATGAATCATGACCAATGATGTCAATATGACATTTTATTTTATTTTTGAAGTAAAATGATTCACGAATATTAAAAAAAAAATTTGTTCATATTTTTAAAACCTTTCAATTTAATTTCATTCTAAAATGTAATACACAAATATAATACTCGAGAAGGCAAGTTATTTTGTCATACCAAAATTACTTTAAATGAAATATGTTTATGTATGTATATTTTAGATGATATTCAGCGCAAGCGGGAAATAACACTTTACAAATTGATGAAGTTTGTATTTTTGTTCACATTTTTTTAATATAAACTGTCCCCGATTTTTTTTTCTAGATTGTTTTTCTTATCCTTTTAAAAAAAATAAAATTGTAAAGCAACTGGCTTGATATTTAGAGGAGCGGACAGGGATGAAAATCTAAGCTGATAGCAATTATAAGTGCCATGCCTAAAATTTTTGTTGCAGCTGAAAAAAAAATACCGACATTTTTGGCTTTTTTAATTGTTTATTCCTTTTACAGTTTGTTGTACGAGCCCTTTATGAAAGAAGCCCCCCAGAACGTGACAATATAATTATAGCACTATTCGCTCGAAAGCTAATATTCACTGAAGATCAGTAATTTTTTCACTTTTAAGGTGAGTGCTAACACCAACCTTTTATTTTTTTATCGTTTGAATATCACTTTCAATCACGACTTCTCTGCTTTAAGAATGTTAAAATTTCTCAACTTTTTAAGTACAATATTTGTGCTTTTATATGAAAATTGAAAATCTGTTCTGGTTGCAAGTAGGATGCAACAGAGTTTAAAATGTGGTCTTTTATAATAAATACACAGTATAAATATCTAATGAATCATGAACAATAATGTCAATATGACATTTTATTTTATTTTTAAAGTTAAATGATTCATGAATATTAAAAAAAAAATTTGTTCATATTTTTAAAACCTTTCAATTTAATTTCATTCTAAAATGTAATACACAAATATAATACTCGAGAAGGCAAGTTATTTTGTCACACCAAAATTACTTTAAATGAAATATGTTTATGTATGTATATTTTAGATGATATTCCGCGCAAGCGGGAAATAACACTTTACAAATTGATGAGGTTTGTATTTTTGTTCACATTTTTTTAATATAAACTGTCCCCGATTTTTTTTTCTAGATTGTTTTTCTTATCCTTTAAAAAAAAAGTAAAATCGTAAAGCAACTGGCTTGATATTTAGAAGGGCGGACAGGGATGAAAATCTTAGCTGATTTCAATTATAAGTGCCATGCCTAAAATTTTAGTTGAAGCTGAAAAAAATACCGACATTTTTGGCTTTTTTAATTGTTTATTCCGTTTGCAGTTTGCTGTTGCAATTGAAAATATTTTATTTTTGCATTATCTGTTTCATTAAGAGGGTTCGATGGTGATAGCCATTTCTTGACTGTATTGATTTCCTTTAGAAGAAGAGCTATACAAAACAATCTAGGAAAATATCAAAATTTAAAAGGCAAAATATGTGAAATTTTTCTTTACTATATAATATATAGTTTATAGTTAAACAATTAAATCATACTTTTACGTTTTAGGTATATTTGATGGTTACTTTGTTGATCATCCAGCCCCCTTACAAATCACAACCACCAATGACATAGATTTACATGCCCAAGGATTTTTTTTCTTCAAAATGGTGAGGGATATGTAATGCATCGTATCTCTTTTCTAGATTTAATTCTTATATGTCAATTTTCGCTTTTATTTTTAACAGTCCAAAATAAAGATTTATATATGTAAAGTACACTATAAAAGCGTGCTTTGAAAACAATAAATGGGGGAGGTGGTTGACAATCCCCCCTTCCTTCTGAAGGAACGTCCCCGTTTTATGCGTACATCGTTTAATATTTACATTTTCAACTGTCTTTGTCTGTGATAACATTACGAATCAATTTTGAACCATGAAACCCACTAACTTCATTAAACATGAGTGACACAAAATGGGCGTGTCTTATAGTCTAACCGAAAAACGGTATTGGCTGCGCCGCGTAGTAATACATAGCATGTGCTACATATAAAATACTGGAATCAAAATAATGTTGTTTTAAAGTGTACAAATTGGAAATAATAAAAATAAGTATCAAAAATAATTTATCATAAAGCCTTTCGGGCTTTCTTGGATTTGACCACGCCCCGACCGTAATTATCACCTCATAATACTTAAAGAATGATTCCTTATTCTTTAATTCATATAGGCTTCATGACAGAAGTATCAACGAAGGAATTACCCATTATCTGGTGTCGCAATGTCCTTTAGTGTCTTTGTATTGTGTCTGGTGTCTCTGTTACATAAACCTACTATATCAAAAGAAACAAAATGGTATCACTAGATACTAAATAAACGAACAATATAACTGAAAAAAAGTTTATGAAAACGCATTCCTTTTCATGCGTCTTTTTACAAACTTGCTTCCTGTCCAATTTTACCAAATGAACAGTAGATTGTAAGAAAGTTTTGTCTATGCATATAAAGATAAACGATGTCCCCATCAATTAAATCTACCCCCCCCCCCCTGCCCCCCAAAAAATGATGATTAGTACATACTAGTGTACACTGTAGAGGCTTCACTTTAGGGATCTCTTTTTAAACATTTTCCAAACTATATCGCTTTCAATCAAATGTAATCCCCCAATGTTTATTATTTCACAAATTATCGCGTCTATGCTCCAGGTTAACATTTTTTTCATAATTAAATGTCTCCGTTGGGGACCCCTTTCTGACCACTAAGCTCCATTTGAAAATGTTAAGTAGAAGCTTACTTTTAATATTGATTTATTATTTTTATACCCCTGTTCCGAAGTAGAAGGGGGTATACTGTTTTACCCTTGTGTATCTGTCTGTCTGTCCATCTGTTTGTCCGTCCCTCTGTTTGTCCGTAACAAAAATTTATGTTGCATATTTCTCAGCAACCATTCATTGCAGATGAAATTTTAACACACTATTTGATTAGTTATGCCATACGGTGGGATATATTTCTGTACCAATCGGACGTCAAATTCCTGTTAAATGACGACTTTAACTTTTTTAGCCTAAATTATCAAACAAATTTTCGTCAAAGCATGTGCTTGAAAGAGAGTGTTGCAAAACAGCGGGACTATTCCCTAACATAGAAAGGACCTTAACAGTTTAAATTTCCCTATCCCTTGAAGAGTCTTACGTATAAATTAAGACACATTGCGTAGACGACTATATTGTTCCGTTTGTAAGCGAAATACAGTGATACACAAACCTTTTCGGTCATTTTTATCGAACACGGCAAACACTAAGTACAGTTAGGAAGATGACCATATATTCTGAATTTTTATGTTTACATACATTAATTGATTTCAACTGTCCAGCGTATTTAAAGTATCATTCTTTGGAACTACATTATATAAACTTTCCAGATAAAATTCTACACTGCTTTATGTACTACCTTGCAAGCAAAAAAGAATTAAATCAAATTTTTCAAAACTTTAATCATTTCATTTTATCTGGGAAAATTAGCATAGGAACTGCAAGCCTTCTTTAAATACACCAGTTTTAGGCATGCAATTTGGTGAGATCTATTTTTGTACCTATCGGACGTCAACTTCCTGTCAAATGACGACTTCGTTTATTTTTAGCCTTTTCAAACAGATTTTCGACAAAGATTTCTCAGCAACTATTTATTGCAAATGCTTGAAATTTTAACACACTATTTGTTTAGGCATGCAATACACTGGGATTTATTTTGGTACCAATCGGATGTCAGCTTCCTGTTTGATATCGACTTTGCTTATTTTGCAGATTAACATCAGAGCGGGGATATCGTATTGGCTCACAGATATCTTGTTCAAATATTATCATAAATCAAGTGATTAAAACCTCTCTAAAAGATATATTCTTTATTATAATAAGAACAATCGCAACTTCTCGGGCCTCTTCGGCAGAGGTTGCGATAATAAATTTACAAGATTTCTTTTCATCAGCGGAAATGGCCGAGAAGTTACGATTGTTTAGAAGTGTTATTTTCGTAAGATACGAATGAATAAATAGGGAATGTCTGCATTCAGCAAGTAAAGGTTCCCTCCATCATATTTTCCGCAAAACTCATCTAAATCCATGTACATCACAACACTTTCTTTAGAGTTATCTTTAAGGTATAATTCAATGTGCAATTGAACTCATTCACCCGAACAATGACTCCTTTTAAGGTTTTAATAGTGTAACTAGATTTTGACCCATACGTGCACGGGTTGACAAATATGATATCGGGAATTTATGAAATATTCTGCAATTTTTTATTTTTTCATATTCTACATCCCCGTGGGGTCTCTGAAATAAATGGGAACGGCGCGTTTGATTTAAGAACTGTTAAATACAAGCTTGCTAATATATTGGTAAAATATGGCAGTTGTGATCTTCAACAATTAGAAAAGGGTTTTTATTTACGGTATTTCCATGTTGAAAATTGCTTTTAAATAGAAGGCTATTTTTTATTCCTAGGGTTACAATCAACCCAAACTTCAATTTACCTTATAAACGGAAACCTTTTATTTGCAAAAGTTATATTATCTAGGTAACTCATTGGTTTTAAATCTAAAGAGTGCACCCGATATATGTTTATTCTTTAGGGTGGAATAACCCATTATCACAAAATGACTGACTTCTGATCGAACGTCCCAAACTCCAGGGGCATGACATTTATAATTTTGGTAGAGGGCTTCGTGGTCTACAGAATTATGGAGTCAGTTTTTCTTACAGATGTGTGGGAGTAGAGAACAAGATTTCGATCTTTTTTTTCTTTTTTTTTAAGGATTTTACTGACGGTAACATGTAACTTTCTCCATAGCCGAGTGGATAAAGTGTCAGGCTTGTGATCCGTATATCTAGAGGTCGGATCCCGCAGGGGCTTTTGTTGTTACTTATTGAATTGCATTTTTTAGATACATAATCACATGTATATCATTTTTTATACCCAACCAGCAAATTTTTCGCTTATTTAAAATATGTACAGTTTATATATATTTATATCTTTCATAATCAAATATTTACATGTACCAAGTATAATTCCCTCTATTTCTTACGAAAACTTATAGTTAATTCATAGCTCTGTAGAAACAACCAGATTGAAATCGACACGCCCCGTTTATCGATTGGTCGAAATATACAGCGGCTGAAACTGACTACACTGGTTATGTATTTTTTCTGCAATGTCCATACTTTCATATCCCGAATGAATTACCAAAGAAAGCATTTTATTTTTTAAATAATTTGCTGTTAATTTGAGTGACCTTTTCCAGGTGTGTCATTCCACCTTAAATCCCTTTATTTAAACACACGAAAAAAAAAATCTACACTCAAAATTTATTGTGCTAATTTTAACCTAAATTGACCAAGTGGTTAACTGGAAAAAGTAAAAAATATAAAAAACAAAATTTTGAAAATAACAGATAGACAGATGGAAGGGCGTCGGACATGATTTGATATAAAAAAAAAAAAAGGAGAGAGGAAAAAACAGCTTTGTGTTTTGACTGTGAGAGCAAGTCCCGAGGCGTGACCGAAAGAAATATGAAGCTTGCTCAAGGGGAACTGGAATCTTGCTGATTCCCTCGGTGGTATATTTAGTTAGTTCAAAAGAGATGTGTATAATATGTATATGGAGACAATAGGTTCAAAGTTACGTTACATTGAAATACATGACAAAACGGGCTTTACCCCTGTTAATAGGCAGATAATTTGCATCATGGCCTTTCGCCTGAAGACAACGACTTTATTTTTACTTAACTGGTATTGTTTGATGCAGCAATAATACTGTTTGAATATGTCTGAATACAATCTTTTTAGAATTGCTTTGGGTCTTACTCCATAAACTGCCATAAGGTCCTGTAGCATACATTCTAGCAACATGTGTAATTTCTGATGAATTTACGATTTTAAAACAGCATATTTAAGTTAAATAAATTCATTTCCAGTGTCTAGAATGCAAGACTTGGCATTTATAATGCTTAAACAAAATAATGACCAAACTTAAAGCAAGATACCGAGCGAAGCAGTTTATTGCTATGTTAGAACCATTTTAACAAGAGCATGGACTTACGACCTATTCGTGTCAAATTTTAGTTTGATGTACAAGTAGGCTCCTCCTATTCAGTTTTAGTCACTCAGTCATTGGCTTATAGATTTTAACAACGATACAAGCAGGACAGCTAGTGTGCAGTGACTGTATATTTCAGATATGTATATACGGGTTTTTTAAAAATTAATTCTTAAAGCTTTTCATTGAATCGAAAGGAAAATCTCAAGAACGCACCATCTATGTTGTTCAGTAAAAAAAAATCTATAAGGATTTGGCATTGCGAAGAAAAAACTTTGAAAATAAAAAAGCTAGGGGATTTGTAATGCAAACTTTATGCTATTGTTAATAAAACAATTCAATGTTGTATTTGGTGGTTCATAAGGGTATGTAGTAGGCGGGTAGATAAACAAAAATACGTAACCTGCATCAGCACAGTAAATTTTACTTTTTGGAGTATCATGGGTACTTAAAAAAATATTCTTTACAGTACTTCCCTGAATTTGACAAAAGCACCCTGAGATCTTTTAAATTTACCGGCCACCAGGGGGCAGTTACCGTCTTCCCTGTTTGCGTCTTCTTGGAACACTTGATTTGAACAAAAATACCTTCAGTGGCTGTATGTTGAAACCGCATTCATTTCAACCAAAGAACACCCGTTTAATGCATAATCATTATATTTGCCACGACTGATAATGAAAAGCAACTAATAATGATTATGTGAACTTTCGTCTATTTCAGGTTTTTTTAATGATTGGAAAACCATAAATTAACTAGAAACGAAAAACTATTTTCAAGCGGCATGGTCACGATTTTGGTCGAATTTTAATTTTCTATTTTTATTTTTTTAATACTTTAGCAATGCATTTCTAACGATCAACCAAAATTTAAGTGGCGGTCGTAGAGTTACAAGCAATATACAGACCTAACAATTCTTTGTTATGTAAACAAGGTTCGTGCCATGTTTTTGTATACATACATGTAGGTTTAACATACCGGTATATGATTTGATTTTTCATCCTAGGGTAAGTTTTTCCCCAACCTTTTTCTAATGTCAAGTGCACAGCAATAGAATTGTTAGATTAAATGTGATACGACAATATTTATATTTCATCAATTCGTGCCTTTTGGTGCACAGATGCCGCCCACGATTCAAGAAATAATTATAACCACTCCTTTAACACGCATTGGTATTCTTTGTTCTTTTTAATATAAAATTATTTAATGCTTGAGCAGTCGATAGACCCGAATATTTTTCCCGAGGTGCAGGGAACAGCTCAGTATGATCTATTGTCCGAGGCCAGTTAATTCTATTGACTGTTTAGGCATTAAATAATTGTTTCATTACCTAATTCCGTTTTTAGTATTTTGTGTTCACAATTATAAATAATATAAGGTTTTCATACCATTATGCATTCAGGTCATTGTTAATCAATATCAAGATGACCTAAAAGATAAATTTTAAGAACAATAGTAAAATAAACATAATAAACTTATCTTTTAATCTTGTAGCAATTAAACTTTTTCTAAAATACGTTGCCGGTCCAATAGATCGCAGTCTATTGACCGGCGGTCTAATAGATCGCAGTCTATTGACCGGCTGTCCAATAGATCACAGTCTATTGACCGGCGGTATAATAGATCGCAGTCTATTGACCGACAATCAATAGATCACTTTCAAATCTGAATACACATACAAAATAGACGAAAATATTTAATCTGTAATAAAACAACAAAGTCCCTTTGATTAGGTAATAAAATGGATTATCAACTGTGTCTAAACCAATCAGATTTCAGTATTTAACATGAAAGTATAATAAAGTTCATTGTCATTGTCATTGTCCCATGCCACTTTTTCCTTCTTCCAAAACTTCAAAAAAGTTTTTATCTGGTCGTCGTTACAAGCCCTTTGCTCAGCCACCAGTCAGTCCCTCAGAATTCTACCAAAATCAGCGCAGCCACAGGGCTAGACATTATACGGTTTAGACCATTCACCATAATTAAGATGTTGCTGAATTATATTCATATTTCATTTCATGAAATAATGAGGGTTTTTTTTTACACTCATCCATGTTTATTACAGATTATTATTATTTTTTTTTTTTTGAAAATAGTAAAATGATTATGTGCGGTGTTGAAACTACAATATATAAAACTAGTTTTATTTTTTTATTTACACCTTTAAACCGATATCGTGACAGTACTGAAAGTAATAAGTGGGAGAACGCCGCCCGAGAAATTCTGCGGAATTTACGGAGGCTTTGTCAATATGGTCCAAGGTGTCATCACATAAAAAAATATTAAAAAACAACCTTCGCACTTCGCAGGTTTAACAGGAATAACCTTTTTTTACTTCAGTTTCTTCAATTCTCATTTATAGATTAAAACTGTCTTAAAAGTCACAATTTCGACGAGAAGATTCTCTTAATGTTTAAGCTACATGATATCTAAAATTGTTTTTAAAAATGTAGAAAAAATATTTGACACAAAAATAATTGCCTTTAATCGTCTGATGTCAGACTTGGCCGTCAGTGTTCTTAGCGTCAAGTGTAACTTCTTTTAAAATGAGTATGAAATATACTGTCTTTGATTAAAAAAGTTAAAAACTCTGACAAACATAAAGCATTTACGTGAATTTAAAATTTCCAAGTTAAGACTCCAAATTGAACAAAACAGATACAGGTATATTATAAAAAAAATTACGGGTGACTTTAGTTGATTTTTCTGTCTGCAAAAATTTAATCTTATCCGAAATTTCCGTCTCTGATGAAATAAAATTTTAAACATAAAGATAGGGGAATAAGATAGATTACATGTGTATGCCCATTTGGTTTAGTCGTTAAAAACAATTTCAATTTTTTTTTTCAATTAAGTTATTCTATGAGTTTACAAAAGGAAAATTTCTAATTATATTTAGTATAGAATATTTTAACAAAAGATAAGAAAAAATAGATCCTAAAGTGTTGATGGTATCGAACCCACAACCTAAAAACCCTAGTTCCATAAAGTTAAATGATGCCTGGTGCTCTTACCACTGACCATTTCAGTCACAACAAAGTGTGTTGTTTAAATGCTGTTTAAGACTATGGCCACGAATTTACGGACTTTTATTATTTTTCTAAAACGTTCAATTGTTGGGATACAAAATGACATTTTAAAAGTATAGTGGGTCATTTCTCCACGTTTTTGTGGATTGCAATCGGTTTGATTACCATTAAACCTTATTTAGACTATGAGAAAAATATGGAACTCAGACCCACTCTATAAAAAAAAAAGCATTGACGTTCTAAAAGTCCCACTATTTGGAGGTTTTGACACGCATTCGCTTATGTAAATCAACCTTTTCTAAATATTTAACATTCTTAGGGTGTACAAACCGACGTTTTGTTGAATATACAATCTTTTCAATAGTTTTAAGAAAAATTATAAGATTTGTAGATATTTCAATATAACAGTATCTTATCTCCCCTCATAGAGGCATATTACACTTATTTACATATCTTCTTTCTTTGAAACTGAGATTAATTTCTACATAAAAGACGAAGTATTTGTGTTCAATTTAAGAGCAATAACATGTAACTTTATGAAATGTTTAAACCGATTTATTTTTCTAATTGTTCATTTTACATATGTATAATCACTTGATTTTTCTTTGAAATACTAATGTACGAATGTGACGACTTACTCATATTGCAAAATTTAAATGAAAAATAAAATATGCAAGGAAGGACAATATTTTGAAAGACATAAAGCATTATATATCATCAATGTGCATTGTAAAATCACATACATGTATGAGGTTATATTTCTGAACTTCTTAAGAATACCCATACATTAAAAGAAAAGAATCGGTATTTTATATTCCTGTTTTCTAAGAATGACTTAATTCTCGAATTGAATTGTTCTTATCTGGATAAGTTCCCGAGGTTTATACTAGAATAAGTGATAATGGAATAAAATTAAATTTGATCTCGCTATTTATTTTTACTTCACATATTCTCAGACAGTAATGTAACGATCTTGTAAATGTCTGAAATTTGAGATATGATTTCTTTCAATGATATTTCATAACGAAAGCTTGGAAGCAACAACAGCAGATATCATAGTTTCCTAGGACACAAATGAAATACAAAAATGTATATTCATATTGCCTAGAATTTATCTAAAAATGAAATATAGTATTTTCATCACCTTTACTTTGACATTAGATTGAACATAGGTATCGGAATTATTTCAATAGGTTTTAAAGTGGAATGTCACATATTTTAAAGTACATTTTATGTGGAATTTCCCGTGATATAATGACATGTTCTGGTAGGTCTGCATTATTGATTCTATAAATTCATTTATATTATTAAAATGCCCAACCCCAAAAAAAAATGAGGTAGCGCATCATTGTTTCAATCAATTAGTATAAAAGTAAATTACACATTTCTTAAAGAAATCAGAAATCATTTTTAGTAATATGAAGAAATAATTGTGGTCGGAGTGTAATTTGATCAAATTTGATAAAGCTAAAGGGGTTTTATAATATCCCAACTATAATTATCTTCCCACAAAATGATTCCTTCTTAACTATATTTACAATGTATATAATCTACACGACTCGGAGGCTGAAATATGAATAATTAAAGCACCTTTTTTAAAGAAAAAATAATATCTAAGAAATTAATAAAGTAAAAAAAATATTTTAAAAAAAGATTGTATTTGTTTTGTCATATTATTCACATGGCGGGAAAATATTCAGCCAGTCTTTGTTTTTACTGATGGCACCCGGCCAATTTTTGTTCAATTTCGAATACTAGTACAGTTTGGTATTGATTCACAGCCAAAGTATTGTTCTAAATAATTTAAATGGACATCAAAATTAAACACAGATCCTACTTTTATTTACAACAGATTTAATATTGTATGTATAAAGCATTACCATTTCTGGGGTTTTTTTTAAAGATGATAATAGCGAAAAATTATGTGTTAATGAGATCCGATGGCTGGAGTCTTGCGTTGCCTCATATTTGATCAATGCCAAAAATCTAGATTATATTGTGCATCAACTTTTTTTTTACCAAAAAATTGATTATTGGGAATCAAAATTTGTACAAATTTTAATTTCCAATAATCTAAATTTTTGTAAATGACACTATCATTAATTCAGTGCTTATGTTAAACAGGACCTCTTTAAAAGAGTAAAAAAAAAATTTACTTTTTCTCGAATTGCTAATGGGGCTGATAGACAATGAGTCAAAAGCCCCACTATTAAAAACCCATGCCACGTGCCTGATTGGGGCCTAGCACCGCCCCTTTATTGTTACATGCTTCAATTGTGATTAAACAGTAACAATGTAAGATATTCTTTCTACAGAAGTGTCTTTTGTCATAGGTCATACCACCTTTGGGCATGCATATGATTTGGATAAAATGTTATGAAAGTGTTTTACCTCGTTATGAACGTCACTTCATAAAAATATATTTGCAAAATAAAACAAAACAGATCCAGGTCGACAAGGAATTACTTTTTGATATTCATATATCTAAGTCGATTCTGATTGAAAAACAAACAAAAAATATATAAATACAAGCAAGTATAATTAGGAAACAAGCACAATTATCATATCACATCGTTGATTTTTTCTTCTTTTTTTTTACAGATCATCGACTTGGAATGATTAAAATAACCAACACTAGTAGCAGAAAATAACGAAGAATAAACGGAGGCGCAAAAATGAAATGCGTCACTTTTAATCAATTCAAGAAACATATCTTTTGTGTAGTTTAACCAGTTACCTTCAACAACAGTCACATAAATAAACTCACCAAGCATACAGTTACTAGATATAATCCGCCAATACATATACGAAAGAGTCATTTCTTACCATTAACAAAACACAAAATATTTGAAAAGGCAACTTGTTTTAGATCCATATACAATATACAAATAAAAATTGAATTTAGTTGTTTGGCATTCTTTTTTCAAGCCTAGTTCTGGAACAATCTATCTAGAGGGCGCTGTAGTTATATCGTCGAGACCAAAGTGCGGTTTGGTAGATGCTTCTAGAAGACTGAACCAGTTAATAGTGAAATTTCTGGGTCTGACACTTGGATGATAGGGGGCGTTAGTTGGTTCTGGAGGGGGTAACACGCGATAAACAAAAATGTCTGTCGTAATGCACTGGAATAGTATTACAGTACCCACGAGGAATATGTACCAATACTTCTCAGGTCCCTGAAACCCAGAAATTGGTTGAATTAATACATTTTGAAGAAATAATTGTAACATCACATGTAAAATTCATAATAATTTGGTACCGGATTATTTAAAAGAAATTTTCCCTTCTATCAGGACTTTAGAATCGAATTACAATACACGCAATCGAGAAGACTGTACTATTCCAAAATGTAGACTAGAAATATTCAAGAAATCGTTTGTTCCTGACACGATCAATAAATGGAATAGTTTAAGTTTACTTATCAGAAACAATTCCTCCTTTACAGGTTTCAAAAGCAGTATTCAATTAACCAAATTAAACCTCCGTCCTTTTTTTTTGCTTCGGCAAGAGACGACTTAATATCATACACACAAAACTTAGACATAACTGTATCTTAAACTTCGACCTTTTCAGAAAAAATATCATTGAAAGCCCTAATTGCCAACGTGGATTACCAGAAGATTCTTATCATTTGTTTTTTGATTGTAAAAATTATACCAATGCACGAAATAAATTGTTTTCAAACCTTTTGAACTTAAATCAAATTAACATTATTAATTGTCATTTACTTTTGTGGGGAGACGAATCTCTGAAAATCAATTTAAACCAACATATTTTTTAGCTGTTTAAAGATTTATAAGAGATTGTGGCAGATTCTTGTAATTTCAATTTTACTGCCTAGACCAAATTCAACAGAACTGTTTTTACATATACGTTTGTTCAATAACTTAACTATATTAGTAATATCCATTTCTATGTACTTTCCATTCTAAACTACTATACAGTTGTAAATTGTTATACTTAGCAAGAACCTCATAAGTTGTAAGAACTTGTGTTCGAACCATTTGTATATGCTTATGCAATAAAATATGTTCAAACCAACATCACACGAGCGATGAAAAAACTATTAGACTAAGTATACAATGTGATATATGTGTAATATACATGTACTTTACATGCACATTCACATTGTGCATTATATATTGAACCGTTTGTCAATGATAAGATTTATTTCCAATGGTAATAGTTTTGACCACTAAACTTCAAAGGTACTAAGAGATTATAGATTTGATTTTTGCCGATGTCAAACCTATAATGATATTAGAGACTTCATGCATGATAAAAACAGTTAGCAGCAGCATTGATTTATTCTTAAATAACCATTCAAGTTCAAGAAAAACGTCATCGATAGACAAAAGTGCACAAAATACATGTACTTCTCAGTAAGAACTCTGATCCAACAGTGTCCTACATTGTTATTAAAAAAGAAACGTTTAGGCGTGGTTTCAACCAGACCCCTTAGCACCTCAAAAAACCAACACCAATTAATCACATAAGTAAGTGTGTATTGTCCAAACAAGCACACTACATGTACGTCAATACGATATCCTGTTTTGTGGCGACGTTATCAAGGTCACATAATTTGAAAAGATACATTAACCTTTATATTGATAAAGTGTTATTTTGAGCGTATATCGTGTGAATGTAAATTGCAACGCATCCACTCCCGACAAAAAATATCTAAACTTTCCTTAACAACAAGAAATGCTAAAGGGAAGATAACAATTGTCCAATTTCACCAAACTCAAATTTAGGAGAAAAAATATAATTTATCAACATCAATTGAACACATACGTATTTCTTTTTTCACATATAAAAAAACCCCAGTTCTGTTAAAATGTGGGTGTATACGTTATGCAAAAAAGAAGTGTTATAGTGTGTGATGCGTTCCTAATATTTACTTCATTGTATAGATATCCTGATTGATGATGTGATTTCTGAGTCATACGATTTTTATTAGCTTGTTAACAAATAATTCAATTACATTATGGCAGCATTACATTTTCTTAATAGTTGAAGAGGTCGTAAATAAGTTTTTTGACCTCTAACACCTTCATGATATGCGAGAAACACTTAGCTTCTTGGTTCGGTAAGACTTTACTGTCCTAAATTGCTTTAGTAACTCACTGACAGTAAATTCAATTTTAAGGTATTCTTTTTAGTATGATCGAAGATTTTTCCTGAAGATTTACGTACTAGGTTTTTTTAGCTCACCTGAGCTGAAAGCTCAAGTGAGCTATTCTGATCACATTTTGTCCGTCGTCCGTCTGTCCGTCTGTCTGTCCGTCTGTCTGTCTGTCCGTCTGTAAACTTTTTACATTTTGAACTTCTTCTCTAAATCCGCTTATCCAATTTCAACCAAATTTTGCACAAAGCATCCTTATGTGAGGGCAAATATAAATTGCAAAAATAAAAGTCCGATCTGTATTCAAAGCGGAGAAAACCTTGAAACTGTAGAAAAAGGGGGGTGCATTTTTAAAAATCTTCTTCTCAAGAACTATTGATTCCAATTCAACGTAGTTTAGCATAAATTATCCTTATGGGAAGGAAAATATAAATTGCAAAAATTAAGTGCTAATTCTGTTTCAAATCTGAGTTATTACGAAAATAATAATAAAGGAAATGCGTGTTTTAATCTGTTTAATAGCTTCGGGTTCGGCATCCGGTAATCCGGCATCCGGTAAAATGGGTAGGCAAGATTTGGTCTGGGCAAAACAAAGATTGGCAGTTATTAATCTGCCAATCTCATTAAAATTTCAGGATATTTGATGGACTAGTATATTTGTATTCGCTGTAAATATTGCTGCAAAATAATGCGTATTTGGAATTGACGATTGTCGATCTGCCTTTGCTTTTATTTTGCCACGGCCCGGGTTTGCATACCCATTTTACCTAGACTCGTATTCCATACTTCTAAAACGAGGTTCTTTGTTTAAAGCAGCCATGACATTATACGAAAAAGGGTCGATCTGACTAATGAATTCGCTTGTTGTGCAACAGTTCGCGTATGAAGGGAAATTTTTGAAACATGCAAAATATATTGTTGCCGATTTTGTGAAGTAAATTGAGGCTAAATATTTCAATGCGTTGACAGTTTTCACACATGACGTTGGTGTTAGCTTGTTCCGATTTTCGTTTCGTTTTCATTATTTCTGCTTGTAACCTGGGAACTATCGTCTGTATTAATTATTTCGTGATTTTTACGTATCAAATCAAACAGAGACTTTGGTAAATCAAACAGTTAACTGTTTACCTGCGCAAATTGAGCAAAATCTGATGTATCAAAAAATAATGAAATACAATTCATTCTATCGGTAATTCGATCGGCATTATCTTTTGCGTAATGGTAGATTAATGAAAAAGGTTTTGTTGCGATGCTCGGCATTTTCTCGAGTTTATTCAGTTTAAATAAAGTTTGGCATTGCTGACGGAAATATGTAGGTATATACATGTATATATATGATTCATTTCGAAAAAATAAATTGTGTTCTTTATTTGTTATAGTGAATGTTTCTTGTGTTTAATTGTTTTCAATTTCTATTTACTAACCATATTTGAGTGTTAAGCTTCAAATTATAAGCAAGATACAGAGATTTACTCACAATTCTATGTTTGTACACAGATCTTAAAAACTAAAGATTAAAAAAGTAAAAAATTTATCAATATTTATTAAGAAAATTTTCAAAGTCTGTTCGTTCAGAAACCAACTTTAACATCTTATTGTATTGTAAACTTAACATTTTTTCATCATTATTACTCTTACTGTACATGTGATCCTTCACTGTGTTTGTGTACATTTGTATAAACTGATTTTGAACCTCAAATACCAGTGAACTGGTCTTGAGTGAATAAAAGAATATAAAATCTTAGGCCATTCTTTTTTTCCATTTTAAATGCTGAATAGGAAATACCAAGTTAAAAATCATAAGCTGAATGTAATAAACTCATGTGAACAAAATATGAATCAAACCTAGGCGAACTGTGAGCTCTGTATCCTGCTTATAATTTTACAATTGACGCTGAAATTTTGGTTGAACATTAGAACATTTTTATGAATTAGAGTATGTTAAATACTTGTACAAACAAAATAAAAGAATGATACAGTATTCTGTATATATCTACTCTCTGGGGCCCTCTCTTTATACAATAAATAATGTGAAATCTACATCAATTTTGATAGTTTTTCAGACACGAGTAAATAAAAACGACATCTTTAAAACAGTTTCCATATTTCTGACACATTTCTGTTGTGGGGATAAAGTAATTATCGCTATTCCTAAGAATATCACAGCGGAAAATTATTCTGGTTTGTACGCGAAGTAAATAACAGTCATTTAATTATAATGGAGAAGACAAATAAATTTTTTGAATGTTTTTAATTTGATGAATTGAGCACATTGAGGTACAATTTTCTTCTTCACATCTATACATGTAGGGTTTTTAAAATAAAAAACAATAACTATTATTTTTTTTTAATACAATAACTAGTAAGTACTTAGTAATTGATGAAAAAAATGTACCTATATGCTCTCATATATTTTGATCGCTTTACAAAGCCGGGGGGGGGGGCAGAACGAAAATATAGGGATTTGGAATTTAACAACTTTACAGTATACCTCTACCAAATATTTAGTTTTATATCTTGCGTAGAAATTTCTTATTCTGGTAAAAAATAATATTTCATGAAGGTACAATGTCAAAGATTATATGTATACAAAATAGTGTAAAATTCGAATACTTTACAATATTTATTTTTTGTTTTTCTACCGAGGGACCATATGACACAATATCTTTTGAACGCCCATTGTTGCTCAGGTGAGCGATGTGGCCCCATGGGCCTCTTGTTTTACTTCGTCCTTTTAAGCTGACAAGGTAAGAATAGCTAGCAACTGTGAATTCAATTATTTTTAGCAAAGAAAAAACGTGCTGCTTCTTGTAAAGATTTATCAGAGAGAGAGAGAGAGAGAGAGAGAGAGAGAGAGAGAGAGAGAGATAAATCATTGTCGTACACAGTAATTTTTTATGCTAGTACATACTTACTAGATCACCTGACTTGTACCACCAGTTCTGCAAAAGAACTCAGAAATAACCACTCCTCTAACAGACTGACATTCTTCGTTCTATTTAATTTACTTTGCTTTTGTTTTATTACTTCAAACTTTCATTACATTGATAAAAATGTTAGTGTTTAATAACAACACAGTTGTTGTTTCTCATGAAAAATACCAATATTTATTAGAATTACAAAAAAAATCATGTCACATCGATAATAAAATGAAATGACACGCTCAATTTTATGTAAGACTCTAAAAAAAATACTTACCACAACGAGGCAGACTATGCCACTGACTGAAAGATAAATTTTATTTCAAAAACAAGGAATAAAAATTACTATTAAACTCTTGAACTCTCTCATAAAACGTCAATTATCATAAGAGTGATGAAATTTGTAGCATTCATGAAAGCGGGTAATATACAAATCAAAGTACTGACTGACGGGAGTTGATTTTATCGATTATATTTTATGTGAATAATTACGCACATTTTTTCTAATATGAATTTTCGGGCTTTAACTCCATATATTTACATTCAGTGTATATTTCCCGTTATGTTTGCATTTGAAATCTGCGACATTCAATTTTCTATGCGGAATACACTTTGATAATTCATATGAATTGAAAACAGATATAAACATGATAAACGTCTTCACGTGTTTTGAGTAATTTATTTTTGTTAGATTAAATGAGACTTTTAATCTTACATAACCAATTTGATATGTACTTTAGAAAAATAATCATTAATTTACATCTACCCCTGAATAAAGATTTTTCTCCAGAAAAAGGAAGTGGGAATAAGATGGCGCAACTGCCCATTTGGTTGAGTCGTAAAATACAATTTCCAAATTTAACATTTTTCAATTAAATATATTTGAAATGTTATAATACAAGTTTACAAAAGGGTAGTTTTTTACTATATTCACTTTGAAATATTTCAAAAAACGATAAGAAAAAAAACATTCTTAAGCTTTGGTGGTATCGAACCCACAACCTAAAAACCCAATTTCTATAAATTTACCTAACGTCTGGTGCTCTAACCACTGAGCCACTTCATTTACAACAAAGATCTTTGTTTAAATGCAATATGAGACACTGGCCACGGTTTTACGGACTTGTATTACTTTACTAGAACGTTCAATTGTTGGGTACAAAATGAAATTATTAAAGTATAGTGGGTCATCTCTCCACATTTTTTGTTGATGAAAATCAGTTTAAATTCTATTAAACCAAATTTAGACTATGTCAAAAATATGGAGCTCAGACCCACTCTATAAAAGAAAAGGCATTGAAGTTATAAAAATGACACTATTTGGAGGATTTGACACACATACGCCAGTTTAAATCGACCTATGACATGTATTTAAAATAATTAAAGGTTACAAAGAGATGTTACGGTAAATATACACTGTTTTTAATTATTATTTAAAAAAATTTATTAGATTTAATGATATTTTAATTTTGCGGTATCTAATCATTCCTCATTTGGGCATTTTACACGCCTTATTCATCCATCTTCTTTCTGGCACTTTATTTATTGTCGTGGAAACTAACTAAATAACATGTTGATATGACTTTGCCACGGATGTTTCATATCCCTAAGAGCGTAAATAATAGCTTTATAACGGCGATAAAAATGTTTCGTACAAATAAACATAAGAATGAAAATTTATATATAAGCACTGAATGCTTAAATGATCAGGTCACAGTTTATTTAATTATATTTTCATGTTAAATATTGAAATATGATTGGTCTAGACGCAGTTGATAATCCGTTTTTACCCTTAGCGTTAGCAACAGTAACACAACGATTTGTTACATGCGCGTAAAGTATGCACGTACGGTTCGCCGTAAAATTCACGTTATTTCTTAATAAAAGCAATAAAATTTTCTCTAGAATTAAGACAATCAGTATAATAAAATAACTAAAGCCCGTTTGAGAGGGTAACAGTTGAATTTGACACACCTCGAAAACCATTGTCAACCTCCGCTTCGCGTCGGTTGAAAATGGTTTTCTCGGGGTGTCAATTTCAACTGCTACCCTCCCAAACAGGCACTATATACATAGTACTAATAATGCAAATATACAACAAGTGCGTTATCAAGCGGCTTGACGCATCTAAAACTAAATGCCTGGGGAACGAATTAAATGCCAGATTTTGTTGTAAAATAAGACAACTTGATTCTAAAGTATATCCAAGGTTTCTGCTTCCCTCACTTTTTGACGAATTTAACGAAAACACACATATCTGCATGTCAAAAAAGTACGACTGAAATCGATATATGGGGGAAAATCATAGATTTCTTCATTGACATTTCATCTATCTATTAACCCGGAGAAATTATTATGAACGGAAACAATATTCTTACGGAGATTTGTAATGGGAATTCTCTATTCGGAATTACTCGTATCACATCGCACAGTTTTTCAACGTTGCTGCAAAATCCTCGAAGATTTTCTATTTTTGCTGTAGCGGTAGAGGGGGCATTTCAAAAAAGATAATCTGATGTTTTTCTTCATTCTAGTGAAAAAACGTAGTTTGGTATAACAAAGGTATTTATGACTTTCGAAATATTAGGCAAAAAGTGGTGGAAGCAGATTGAGTAAACTCTTTCCGCTTTTGTGTGAGTAAAACGTTATATTTACATACTTCCCGTATTTGCAGCTAGTAAGTAGTATGTGTTGTTTTCTTTTCCTTGCACAATACATATCACTAAGGACACCTAGAAATAAAGATTATATATTCTTTCTTATTTTCTTATTCATGAATCATAAAAGAATATATGAAAACACCACATACAAAATAAATTGTCAATTCCGGGTACCAACGTCAACACTCGTTCAAGCATTTACGTTCACCTAGGCCCTATATGTAGTGTTTAAGATTTACTTCCGGTTTGAGACCGATATTGTAAGTGTAAAGATGCCATAAAGAACCGAGCAAAAGTGTTAAGTCCATAAAATAAATACAGATTTAGTACACATTTAAATCATAAATCTAAATTCAATGAGCATTTCCTCCTTTATCATGAGAAAACCGATGCTTTATCGCTATTCTATGAACACTCTTATCTATATAAACAATAAACCGCCCGAGTTGATTAGATTGTAAAACAAGAGGCCCATGGGCCAGATCCCTAACCTGAGCAACGCCAGTCAATGTAACGTCACAGCTTATGGATAATGTTGACTAAAAACAAGATTAATTTATGAAGATTTGATTTTTAGCTCACCGAGACGAAGCTGGGAGGAGCTTATACTATTCCCTCGGTGTCGGCGTCCGGGCCTGGTTAAAGTTTTTGTTGCAGGTCCTGTATCTAACTTATTACTTGTCCTGTCTTAGTTATTACTGGTCTTAACTTCACCAAACTTGCCTGGATGGCGCGTCTTATGATACTGGTGCACCTGACAGGCTTGAATGCTGAATCTGAGCCAAAGATTTCAGATGCTGGATGAGGTTTAGTTTTTTGGAACAAGCCACATGTTTAATAGGTAATAGCACTATTTAAAACTTGCATAGTTGATCTAAAACTATTGTTTTATATGATACAATATAATATCATCCATAATATTGTAAAAAGTTATATGATACTTTATGATATTGTATCAATTTTTTTGTACATTATGATGAGATATTGTATTGTGATATTGTTGTGTAGAGTATTGTATAATATAACATGAAGTTCTATTATATGATATTGTTACATATAAATATTATATCATATGATATGATAATGTTGTATAATATGATATGTATTATATTATATTGTATAATACGATAGAATATTGCATTATATGATTTTGTTTTATATAATACTGTATCAAATAAGTGTACATGTGTAAAATGATACAATCTTGTATCCTATGATATTGTTTAATATGATATTGTATTACATAATATATTTCTATATCAAATGATATTGTACATATGATATGATATAATTGTTTCTCAAATTATATTGTATCATATGATACAGAACCATATCATGTATCAAATATGATACAATATCATACAATATAATATCATACCATATTATGCAATATAATATTCTGTTACAATATTGTGATGTAATTTATGATATGATATAGTATCATATAATACTATATTGCATTATAAATAAGATATTTTGATATTGTATTATGTGATTAAATAGAATAATGTATAAAACGATACAAAGTCACATTTTTTGATACAATATCATATTTCATCATTATTTATTATAGTTACTGTATTATATTGTATTCAATGATAAATATTGTAGGTATAATTAGATGCAGTATTATATTTTATATCACTGTTTTGATAAACATTGTATCTTATAATATTGTATAAAAGAAGATATGATTATCATACAATTATTTAACATATGATATACGATATTGTGTCAAAACAGTATCCATGAATATCCTAGATCATTAACTTTGATTCATATAATATGATAAAAGTGGTCTCAGGTGCCTCATAAAGGTGATGCCTCGTCTTTGAGCTTTGTAATCTGTGATTACCTATCTTTATACGATACTATTCAAATCTTGCTTAATATTAGGGACAGATATTTCACCATATCAAATAAAGTCCTTTCAAGTAAATGTCCTTTCTGTCAACTCTTCTTTCTGAATGTTTCTGCTTTGTTTGATTTTAAAATGATGGACTAAACACATAGTTGAATCGAAACGGTCATTTAATAACAAAATGATGATAAACTTTATCATATTCACAAATTATATACAGCATGTAAAATAATATAAAAAAATAATGCTTAATACTTGAACATGAACATCCCTAAAAATGTCCTTTATAGTTTGTTTTTTTTTTTTATTAAAGCAGTTTGAAAAACCGAGAAAGTTTGCTGAGTGACAATGACGGGGGAGGGGGGAGGGGGGTTGCATCAGTTTTGAGACGTCATTGTATTATAACATTTGAGTTGAGATTTTGAAAATAATCAAATAATTATTTCTAATATGAATATTCAGCCCCCCCCCCCCCCCGCCCTATTAAGGCCTCATTCTATCCCCGTGAAGCATGATTCAAACATAAACAAATCTGAATCTACTCTACCTTAAGTTGTCTCCACACAATTTTCAGATTTTCTGACCAATTTGTGTTTTAGAGGAAAATTTTGAAAGATTTTTCTCTGTTTATATCTATATAACTTTGACCCGCATTCAAACAAACTTGAATCTACACCACCTGAGGATGCTTCAACACAAGTTACAGCGTGTCTGGCCTAATGGTATTTGAAAGTATTTTTTTCTGTACATTCCTATGTATAACAATTTGACCCCCATTGCGGTCCACCCTACCTCAGAGGACTATGATTTGAACAAATTTGACTTAACCCTACCTGAAGAGATGCTTCCACACAAGTTACAGCTATTCTGACCACAGGGGCATCGTACCCGCTCTACACTGAGTGTACACTCTATGACATATATATAAATATTTCATAGAGTGTAGAACGGATACGATGCCCCTGTGTTCTGACCAAGTGGTTTTTTTAGAAGATATATGAAAAATACCAGCAAATTTTTAATAATTTTAAACTATCGCCCCTTTAAAAAAGATTTGACCCTTCATTGTGACAAAATTGAAATCCTTCCCCTAATTGATCCTTCAGCTCAGGTTAGGTAATAACTATATTAAGTATGTAATATTTGTTCTTGTTCACTGCACTTTATTTTATTCAAATACCTGCAGATAAAATTGATGACATTGTCAAATTTAGCTTACTCTCTGTGAAGATGTTTTAATACAATAACAAACGATAAAGTTTTAGAAACATTGAGATTTGTATATCTTATTCATTTTAGGCATAAAAAACAGTTCCTAACACATTCATTTTAGGTCTCAAACTGGAATATTCAACTCAACATTCGAAATATAAACAAAAGCTTTGTTTACATAGCGAAGAATTGTAAGCTCTGTACCTCGTTTATAACTCAACAAATGACACTCAAATTTTGGTTGCCTATTAAAAATGCCGTACTGAGGCATTGTAAACATTAAAATCGAAAAAATAATTTTTGACCAAAATTGTGACCTTTGAATACATACGTGTATTACTTTCTTATATTTGATAGGTTTTTAATAGCAATGATCTTGAAAATGTAAATGATAAGAAGGAAATAATTACCACTGCCATCAAGAGTACAATGAAGTTGAACATTCGTAGAAGTATAATCTGAAATAACATGAAAACGAAAGTTTTAAGGATTTTTAAAAATTTTAAATCATGTCTTTATTAAACAAATGTGTCTACTTCTTTGTAATTAATATTGTTTAAATCCATTTCTCAAGAAAGTTTATTTTCGATAACGAATTGACAGTCAATACCCCCCAAGTGAATTTTAAATGATCGGTATCGACGTAACATAATTTCTACGTTGAATGAATGTTTCGGACTGTACAAAATTTAATAAGAAAACAAATTCTAACAATTTGATGAAAACACGAAATGATAAGCATGAAAATTAAACTTACAATATACGGGGAAACATCATAATATATCGCATCCACCTCAGTTGATTTTGAATCAGCCATTTTGTCATGTGATAACAATATCACATGACCGAAAAATAATGGCAGACGACAAAACAGGATTATTAAAAGGAAAACCAAATGATGTTGAGGGAATATATTATGAACAGTCGCCCGCCTCGGTATGTATTATCGTGTAAACTGTACAATAGAGTATCAACTCGTCCTTCTTTTTAGATACTATATACATAATGTCTAACAAAGATTTACTTAAGTTTATACTTCTTCGAACAATGAATGATAAAGTTGATGATCGTATTTACACAGCAGTTATTACCTTAACCAAATATCAAGGTAACTGCATATAGAACTTATCAAGATCAGGACTACTTCCCCGATTTTTATTATGAGCGTGAAGTACTGATATCACAGCACATGGCTACGAAAGCCCAGAAGGCTCATTCGAGATTCGAAATACGAGATTCAAGATTCAAAATTTGAGATTCAATATCTAAATAAGCAATCAAATCATGGATCTGAAAACCTTTATCCTAGCGACATCAGACTGCTCTAAATAAAGATTTCGAATATCGTAATCTCGATTGAGCTTTCTGGGCTTTCGTACATGGCAGACCATACAACCTCTATACTTGTGCCAGTTTATTATCGTAGCGTACTGAATTGTTCGGGACTTCCAGAAGCTTTTTAAATCCACTTATCAATAAAAATTGACTAAAATCACGCTGAGACTGTATACTCAGCTACGTGCTCAGTTTGTTTTTACTCGCTTCATTTCATGAACAGTGCTACCAAAATTGTATACAATTCTGTTCCTTAACTGTGTACATATACACGTATATCTAACATAACATAGCTGTCCCTTCAGGATAACAAACATACTTCTATTTGATTCACATTGTGCGCACGTTTTAAACAGTTTACTTATTTCAGCTCTTCAATTATTAATAAAGTATTTTACAAATCATTGTGCCGTCAGATGGAAAGAGTCATTACGGTTTCCATAAAAATCCTCAAAAGATGACTGCACTTAAGGACATTTAAGAATTGCGACAAAATGAATATTTAAAATTGGCATATTTCTTTGATGATTGAGCGTGGATTCACCGACTAATAAATAGTCAAACTTTTGAAGATGTTTGTGTTCCTAGACATGAAGGTGACTGCTCCACGTCGTCCGAGAACAGTTATCATGTTTCTTCAGCGAACGATACGAGAAATTTTGTTCGCCCGACCATCAGCTTAAATGTGAACTAGTACATTGCTCTATGATTTAACACATCGCAATTCCCAATGAATTTGAAAACTGGATGTATGAAGCTAAATTCAGTATGATCATTTTTATCACAAGGTCACCCGATTTAAGAAGTAAAAATGTTTATCGTTTTCAAAGCAAGTTAAAGAATGAAAATAAGCACCGACAGCTTGGTGTATATCATTACAGTCGAAATGATGTTAACTCTAGAAATAAAAAGAATCGAATTATCTTTCTTTCTTTTCAGAAATGCCTGCAGGTCTGTTTTGTGGCTTTGGTTGTTATAATGGTCGCAGTAAGTATTTATTGAATTCACCTTCAGGTGATAACCACACTCTCCCTACGCATTGGCTCACGCACATAACTGTGTTTAGAGAGGGGTCATAATGTGTTTTGAACATATTTTATTGAAATGAATTGTTACAAAGGAATTGGACACAAGTTATAATAACGTAATTCGTCTTCTTCCTACATGTGATACAGCAAATTCAGTAACATATACGTCTTACAGTTGGTACATACATGAATATATTTTACATTTCCAGTTTTTTAATATAGTTATGAATAGAACATTTTTACTTATTATTGCAATAATTTTTACATATAACTCAATTTATTTTTATCAAGTATGTTTTATTTTACACATAGCTCGTTACTTAATCCACGGAGCAAATTCACAGACGCTACCCAAATATCTCATAAAACCGGAATTTAAAATTGCAAGAGTTATCCATTAATAGGCATAACTTAAAATTTCAAGAATAAAACTATTCTGTAATTCCAGAGAATCAATCAGTCAAACTAATTTAACCAAACTCCTCTGCCTTCCGACGCCATGTTGAAAGGTACGAATCCTACCTGTCATTTAAGTACGGTTCAAAGTTCAAATGACGTCAGTTTAGCCGTTCCTTTGAAACGTCAGGATATCATATGTACCAAATAATGACAGGATTCATTTGTTTTATTGAAAAGAAATCAGTTTCTAAACAGAAAGTCCTCTTCCAAATTGACCTAAAACGGTGACGTCGCCGGACATCATGGCGCAATGAGGAGTAAAAGCAGTATGGATTTAGAACCATTTTAACAAGAGCTTGAACTTTAGGTAGTTGTGTCAAACAGCAATGTGACGTAGGCCTGTCTATTTCATCGCTGGCCACTCAGCCAAGGCTCTGTTAAATCAACAAGATTTGTCTGGCTTTTGAGCTAAGACTATGCAATATGTGTATATTTCACTTGAAACCAGCGTCATTTGAACTTGTTTTGACACAAGAAATAGATAGTTACGTCCTATCGAAAGTCCAAGGTCTTGTTAAAATGGTTCTAACTCGAAAAAAGCCTTTAAAATGCTCAATGTTGCAAAAAATATATCAACAATTATTTGCACTTCTGTGTTAAACTGTAATGCTTTTTGTGGGTGTGACAGTAACTGTATTTTGGACATCAAACAGCCAAAAAAAAAATGTAAATATTTGGTCAGAAGAATAAGTAGCATTATCTTACGTTCAGTGTTATCATAACTGTAAACGAAAAAACAAACGGAAAAAAAGGAAAAATACGAAAAATTATTATTTTATGATTTTCGAACAAATGTGAGCAAACAAGATGTAAAATGGTATTGTGCATTTTAAATTGTAAAGGACTAAACGTGATATGCAATTGGGTATTTCTAAAACTAAACAATGCGTGCGGCATCTTGACGTCATGTTTTGAACGTTACCGTGATCCGTGGTGACAGAACATGTTGTGTTTAAAATCTGTCCCTCATATAATGGATTGTCAAACTGCGAATAAATCAATAACCATATAGATCATTGGCATTTCCCCTGAAACCTGCTTTTTAGTAGAAACAAATTCTGCATGGGAATTTAGATGGAGAAAGTACCTGGTATTAGTTTGTATTATGTGCAATGTTTTACACATTCATATTAGAGAGATATGTGTAGCAAATATAAATTCATGTGCAAAATTTGTATCCAATGGTGGTGTGAAAGCTAACATAACTAAGAAGAAACCGTGCTCCGATCACTGTTATGTCAGGTTGCAGCTATAATAAATGAGATGATACATTTGTATGCATTTTGATAAACGTATTTGATAAAACATTTTTTCACGATAGACGCTTGAATTTAATCGAGGGGTATGCTGTTGACCCTTAAATTGTTAAACTTCTGATAGTTTTAGAGATTATTTTTTAATCAACTGCTCTATCTAATCAGTCGATATATGCAAAGAGCAAAAGCGTTACCGGATATTCAACAAACTGTGTAAAAGTCAAACCAATAGACGTACATGTAGTATTAAATTCCATTTGTGGTCAGACGTAATGCGATTCAAGTATCAGTCAACCTTCAAATATCTTAGATATAATATTCTATGAATTTTATACAAAGTACTAGTTTAATCATAGCGATAAAATGATCATGTTCGCCCACTAGACCATTGAAAATAATCTAATTTTTCTTAAAGCAATTTTCCTATATGTGTGAATATGGTGTTTAACTTTAAAAACATTGCGTAAAATATTGCGTATGATAATAAAAACATAAGTTGACCACCTTAATTTTAAAAAAAGGCCTACAGTCCGTTCTCCACATTGTACTCTGTTATTGTTCTAACTTTTACATTTTTTTACATTACAGATAAGCATTATTCTCAGCGTCGTCCGAGGAATTGAGCTAGGAGCTTATGGCGGAGGGCATCTAATGCTGGGCATAAGTCTTATTGGCTTTGTTGTGGTAGAAATATGCATGGTAATGCTTTTTGGGGTATTATTTTATCCTCTGATAATGTCTTAATTAATATCAATTGCCGAATTTTATTAATGTTTTTATCTAGAAATATGAAGATTTATTTTATTCACTGAAGTTTCACTCATTCGCTTAAGAATTTCATTTATGCAAAGAGAAGCTATATTTTTAGTAATATTTTTTCCCTTTTAGAGGTGATTTTTTAAAGTTCACCAAAAAATTCAAAATTTATTCACACAAGGATACTAGTATCCAAATTAATATTCTAAAAAGATGCCTTAGATCTTACTAGAAGTTCTAGACGGATTTAAAAATGACATTACAAATGAATTGTTCAATTCATTTTATTGAAATGTCGAAGAAATTCCAAAACCACAAAGGGAGATACTTTGAACACAACCAAACACTAATCTTAAGCAAAATCTCTAAAAAGGTTTATGATAATCTATACAAGAGTATCATATTCTCCCATGCTATGATAGAGTTAGACAATATCAAATCTATAAAAAAAAATTCAATGTAAAACGATCTCATTATGCAAAAAATATATCCTTTATGATCTGATAAGCCATCTTGCTATAATAGACTAGGTCATATGAAACGATATCCTGACCATATTGAGTTATATACGGGAATGAGTTCATAAGTGCCTATTTAATAAGACTGACATTGTTTTTTGGATATTTTATGCAAAATGTGAGCGCCACAGCCGATCAAAATTACTTAATCGGGAAAAGGAACATTGACTTACGCGGCTTACCTCCCTTGCTTATGACGTCAGTAAGACCCAATCGCCATATAAAGCTATGTTGTGAATACAAATATCCATGTCATTTTGCAGCATTTTAAAAGAAAAAAAATACTATTTTATATAAAAACTTGTATAATTATACAATAATCAACCACGTCAGTATTTTTTCTCTCAAGAAATGAAATCGTGTGCGTTTTTATTTACATGTAATAGCGTGTACATAATGATATTCAGTTTCGAGACTGCAGGGAGAATAAATGATTTTCTTCATAGATCCACATGCAAGTATAATGTAATTTTAATATAAGCATATTTATATGTTTTATTTTGATCTTTTTAATGAAATTGACAAATTCAAAAATAGGTCTGATCGTTTTTTCCCATTTGCACGTTCATGCAATTCATTAAGATTTTTTTTCTAAACAACTTGTAGGCCTCATTGTGCCTCATTCGCTTCACGATTATATTGTTTGTTTCACTTTCAAATTCACAAATATGTTACCATTTAATTATTTTTAGTTTAAGAGAAATTTCTTCAAATGTTTTGTTTTTGAAACGTGTACTTGAATGTGCGGTGTTTTGATTTTAAAACGTGTATGTGCGGTGTTTACTCACAGATCCCTTTTATCTCACTTTCTTCCGCAATGTTTTCTTTCGTTTTTTTTATCATTATTGATGCTTGTTCTTAATAAAATCTGTTGATTATCTTCACATTCGTTCACAACTATTTTTATCAAACAACCGATTTATTTTACCGATACATTTCTAAATCCTTAAATGCCATATTTCCGCGATCTAATTTAATAAAACGTTAATACACGTGTACAAAGTATTTTCTAAAGATATTGCTACATGTATATATCAATAAGTCAGAAATTTATATTATTTCGAAATAAAATTTAAAAATAATTTTGCGGCATTTCATAGCAGCTCTTAAATACAAACTATGTACACAATGCCTCAAACATTTTCATTGGCCTGCCTTATATACTTTTTTATGTGACAAAATAAATCAAATCAATTTAAATGCTTTAATTCCCTTTAAATGTAGCTCAATCATTATACGTACCGAAGAAGAAAATGATGTTTCTATTTCAAAAGGATAAGGATAATTCATTGATCAGCTGTAAATGTTGGAGCATTTCTTTCGTTAAATTTCCACTCCAGTACGGGATCTTCGTCATGATTTTACTTTTGTGAGAAGCTGATATTAGATTTATTCATTAACGACCAATTAAAACTAAGTCATCTGTAGGCTACTACGAAATCAAATGATCTCATTTGAAAAGAAAGACACGTTCATATATGCAAAAATTACTAAAATTTAATCGATAAACTACTGTAAAATTACACTAGTTTTAATGCATTGTTTACATCGGTGGGTCTTTGTGACGTCATAAATCCACAAAATCAAGAACGATAAGCGGGCAAGAATTTTTTCAGGTGCTCAGTTTTCACGGTTATTTCTCAGTAATGCAAAGGCAAAAAAATCTTACATCATGTATTTTAACATTTGTTTATACCAAGCTTTATAATCATGAAAGAAAATCATAGTGATAAAAATCGTTTCATATGACCTTTAATGTAAGAAAAACAACCCTGTCACAAACAATAATTTGAAGAAAAAAAATTCATCAACTTTTAAAAGATTTTGCGCAGATAAATTGTAAAAACTATTAAAAGGCATCGTTCAGATCATCATAAAGAATGACATGTGATGGCAAAATTAACAAAGGGACATTGCCTCATCCTGCTTCATTTAAATTTCAGATTGTTTTCATTCGAAAAGGTGATTTACCCAAGGAGAAGACCTGGTTTCTTTACTTTGTCGGTGGCTGCGTAATAATGGAAGCTATTTTTACAGATATTTTGCTTTTCCAGTAACAATTATCTTGGATTTATTTTGATAATTTTTCACAGACTTAGTGCAATGTCTTATTTATCAAATTATATTTTGTGTGTGTGTGTGTGTGTGTGTACCTTGTAATATTCCGATCAAGATCTTACGTCTGTGACTCTTATATTAGCTTGTCTATATTAAAGATAATCTCAATTTATGGTTGAAAAATGTAAGGGAAATTACCACATAATTCTCATTATGTATGCGTTTGATTATACAGTGTAATAAAATGTACTTCTATGTTCTCGCATAACTGTAATGTACTTTCATGTAAATCTATACTTTCGATAACAAGAATAGATGCCTTACTTTTTAATATAACATGATTTTTTGTTGTTGGAATAAACCTGTTAGAGTTGTTTATGAAGGACTCGTGCACTTGATCAGTTTCGAAATATTCACGTTTTATACCTTTTTTTTCAAATGGACTGATCTTTTACGTAAATTACTTTTTATTCTATTTAGAATTGACTTTAATAAACCAAATAATATTGAAACCTCAAACTAAGAATTGTCATGTTGTTCTATGTACCAAATAATGATGGTACATATAGTTTTGTTGAACAGATATTAGTAAGTAAAAACAGATAGTCCTCTTCAAAATTGGCTAAAAACACTGACGTCGTCGAACGTCACTGCACAACGAAAAATATTTAAAGAGTATGAATTTAATTTTTACTCGGGGGGGGGGGGGGGGGGGGAAGCCAATACAGGCTGTAAAAATGCTCAATGGACGTAAAAATAAGTCAAAAATTATTTGCACCTTTGCGTCTAACTGTAATACATTTTGTTGTGGCGGTTGTAATTATAATTTGAACATCAAACAGTAGAATACTATTATCCTGTAAATATTTGGTTTATCGGACGTTCTGGTATTTTTTCAGTAAACAAAAAGACGTGCGGTTAAAAATATGATCCTCAAACAAATGTAAACAAATTAAATGGAAAGTGAAACAGTACCGAATTAAATTGCATGGTGAAAAGCCCAGAAGTTTATTTACAATACAATACGAGATTAAAATATTTATATATGTGGCCCTATTCGTCTTTTGTACGAAAGGGTGATATAAAGATTGGGTACTTCTATTAGCCTAAATGTGCATCTTGAAGTCATGTTTTCAACGTTACCGTGCGCCGTTAGGACAAAACGTGTTGTTAATCGGGTAACGAAAATATATTATAATATACTTAAAATATATATGCATGGATTAATCTGTTTTTATTGACCCTCGTATAGTTGAAACAAAGCAATGTTTGTGTTTTTCTTGAAGCACTCGCCAGCTTGCCTTGTGGAGCTCTTGCGCTTAGCCTAAAACTTTTGAGGGCTGTGCCTTACCCTTAAAGGCCATGCATGATGACGCGCTCGCTTGCACTCCGTTTTTGCATTATGATTTGCTGAATAGGCTCCAACTATCAAAGCAGATAATTTCACAGACCAATGTAATGACTACGAATTACTTGTTTATGGGGGGGGGGGGAGACAGATGTGAAAAGTCGATGAATAAAGGCGGAGTTTTCAGTATCTGTTCTATTTTACTACGTAGTGAATGTCTGACAACCAAACAATTAAAACACCGTCAAACCAACAGACGTATGTAACAGGTACACATCTCAACTTTCTGCCAAGACAGTGGCCCACGTGTTATTTCGGAAAACTGAATTTATCAAATTTATCATGATTGCATTTCAATCGCACCCAATGTCTGATAATTTTACACTTGCTATTATATATGTGTAAGTACGGGCATGCAGCGTCGTTATTTTAAAAACTAAAAGGGAGGGGCAGAGTTATTCGAAATCATATCAAGCAAAAAGAAAAAAGGAACAATCAGTTTTCGCCGGGGGGAGGGGGGGGGGGCTCTTTATAAATTCAATTGCCTACGTGTTAGCTTAAAAAATGTCAATCAGATGGGAGGTTTGGAATTCAACCATTGTTTTAGTCATAAACAAAGTGACCAGCTCTTACTATTAAAGGCTGGCAATCAATTTTAAACAACACTTTTTGATATTGAGGCTCTGGTTTGAAAACTTGAAGCTGAATTGGTTTTGTCAGTCGCTGATTACAGGCTGAATATAACAGTATCCGGTCAAACAGTGAATGTTGTATACCGGACAGATACATAATGGCTCTTATAATCTTTATAATCAATCAGATCTATAACGAACCGCCAAGTACAATGCAGTTCTGTAAAGGGCCCCGGATTCGACTCTCTGTATGTATTATGCAACACGTTGATGGTGACTTTTTTCACATGTTAATATAAAACACAATCAACGGATGGTATACATTATTAATCAGTTAACTTTCGAGAATAGCAATAAAAAAACTGCTGTTGTTTCTACTTCTAGAAACTGCTAAACATGAGTCTGAATGCCTCGGACACTCAATGAATTATGTAAGAATATGTAGGTATTAATTACTACTAGATTCAAATGTCGTTTATAAATACCATATGCAATAAATAATCCTTCGTGGCGATGGCGAGAGAGACCATGATGGAAAATGTTCTCTTTCCATGTAAATTAACTTATATCAGCTTCTGTATACAATAAGTGCGATTTTTTTTTATTCTTTTAATTGATATCCTTTCTATATTCAGTCGTAGTTTGACAATGTAAACATACGTCATATTATCATTTATTCCCGCCTACTCCTTCAACCTTTTAAATTTCTTTTTTCTAGATTCGCAACTATTTTGATTATCCATTGTAAATATTCTTACATCCTTTTTTCTGCTGCGAGGATGTAAGATTAGTGGAACTCTTTTTATTAAGGGTAGTTTAATGAACGTGATTAAATGTCTTTTTCTGTTTTAATTTGAAAAAAATAAAAGACAGGCTAAAATAATAAAGACAAACAATAACGGGTGATCATAAAAGCCTAATCAACTGGTTATTCGAGCAAGCTGATACGGGAGAAAAAAGATATTTCCTATAACTTAAGTATCTTTTTTAATTTAACAAATTCTAGTATTTTTTAATATGCAAATGGTTCCATACAAAGATTGGACATCAGGCAGTGCATATATAGTCCTTTCCCCAAGGATCATAGTTCCCTGTATACACCCTAAAGAAAAATATATTGAACCTAAAACAGTAAACTTGGAATATGTAATACAATATAGTCAAAATTCTAGGGGGTCTTTTTCTACAACCCGCGTGGAGAAAAAATGACCCTATGGCCTAAAACAGTAAACTTAGAATAGGTAATACAATATAGTCAAAATTCTAGGGGGTCTTTTTCTACAACCCGCGTGGGAAAAAAAATGACCCTATGGCCATGATTGACCGATGTAATCCAAGTATTCCACAACCGAGTGGGACATTTTTCTACGTAGAAAAATTACCCTCGATTAATTTGATTTGATTTGAACATATTTTATTGCATTATATATTGCAATGGGATTGGTCACAAGTTATAAAAACTTAATTCGCCCTCTCCCTACATGTTAAACAACAAATACAATATCATTGCAGATGCGTCTCAGTACTTATACAGAGATTAATTACATCAGTACGTAGATATTTGATAAATGTAGTAAGAAAGTTAATGTTATCTACTATTAATGTTACATGTATGCAAGGATGAACGAGATAAATAAATAAAAATAAGCAAAATGTTATCAACAAAAATACTCAGATTTGTGATTATTCAAATCTACCAGTACCTTGAATATAAATTTGAACAATTGAAAAAATGTATTTATTTTCATCCACGCTGAGTGAGTCGTCTCCACAAAGTAAGGATATGAATTTTGCCAAATCTAATAAAATTTAGATAAAAATTTCTTCCCTAACAGTAGCATACTTAGGACAAGAGAAAAAGAAGTGATTGGCGTCTTCAATCTTCCCACATGAACAAAGAGGGCTTGATGTAATATTGCATCTATATAGATCCATGTTTAGCACACAATTTTGACGGAGTCTTGTGTGTAAAATATTAGTACGTCTTTTCCCATAACTGAAATAAGGTGGAGCTACTGCTAGAGATTTGGAAATTTTGTTTTTAAATAAAGATAACGAACTTGAATCTCTGATATCCAAAGGTAAGGAATTCCATTCGTTAACCTCGATTAATATTTTACAGGGGTCACTTTTCGTCGTTAGGCCTACCTGATCATTAATAAATGATATTTTGTATTATAAGCGAACTGTTTAGAAGCCAAACTATTGACTCAACATGTAGTAGCGTGTATAATAAAAAAATTGCAATCATATCCACATCCTTTTTTTTTACAACCCAAGCGATTTTACTTATTGGCAGACTATAATTATGTATATATGTATTTACACGTATGTTCTCATTACAATGGTGTTAGGGGCAGACAACTTACCGCCACCATTGACACCGTGTTAAACATATACACAGTTTGAGTAACGGATTGCTTAATTGGATCATTAAAAGATCAATATTAATCCAGATAATGTTATTAATCCATTTAAATCCTTAAAACGACTTTCCATGTTTCACACACAAATTATATTTAGGATTTAAAAAAAAAGATAGATTCTTATTTTAACATCAAAAAATAGGAAAAAATGGAATTAATCTACAGTTTTTTAACTTACATAATTTGGGATAAATTTAGCGTGATAACTAGATAGAATATTTCCCACTTAAAATGCTTCTCAAATGTTATTTATGTTTATATATTTGAACAATAGATGTTAAAAAATGTTTCTATTCAATTATTTAGTTTCAAATAATCTTAATACTTCCACTCTATTTTAAAAAGAAACAAACAAACAAAACATGAATAATTTCGGTTTTCTTGGAATGTTTTTTTTTACAGTACAAACAGGCTTTGCTGTACGTCATCAAAGTCTGTATTTGATACCCTTTCTCCCTCCGAATATAGAGATACACGTCTTTGTAATTTATGACATCCAAGTTTATGGGATTTTTTTAAATTTTTTTTTTGCAGCATAAAAATGAAACTGAATAAAATCGAATTTAACAAATTGCGACGGAAGTTATCAGTGTGACTTTTATGTATATATTTTTTTTTTATATTCGCGTTACAAAAATAGTAAAACCAACTTTTTAAGTCGCACACTAAAGATTTTCACGTGACCCGTAGGTTAAACGCCAAACTTTTTCAAAAATACAATTTTGTGAACACAAAATCATAATTTGCTAAAAAGATCCCCCCCCCCCCCTAAAAAAACAAATAAGGGGTAAATTTTAATTTGTATTCTAATAAAGTCTAAACTGATATCTGAGAGATTTAAACTGAGAGAGAGAGAGAGAGAGAGAGAGAGAGAGAGAGAGAGAGAGAGAGAGAGAGAGAGAGAGAGAGAATTATTATGAAAATATATGTTTAAATAATGATTCTATAAAAGTCAAATATATTGGTAAAATACAATACATCGTGTTTCTTCGCATTTTAATCATTTTCACAAACAAAAAGATATTTTTTTTTGGGGGGGGGGGTCTTTGGAATGCATTTCTACGACGCGGTTCACAATTAAACATGTTTTATTTGTGCTTGGGAACTGCTGTTAGTGTTAAACAGTTTAAATATAAAATAGTGTATTTTATAGTAAGATCCAAACTCTCAAAAACTGAAAATGGCCACTTCATTTTTTTTAAGTGGTAGTTGTAAATCAACAGTAGCTGATACCTAAAACCTATACACACAGTTGGTTTTTAAATAATGATTTTATTAATATTTTCTATTGCATATGATTTTTATTGAAAATTGTGTTTGTATGAGATTAAATTAGTAAAATGAAAGGGATACTAGACTGATTATAAATTCGACGCAAATGTACATATACAAGAAGTTAAAATCAACATAAAGAATTGAAAATCGCAAGGAAAAGTACTTTTCGAATAAAAATAAATAAATAAAAATGATAAAAATGCATTTAAAGTTGTTAATTATTTTATTTTTTAACCCAATTTATTTTCATTTGATTCTGGTTTTGATATTTCAAAAAATGGATTATAATAAAAACAAAGTTCGAATTCAGGAAAAAAATAACCTTATTTTACCTGTTTAAATGCTGCCTCTGTAAATGGTACAGATTTTCATAAACTCTTAAGCCATCGCTGACAATGAGCCAATCAGGTGGCTGTATCGTATAACTTACCAGTCCACCTTATATAAAGCAAGTCTACTTACAGCTTTTAACTTGATAGCTTAAGCGTATTCAACATCGATGCAACTATTATAAAAATTTCCTCCCGTTTTAATGGTAACAACAACAGGGCTGGATCAGTTGGGATTAAATTGAGGGACCCAGGATCAGGCTGACACAGATAGCTACGGCGATTGAGGAACGCTTCTAATCCTCAGTAATTCCCCCTAACTCCTTTCACCCACCTTAAATTTTATCTGAAGCGAAACCGGGTGTGCTAGATTCGGAACTTTTTCATCATGGCTGGACAGATTTGTCTGTTATATTCCATCCTACTTTTTCACTTTGGGACCGCTGCAGTTCTTAGAGCTCGGTTACCAGAGGAACTTTCCCCTCACGTTGCACTTTTGTCGTCTGCAAGACCATTTCCCTCTGATGAGCAAAAAGACACGGCGATTTCATCCATTGGAAGTTCCAACAAATATATACTGACTTTTTATCAAAATTTGTTAGACGGACACTCTTTGTCGGAAGCTGCCCAGACAAATGAAAAGGCCAAACTTGACGAAGTCAACACTATACGGAGCATTGCCCCAAAGGGTGAGTACCATGGCTACCTCTAAGTCCGCGCGTGAACATCATAAAACTTTATAATATTTGCAATTGACGTTGTCGGACACAGTCTTTAAGACCTTTTGTACAAACGACAAGAAAATTCTTGAACTTAAACGGACGAAATTTGGGTTTTTTAAATATCAATATTAAATTTACATATGGGGTATATACATCATAATCTCAAGTTTTATTTTTTAAAGCATTAAAAAGCACTGAAAGGTATAGACTTTTTTAACAAATGCAACTGATTCTACGCAACAGTTGTAGTAGAGATAGCGAACTGTAAGATAACACGCTTTGTCCTGAATTTAAACATGATTATAATAATTTGCACGATAATCATAAAAAAGTAAAAAAAAAAAAAAAAAAAGGTATGATAATTACGTAACAGAAATGAATATAATTGGTGTAAAATAATGCAGAGTTGAAATTACTTTTAAAAAATGCATTTATTGAGAGAGAGAGAGAGAGAGAGAGAGAGAGAGAGAGAGAGAGAGAGAGAGAGAGAGAGAGAGTCTATAAAAAAGTTCTTAAAATATTAGATATCGGAAAAGGGCTGAATGACACTATTACGTGAAAGCTTTAAGACCACAAGACGACCACTTAGTATATTCTTTTTTATTTATAAAAGTAAGACAACCTACTTTTTTTGGCCGAATAAGAGGTTGTGAAAAGCGTATTTTGTTCTGGAAAAAACTAATAAAAAAAAAAACAAAAAACAAAAAAACGAGCGTGAGATTTTCTTATTGATCGACCTTTTTTTTTTTTTTTACAATTGTCGCTTATTGTGGGAAAAGTGTATAATATTTCACCTTAAAAATATAATTTTCTTGTATTATATTCCCCATAACTAAAAGAACATTCGTGTACAAATAGTAAGCATTGGCATATATTCCAGACACAAAAAAAATCGCATGGAAGGTGGAAATGAATTTCATTTAAATGATAATTTTGCAAGAAAACAGAATAAGATGCGATATATTTTTGATTTTAAAAATATAATTGTATCTAACTTAAACTACCCAATATTAAAAAATTTCATTAATATATGACATTGTTTATAAATGATTTTTGTAATCATTCCTGTATACTTTTTTCCTTTAAAACTCGAATATTAATTTTTAAAAAAGGGGAAAAAAATTAAGCAATTTAAGGTTCATACGATTTCAAATCGTGATATTGTATTGTCGCAATCATAATGACCATATTAGTATAACTTCATTTTTTTTCTCATTGAAATATTGATCAATTTAATGATTATCGAAAGAGATTAATAGTAAAGAAAAATACAGACAATTAAATAAATGTCAAATCCTACAGTGAGCTATTAAAGTGTCTGCGAATATAAGACTTTCGCACGTATATCAGACAGTGCGAGCGACAGCTCTTATTCACCCTTCCTTATATAATCCTCTTATTTGCCCATATCAGTAAACTCAGTTTACGGTTTTCAGTGAACTTTGTAATCTTTGACCTGTCCAATCGACGCCTTGATGCTTTCCTTGTCATCAATTCCACCGTAATCGTGTGATTTGTGTACACTTTGGAGATCATATAGCCTGAAATGGTAATCCTATTAATCGGTGTCAAAGCTGGCGCGATGCCTTACAATTGTCCAATAATCCCTTACATTTGACCTTAAATACACAGTCTTGGCGACAAATTCTAAAATAACGCTCATGAATTAATATGATCGCAATAATTAATTACCGGGAAAGGTTTTGTTAGAATTAATACCATGGCAAAATAATTAAATTGTTGTCTCAATTAGTGCATTTTCAAACCTTTGTATGGTTTCTTCCTTAGAACAGCTGACATTGTTATCAAAGATCTAACTTAATCAAACAAAAGAGTTTACATGTTTTGGCATAAAACAATTCTGAAATATCTAAATTTTAGATGGTGCCTAATACCAAAATCTATAAAAATCGGTTGACGCATTGCGTATAATTACATTTTCTTTTCTTTTTTCCTAGTTAACTACAATGGAATGATTTTCAAGATTCCAGTTCTTGGATCGGGAGAATCGGTGCAACATATGGAACTTCGATTTAATGCACCTACAACTCACAGAAGATGGCTAGAGATTGGCATAAAGAGAATGAATAAAACTATTAAAAGATGTGTGCAACCCGTCACAAATAAACATGACTTAACCTTATTAATCAGACCTTGGATGTCGAAAGAAAATAAAGAACTCTCTGTTGAAATCAAACAAAAAATTGTCCCCGAGACCGAGGAAGATGCCATTCTAGTTCTCTTTACAAATGACAAAGCCCATCTAACAAAACTGTCTGACATAAGCAATGTATCCAAAGATGATAATGAAAGCCATTCAAGAAGCAGGCGATCTACCCCCCGTCGTCGAAGAAAAAACTGCCATTTGTCCAACATGCATGTTAGTTTTAGTCGCCTTGGTTGGGGGCAGTACATTGTTTTCCCCAAAACTTACAACGCCAAAGTTTGTAAAGGGATATGTGTACCCGCTATCGCCCAGCAAAAAGCTGTGACGAACCACGCCGTGATGCAGAGTTTGATGCGAGAGTCGGCTAAAGGCAATGTTCCCTTGCCATGTTGTGTACCCCAAAAGCTGAGTCCCCTCAGCATATTGTACACAGAAAACGACCAGTTCCTTGTAAAACATCATAAAGACATGGTAGCTGAAGAGTGTGGATGCGAATAAGATATTTCCAATGATATTGTGCGGTCACGAATTCTCGATATGTACATCTGGGATGGGGGATGGGGGGTAAATGTATCTTAAATTGTATTTGTCGCACATCATCTTTGACAAGTGTCTGGAAATGCATCTTTGTAAAGTAGTATTATTTGTATGATTTACATAAATTGACATGAAATGAATGAAATAAAAGTAAACGGGGGGAGAAGGTATACATGTATAATTGAACGCATATACGTAATCAGTTACTTGATGATGACTGGTTGGTCTGAGATATTTGCAATGTCGGTGTAATTTTGCTCTCCACACTATCCATAAGCTGTTGAAGGCAAATGAATTGCTACAATTTTTGGCGGAGAACATTTGTGTGTGTGTATGTTTATTCGAAGTTACGAATTCGCATGGAACATGTACATGTTAAATTCTATTTATATTCATTATTGTTATTTGTTGTTGAATTTTCATGAAAATAAATTATTTTCAAAGCTCATTAACATTTCACCTTGTAGTAAAAATCCCCCTCTGTGACATTTCCTCTCTTTTACATACATGTAATATCAATTGTTATCAAAAAGTTTATATATTTATATTTATAATTTCATGAAATATCATTTTATAGATCTATTCATGGTTAGATTATTATTATAAACATGGAATGAATGTTAAAGGGTCGGTTAACTTTTATCGCGCTGATCAAAACGAAGCATGTCGCCTTTATTTCATATGTAGAACTTTTGTTTGTTTTGAATATATTTTATTGTGTAAATCAAAAGAACTGAAAACAAGTTCTCGCAACTTATGAGTTCCTCTCCCTACATACAACAGTCATTCATAATAATCTAAAAAATAAATAGATTTCAAGTAATTTTTGGCCGCTAGAAGGCGCGGTCGGTTAAGCAAATCGATTAATCTCTAAGGTCTGAGCAATGACGTAAAAACTGAACATTTTTGACGTAGCACATTGCACCGCCTGACAAAACTTGTCATTAAGATAAAAAAAGAATTCCAAAAAAAAAAATAATTAAATAAATAAATAAGCTGCAGGCATTTTAAAAGGCACTCCGATCCTCAGCCTCAAAATATTTTTTCATTATAAAAATGTTATCTATCCTTCAAACTTTATAAATGAAAAATCCATATATTTTACGAAGTTATTGCAATTTTGGCCACGATGGATATAATGGAATAAATATACAAGTTGAGATCAAATATATATATATATATATATATATATATATATATATATATATATATATATATATATATATATATATATATATATATATATAAAACTGAATATAGTTAGAAATTGTGCTTTTGCAAACTCGTTTTGTAATGTATTTGAATAGATTTAATTGGGAAAAAATAAATTCAAAATTGTATTTCACTACTAAACCGAATGGGCATTTGCGCCATCTTATTCCCCCATCTTCTTTTTTGAAGATGGGTGAATAAGGCGTGCAAACTGCCCATATGAGTATGGATAAGATACTATAAAATCAAAATAGGAACAAATCTCATAATTTCTTTCTCAATTATCAAAAACAATGTATATTTACCATAACATCGATTTATAACCTTTAAATATGTTAAATATTTAAAGTAGATTGATTTAAATTGGCGTATGCGTGTCAAAACCTCCAAATAGTGTCATTTTTAGAACTTCAATGCCTTTTCTTTCATAGAGGGCTCCATATTTTTGTCATAGTCTATATGACGTTTAAAGGAAATCAACCCGATTTCAATCAACAAAAACGTGGAGAGATGACCCACTATACATGTACTTTAAAAATGTCAATTTGTATCCCAACAATTGAACGTTTTAGAGAAATACTACAAGTCCGTAAATTCGTGTTTGAAGTTGCATTTAACATTTAACAATGAAGTTTGTTGTGACTGAAATGGCTCAGTGGTTAGAGCACCAGACATTAGGTAACATTTTAGAGCTAGGGTTTTTAGGTTGTAGGGTTCGATACCACCTAAATTTTAGAATTCATTTTTTTTCTTATCGTTTGTTAAAATATTCAAAACTGAATATAGTTAGAAATCGTGCTTTTGTAAACTTGTAATATAACATCATATAGTATATTTGGTTGGAAAAAAATTAAGTTGAAATTGTTTTTTTCGACAAAACAAAATGGGCATTTGCGCTATCTTGTTCCCCCATCTTCTTCCGCAGTAAAAGAGGAGAGGGGGTCCGGACCCTATCCCCCCCCCCCCTGGATAATTAAATTTTATTAATTCTATACGATAAAATTTCCAAAATATGCCTCGGAACCCTTTAAACGATAGAAAGCTCCACAGTTATAAAAAGGCGAAAGCGCGAAGATGCGAAGGCGAGAGTGCGAAGTTGCGAAGGCGAATAGGCGATAGTAGAATCGCTTCTTCGCTTCCGCAACTTCGCACTTTAGCCGTCATATCTTCGCGCTTCGCATCTTCGCACTTTCGCTCCATCGCCGTCGCACCTTTGCCATCGCAACTTCGCACTCATGCAACTTCGCCCAAAAGGCGAAAGTGCGAAGGTCGAAGTGGCCCCATCGGAACACCAAATGTATCTCATTATTACGAGTGACAACACATTAAAATTATTTCAAAATTCAAGGCACTATAAAACAAAATTCTGTTTATTGGCGATGAAAGAGTAGACTCGATATTGTTCATGAATTATACTTGCATTGACGATTTTCCCCTACTACAAACTACTGGGTATGCAAGTGCATCACCCAGAATTAATGATGAAACCAAAATTATGAAAATTTTACTCCACTGTTAGGCATTATAAGCAAGCTGAAATTAGCAGGCACTAATAGCAGCCATTACGCCAGTAGAAGTTAACGGCCAATAAGGACAAGCGTCAAAGTACTGAGAGTACTCGAACAGAAAATATGTTTTACTTTATCATCGGCATACTTTAATTAATATCAAGATGATTAATGCATCAATAGTTTGTATGAGCATTGACAACTTTGGATGCAGTAAAGATCGTGTGATCAAAATCAAGGGGGATATAAACCCTAATATGAACCCGAACCTCTTATCAACGCTTTTAGAAACAATATCTTCTTATTATAATTGATCAGTGTATTATCTATTTAAGATTTACTATAGTCAGGTACTCGTCACACATTTGCTCTAACAGAATAAAATCTATTCATGATCTCAAATACAACATTACAACAAATGTTTAGAATATCGATGTTCATGTATTACGTAGAGGAAAACAAAACTAACGTAAAATGATTTTTAAAAATCACTTTCCCCCAGAAATGTAGATAAGAAGTATTCATATTCCTACGTTACCTGCCTCCTTAGTCTTTTCCCATAAAAATATATACATGTATCATTCTTCGATTGACAATTCATTCACCAATGAATATTGGTTATTTTATTATTACAACAACTATTCTTTTATGATTATTGTTATCACACAATATCCTCATTGTGTATGAATTTGTTTTTCTTTATTTGCTTCATTAACCGCCATATGTCCACGAGAGAAGTGACGTAACTGTTAACAATCAATGTGTGGCAATGTAAGAGTGTTTTGTGAGTGCTACGGATATGAAAAACTATATACAGCAATTTATTTACAAGTTCGGTGTTTATAACATCAAAATCAGTTGAATAGAGTGAAGTAATCTCAAAGTCGTATCTTGGAAACGGGGTAACCAATTTCTGTTCTTGTTTACAGCGTCATTTTTCTACGGGTGTCCCGTAAACTTATGCGTAGACTAACCCGTAAACTTATGCAGTTGCGATCAACAAATACAAAAGATTTTTGGAATATCCTGAACTCTTCAAAGAGGGATTATAAGAGCCCGGTAAATATCAAAGATATGTTTGATTTCTTTAAAAGTATCAATGAAGGTAGTCTGTCCTCTGATAGCGATACTCTTCACGAACCTCAGGTAGATGGAAGCTCTAACGAATTACTGAACTGCGAAATTAATTAGTGAGAAATAACCGACGCTGTAAAGAAACTTAAAAATGGTAAAGCCCCCGGCTATGATAATATTGTTAATGAGCATATTGCCTCTACTTTGAATACATTCCTACCAATTTATAAGTTGTTTTTTAATGTTGTATTTGATAGCGGGCTGGTACTAGAGGAATGGCTAGTTGGTATTATTAAACCTATATATAAGAACAAGGGTGATCACACTTCTCCGAAAAACTACCGACCTATTACGTTACTAAGCAGTTTGGGTAAATAATTTACGTCCATTTTAAGTAAGCGTTTAGAATTGTATTCGGAAGAGGTAGAACTGATCCATAATAACCAAGCGGGTTTCAGGAAAGGTTTTTCTACTTTAGACCACATTCTTACTTTACAATTTTTATCCAATACGTTGATGAAGTGTAAGAAAAAAAATGTTATGTGCTTTTATAGATTTTAAACAGGCATTTGACACAGTTTGGAGAAATGGTTTATGGTGCAAGCTCTTAAATTATGGTATCAATGGTAAATGTTTTAAATATATTACAAATATGTATAAAGGTACTAAATCATTCATCAAGATGAATGGCACGGTATCCGACTTTTTTTTCTTGTAATGTTGGAGTCCGCCAAGGAGAAAATTTGTCACCATTTTTGTTTTCATTGTACATAAATGATTTAGAAAATTATCTTGTTGAAAATAATATTGCTGGTCTGCAAAGTTTTACCACATCAATAGAAAATGAATTATGTATATACATAAAACTGCTTGTACTTCTTTATGCAGACGATACTGTTATCTTGGCGGAATCTGGCGATGATTTGCAGAACGCACTGAATGAGTTTGAATGTTATTGTAAAGAGTGGAAATTAAATGTTAATATTTACATTATCCAGTGTCTTTGCCTGTGATAACACTACGTATCGATTTTGTACTATATAACCCATAATACAAATGACGCAAGATTGAGGCGCAAGTGGGGTTTGCTTATTCATATTTAAATATTTAATCGTACTATGGCCTAAAATTATATAAATATAAGTAATAAGGAATCATTCTTTGAATATTATGAGGTGATAATTTCGGTCGGGGCGTTATCAAATCTATCATAAAGCCCTTCGGGCTTTATTGGATTTGATCAGGCCCCGACGAAAATTATCACCTCATAATACTCAAAGAATGATTCCTTATTCCTTATATATAGATAAAACAAAAGTATTATTTTTTTTCAAAGGACGAATGTGTAAAAGAGTGTTTTTTTTATTTTAACAACAGAGTTTTAGAAATTGTTAAAGAATTTAAGAACTTTGGCATTATATTCTAAAGAGCTGGCTCTTTTTTAAAAGCCAAAAAACATTTATGTGACCAAGCACAAAAGGCAATGTATGGTGTCATTAGAAAAATTAGACAATTTAATCTACCAGTTACATGTCAGTTAGAACTCTTTGATAAAATGGTTGTACCTGTATTGCTATATGGTTGCAAAGTATGGGGTGTTGAAAAACTTGATAGTATTGAACGTGTGCACTTAAAGTTTTTAAAGCACATTTTATGTTTTAAAAGTAGTACTCCAAACAATATGGTTTACGGAGAAACAGGTCGTTTTCCTTTATCTGTAATTGTATTTACTAGAATTGTATCATACTAGTGTAAATGAATTTCTAGTGCTAATACTAGCATTACAAATATATTATACCGGTACTTGTTAAATCAAACTGAAAATAGAACCAGTACTAACCCTTGGATTGATTTCATGTTTTTAACTCATGTGGTTTATCAAATGTTTGGCATAGTCAGTTTTGAAATATTGTTAACCAAACATGGGTTTCAAAGGCAGTTAAACAGAGATTACAAGATCAATTTATTCAAAAGTGGCATGCTGATATAAATAATTCATTAAAAAGAGTTATATTTAGAACTTTTAAAACAAATTTTGGATATGAAAAATATTTAGATATTTTACCCCTGAAATTCAGAAAAATTCTTGGTAAATGTCGTACTTCATATCATCATCTACCAGTTGAACTGGGAAGATGGGGGTATCTCATTAAATGAAAGATTTTGTCCTCTCTGTAACACAAATCGTATAGCCGATGAATTTCATTATATTTTAGAATGTGATGCAATATCACAAGTCCGGAACAAGTTTATAGACAAAAATTTTTCGGCTAGACCAAATGTGCTAAAATTTTCGTATCTTATGACAACATGTAACATGAAATTGTTGAGAAAATTGTGTATATATTTAACAAAGATATACGAGGTAGTCTGTCCTCCATGAGGTTCATTTTGTATAACTTTTCCTAACTCTATAACCCTTATATTTATATATGTTTACCTCTGACCAATTTATATGTATATTTTAATGTTACTTTTGTCCTCATGTACCATATGTTTGAAAATGTTTTGAGCGAATAAATGAACAGAACTGTCATTTTTCTTCATGTTTAACATGAAGAAAAATAACCCCTTGGTCTTTTTTTTTTTCTTTTCCCGGTCATTATTCTGCGGGGGTCATTATTCTTCATTATTACAGCAGACCTTTACACTAGAATACGCACTGAGTGTACGTCATACAAACCCGTCGAAATAATGATTTTTCATTACTCGCTGCTGCTGTATAGATTGTGTTTCTATCTTCATTACCGGGGGTCTTATTGAATTTTACGCTCATCGCAAGTCATGCTGTGTATTTGATAATATCTTGAATTGGTCGAAAACTGACTTCTCATTGTTCAAACAATGAACCCAAGTATAGATATGATGATTTTTAAATATTAAATACTATATAACTTAAGTAAAGAAAAATGTGTGCAGCTGACGAGAAAAACCGAATCTAATTTGGATATAATGTTCATTTCAATACTATTCTGCCAAAACGGCCCGCTTCAAATGAGCTTTCGTCGTTTTCTAACTCGGTAAATAAATTGATTGTTTTCTAAGCACAATTACATTATATGCCATTATACTTTTACTGTTGATGAATTCAAAGCCCAAAATTCCAAAATATAAATAAATATATGAAAGTTTAAAAAAATTTATCAAACATCAGAAAAAATAAGCATAATCATCATATATTAGAATATCATTAGAATCAAAATCTCATCTTCTAACTCAGGAAAACTTCATTTGTACAGTAAACTATTAATACTAACGAGTACAAGTTGCAAGCTTACTTAAAGTTTTTCTTGAAAAAGCATGAAAGATCCCAGCTAACAAGATTAAGAATATGTGCACATTCACTATTCATTGAAACAGGTAGATATTGTAAACCAATTATCCCAAAGGAAAACGTTTATACTATGCTTGTAAATTATTAGTCGAATATGAAAAACATTTTGTACTTTACTGTCCTGTGTATGACAATCTTCGATTTCATTATTGTGTTATTTTCAATAATAAATTGTACTCTGGTATTGATCCCATAAAAGAAATTGTTAATCCATGTGATTATAATACTACAAAACGTCTATGTATCTACTTGGATAAATGTTTTATGCAGAGAAAACAGTTCCAGGGACTATGAAGTATTGTATAAAACTGTCCTGCATGCTGTAGCCTTTATGTTATAATTTTCTTTTGTCGGTCATTTGATTTCATTTTGACTGTATGCCAACATGGTGATGTCAATAAACCATTGAATTGAATCATTGTATATGTATATAAAAAAGGGTAAGAGAGGGCCATTGAGTCTAGTTGTGTGAAAATTGTAATAGACAAAAGCATTATTGACTGAAATGCAACAAGCGCACGCCTATTGGATTGGCCCTAAAATACAATTTACCCCCCGCCCCCCCCCCAAAAAAAAATTAATCAAAATAATAATAATTAAGTATAAAGTGTTGTTTTTTCATATCACGCATGTCCCCCCCCCCCCAAAAAAAAATACTCGCATACGCACTTTTTCTCTCAGGAAAAATTGTCCCTAAAGTCACAGTGGCCAAGCCCGTTTTAACATTTATTTCAATGTAACCATATAATATCATACCTATTGATACGAGGGTATCCATATTAACTAAAGCAAAACAATATACTGCAATACAGAATTTTATATTACTATTTTTTTCTAAATTTTGACCAGAGACATAAATAACATAAATGTTATTTATGTCTCTGCTTTGACTTTATTGTGCTTTAGTATGCACGCCTTGCTTACTATGTTAATAGTTTCAAACACTGTTAAATAAAAAAAAAAAAAAAAAACTCAAAATGAAAAAAAACCGCACTGGTATTCCAGTTACTCCCCTTTATCTGCAGCTCTTTTGTGTCTAAGATCAAAATGTCAACTCAATACACGTCATTTTGATCGCCTCACCAAAACCGACTTTCTCAATTATTATGAATATTTGACACATTGAGAACAAGGTATGTTATGTATTTAATACTGTTCAACGTATAGAATTCATCTTAGGAAGATAAATTGGAGAAAACAAACCAGAAAGCAAAAAATCTGTTGTTCTATGACCGACTGTCTTTTTGGCTTCGTTCTCGTATCAAACTTGCACAGAGTTGCCAGGTAATGTAGCTACATTCAGAAAATATTTCACCATAAAGGATTATTTTTTAAGATTTCTCTCTGAGGAAAGTAAGCAACGAAAAGAATATCATGAAATGGTTTGGCACAATAACTAGCATGATTTTTATATATCGATATAAAAAAAATATATACTCATCAATTGCTACATTTTTCATTGGTACTTGAGTCAATGCTTTTAAAGTGATCCCCTTGCTACTGCGTCACAAATACTATGGAATCTGTGTTGTATTTAGAACCCATATATGTTTCTGGACATAACAAAGACAAACCCAAATTTCTTTTGTAACAAGCAGCTGACAAGTGTATTGGAAGAACAAGTAAAATCAGTACATCAATTAATGTACTCTGCCTCTTGTTACTTGTTACTACTTACACAGTCTCTCTTTTTATATTCATTACCTAACACCTAAACCATTAGGCCTCTCATAAGGACATAAGGCTCCTTAGTTGGGGCACCTGTTAGGGCATAAGGCTCAAGTATTAGGGCTGCTGCACCATCGTGAAGTGTCAAGGCACCCTAATGCATCTATGGCATTCATTAAGTCCCTTCTGCTAAAGCACTATTCAGACTACAGGAATAACAAGAAGAAAGAGTAAAAATATTGACTATATGATACAGTAATAATATACTGGTATGTCATCAGCAGTCATCAGCAGTTTGTCAAGTTTTACTTTTGTATTTGATAACCTGATCTTTTTTTATAGATAATTGATTCATTAAAATCTACAGTACTTTGTAGATTTTTATGTGTGATGAAAGAAACTGAAAGAAAATCTAGATAAAAAGTTCCAGTTGTTGGTTTGTTTTTTTATTATGGTATGTTTTGCTCATTACCCTGGTAATTATTGCTGAAATTTTGACTCCATTTTATTAGTTTCTCAGGATGGGTAGGCCACAGAATGGAATCTACATCATCCAAGGGGAGATTAGTCTTGTTGTGACAGCAATGAAGAGAAGTTCCCGATGGGTAAATCACACACAACAGGTTCGTAGATTTGTTTATGACTGTGAGGTACTTGAAAATGATTTTCCCTGTATGTTACGAGATTAGAAGTTCAGAAAACACTCTGTTGGCTGACTTTTATCACTGCATATTCCTTGTTGAACCTCACTCTGTTGAAACCCTTATATGATCAGTTAACTGTAAACCAAATTTTATTCGTGTGCAAAAATTTTTTGCAAGACTCGCATGAGCATCATCATCGCAAATATTTCTCATCGCAAACCACTGCACTGGCAAGGAATATCCATGCAATGAACAACGAAGCAATTTAAGACAGACTGAAATCCAGGCACAAATACTTCAAAAATCCTTGATAATTGTAGACCATTTTCCTGTGTATGTTATAACATTGCACATGTGGGCAACCATACCAGTTCATACTGTATGGTATTTATAACAAAATGGGACTGGATAAGGCTTGGTCGCAAACATTAGTTGTCGCAAACCAGTTTATCTGAAGTTAATTGCAAATTACTGTCATTGTGAATAAAAGTTGATTTACAGCATCTGTTCAATGTCTTGCTGTCCTTTTATTATTTCTCCATCTGATATCACTTTTCCAGAATCTAATTTCTGTACCTTTGGCCCATTCTGCTTCAAAGTTTACCCTCAAAGTGTCTTTGAGTAAAAAAAAATGTGGAGTGGCCTTGAACAAATTTATAGGGTCAAGTCATAGATGACCTCTGCTGAAACTTGAAAATGTATCTCTTAAACATACTCCCTCTTTCTCCATTTCCTCATACTCTAGCTAAAAGGATTTTATATGATGAGTATTAGAGTAGATCTTTGTGCAAAATCCTTCTTAGTTTATATACCATCACCTATGTCTGAGCTGGTTTGTATGTATTTTTTTATTCAAAGGATGAAGAAAGTGACCCCCTTTTGAGCAGTTTTTCTCAACTAAAGGACATACTGAACAACATATCAGGTATAGTTTTGATTTCTTATCTATTTTTTTTTTACATGGATCTTTCACATGCACATTCATATACATACATTTCTTTTTTATCAGTGAAATATTTCAAGTTTTTGCATTTAAATTGGTTGTGATTAATGATCGAAATAAAAGGAAATCGATTTCAGACAGATTTTTATGTTAAACTAAATGATATCTGCATTTCCTTATCCAAACTTAAAAAATTCAAAAACATAATTAATCATATAGAAATGGTGAACTTGATATTTTTATAATGATTTTTCAGTTTATCCTCATTTTACAGTGGTTTTCAACTCTAAGGAGCTAGTCATTTTGATTTGTTTTATTTAGATTTAGATGAGATTGAGCCAAATGCATTTTTGGGACCCTTCCTGGAGGTGATCAGGTCAGAAGACACAACTGGACCAATTACAGGTCTTGCTCTGACGTCGGTCAACAAATTTTTGTCCTATGGTCTAGTTGGTAAGAAATCAAAGAAATATTTTGAAGTCACCAAGAGTGTCCAAGTCTGTGATGTTGATTCAAATTAAATTCTATTATGATCTTGTAGTCATACATTTTTTAGAAAATTGAAATGCTGTCAACATTTTTTTCTCCTCTAGATTCATCTTTTGAAACAGCACCTGCAGCCATTGAAAATATTGCGGACGCAGTCACACATGCAAGATTCGTAGGCACAGATCCAGGATCAGATGAAGTTGTTCTCATGAGAATTCTACATGTAAGACTGAGTTTTTAAGATTTTCCCCATGGACTATTGTAGTTTTTTTTTTTTTATTGTCCATGAATGTATTGATAATTTGATTACTGGTACATAATAATTGTTCACTTGGGTCTTTTCTAGGTTTTACGCACTCTGTTGCTGGCACCAGCTGGCATACTGCTCACCAATGAGTCAGTGTGTGAAATCATGCAGTCTTGTTTTCGTATATGTTTTGAAATGAGGCTTAGTGGTGAGTAGATGAAATTTGCTTTGCTAGAAGAATATTAGAATTTTAAAAGAGACTATTGGTGGTATTGTTGGATAATATTCTTGCATACATGTAAATTTCTAGCTTTGATGTGAATAAAAGTATACTATTTCAATCTGATTAGAAGCATTAGATTATTATCTGAGAGTGAAGAATTATTGATGTTGAATTGATGTTTGACTTTTTTTTATTTAGAACTATTACGGAAGTCTGCAGAACACACTCTCATGGACATGGTGCAGCTTTTATTTTCAAGATTACCACAGTTTAAGGAAGATCCAAAGTGGGTAGCCAACATGAAAAAGGTACAAATACTATACCTACCAGTCAGTCCCTGAAAAAGTTTGTGCTAAATTTGGTGAAGGATTTATTTTCAACTTAAAATAACATAAAGGGTCTAGTATATAGTTCTTTCAATTAAATTCTGTAAAATACCAAGAACATGTGATCAACAATGCAGAAAAGTGAGGTGGCAAGAGGATAAATTTATGGCCTTTTGCAATGTTAAAAAATGTGTTGGGAATTACTTGTACATTTAATTTTTTTATCCTGTTCTAGGTTACTAATAAAAAAAATCAGAAGATTGTAAATCAACCTTTGATAGTCTAAAAGAAATAAGTATTTTCAATGTTGCAAGTATTTCTTAGTTATTGTGAATGATGCTAATGTTATGAGGCTTCCACTGTCTTTGCAAACCATTTTACATCAATTATTTGCTAAACAAAGTAACAGCTGATAAAAGTTGACAGCATTATTTAAATTGCATTGACATTACAAAGACATGTAATATCTATATGTGTACCAAAGCCACTGATTAGAATTCAATATGATTTTACTATACTTTGTTTTTAATAACAGCTGAAGATGAGAACAGGAGGAGTTGATCCATCACGGATGGGAAGAAAAAAGAGATCCCCAAAACCCAGGCCTAAACGACCCAAGTCCAAACCACAGGAAAATCTATCAGCTACGATACAGGAGTCTGAAAACATTTCTAGCTCAAGGGAAGATGTGTCTGGGGGTCAGGATGTGTCGTCTTACGGGGCTCTGTCAGAGGGCCAGGATCCCCCCTCAGTCCCAGAGGGGCTAGAGTATGTGAATGCCCCTAGTGAGAGACTAGCTACCACACCTGCTTCTCCAGGGGAAGGCGGAGTAATTGACATCAGTCAACAGTTCCAGGTATTGACAGCAAGCATTTACATTAATAAAGATACTGTATTTGGTTGTATTTTAAAGAAACAATTTGTGAAATTATTCAATTTGTGTTTTGGTTGATACAGAAAGCAATGGATGAAGAGGCTGCACAAGTTTCCTCCGATTATTCAGAGCATCAAAACACTGACAAGGAAACCATAAGTTTATCAGGGGATTCCAATAATATCAATATAAATGTAGAAAATTCTGGATCCACCCCACAAGTTGTGTTATCAGTCGCAGATGGTGTAGAAACATCACAAGTAAGATAACTTATTTTTTATTTATTGATTATTTTATAACTTATAAATTTGCAATTCCATTGCAATGAAAGGTGGTAAAATTAACAGCTTTGTATCATTCATCAATACACATTTTACAAGGATATACAACTAGAAAATGTACAAGTAAAAGCATTTAATATATTGATATCTTTGGAGTAATCTAGATTATTCATTACAGAAGAGCTCTGATACTTACATGTATGGAGAGGCTGATCGTGCTAGTTTACAGTCGGAGGATACCGAGTCTGTACACAGTACAGCAGAGAATGCCGAATCAGCGGCGGCTGTGGATGAGATTGTCAATCCCCAGGGGGTCAGGTTCACCCCTCACCACCACCATAAAGAAGGTAGGCAACAGCTTGATGATGGGTTAAGCAGGAATAACTCTTTAACTTGGAAAAATCAAAATCTTTCTAACATTTATGAAAGAAAAAGAATGGTGTATTTATGTGGAGAATGTAAATGTTCAAGACATGTATCAGGTGAAGTGTTTATTCATTGTGAATTATGTTTCAATTTTTTTTTAACAAAGGTAAAGTTTTTCGCAGCCTGTAAAATACAATTTCAAATATGTAAAGTGAGTCTTTATTGAAGGATATATTAATATCTGATTTTTTGTGATGATAACTTGTAGGCTCTGGACCATTATTGCCATATGGTTTGCCATGTGTGCGTGAATTGTTTCGATTCCTGATCTCACTGACCAATCCCTTGGACCGTCACAACACAGATGTAATGATTCACATGGGCCTCAGTCTGCTGTCAGTAGCACTAGAGTCGGGTGCAGACCATATCGGCCGATACAATTCTCTTTTGTATCTAGTCAAGGATGAAATGTGTCGACACCTCTTTCTGGTACATTTTAGAGGCATGATGGGCATACTGTAGAATTATTAACAACTATCAAATATTCAAATTCCCGGTTTGATTAAGATTTTTAAACTGATGAACTCAAATAAAGGGAGATAAGATATGATTACCATAGATACAAACCCACTTTTGGGGTTGGGTTTTGATTTCTTAGTTAAAGGCGAGGAGAAACATGTATTTTCAGCATATTGTGTTTGTAATAAGTCATGATTGATCAATTTTCATCAATTTGACACCTTAAGATGAGTAGTAAGTAAAAAAAGCTTTGATACCTGATACATTGTTATGTATTTTAATTTAAAATTTTTTTCCAGCTGTTGCAGTCTGAGAGGCTCTCCCTGTTCTCAGCTTCCCTCCGAGTTTGTTTCTTGTTGTTTGAGTCCATCCGAAGTCACCTCAAGCTTCAACTCGAGGTAAAGGATAATTAAACTCAGTGCTAATGTATTTTATACAAACACATTACCTTAATGTGCAGATGGCAGACCATATCCATGTACATTACTTTAATATTGTCCAGATGAGTTATCAAATTGTATACAATTGATAAAAAAATCATAATTTTAGGATATTTTGTTTGTGTTTTATACAGTTTTACTTGACCAAGCTCACAGACATCATTGTGTCCGAGTCCCCGAGGATCTCGTATGATATACGTGAGATTGCCCTGGAGTCCATTGTTCAACTGTGGAGAATTCCTGGTCTGGTCACAGAACTGTACCTTAACTATGACTGTGATTTATACTGCTCTAACCTGTTTGAAGATCTTACCAAACTTTTATCTAAGGTACAAAATCATCAGTAAATAAACTACTGGTACAATGTGTATGAATAAGATTCATGTTTAATGTGGAAAAAAATTACTGCTTTTACCAACTTTGCTGAAGTTGTTCTAACTTGAAAAATCTTACAAAACTTTTATCTAAGGTACAGAGACATCAACTTATCAGTAACTAAACTACTATATACATGTATGAATGATTTTAATGTTAATGGGGAAAATGTAATAATTATTGCTTTTACAACCTTGCTGAAGTTGATTGTTTAATTATCACAAGTAGTATGCTTTTGAGGCTTTTCAAGATCGATGTTTAATTATCACATGTAGTATGCTTTTGAGGCTTTTCAAGATCGAGTGGAAGAAAAACAGTATTTGTATTTTGGTTCCAGAATGCGTTTCCTGTGCAAGGCCTGTTTTCCACACACCTTCTGTCTCTGGACGCCCTGCTGACTGTGGTGGACAGTATTGAGCAGCACTGTCACAGCAGAATACTGAGTACCAACAAACTAGGAGTAGACAGTAGGGACCTTATCAGTACTGTAGATTCATTATTAAATGCAAGGAATTTATCAACATAGAATCGTGAGATGCAACCCTTGCGAATTTTAATTTGTTATGATTTTAGTTTGTTATATATGATAAGAGTACTGTACAAAACTAAGATTTGAAAAATACCGGTAATACTGATTTTGCTGCATGCATGAATTCATTAGATGTGTGTTCCCTGTACAAACCTCGTTTAATTTTATCTGTTTTAAATTTAATGTATTGATGAATGGTAAGAGAGTTGCATTTGTACACACCTGTTGCAGGTAAACAGCCTGATCAGTCAGCTGTGACCGGGGTGGAGGAGAGTGTCCCTGAGCCTTCTGTACCCAGTCCCCCCACTACTGGCTATGTCATGGCCCAGAAACTCCTCAGTAAGGACCAGACTCAGGGTAAGTCCCACTGTCTACCTGACTAAAATTTAATACAGAGCAAAAGTGAAATTTGATGTAGTAATGATTTATTATCTTGATTTACAATGTACATTAGGAGAAATGTTCGCAAATACATGTGCATGTATTGATGATTTTATTAAAAAAAAAAAAATTCAGCTTGTACATGTATCATATATTGGTGTGTACATATTTTATACTTGGAGAGCCTGCTATAATTTGGTCAGTTGTGTGAATTTCTACAGTGTCAAAAGTTTGTATTTTATTTTACAGAAAACTTAAAAGAGGAACCTAAACATAAGGACCCTGTGACTAAAACTCAATCCTTTCGACAGAACAGAATGAAAGTGTCTGCTCCAATTCCCTCAGTAGAGGATATTGCAACTATTAAACATAAGAAAAAGGTGTGCCTACAAAGGACTTCAGCAAAAAATTGATTTTATCCAACCTTTTAAACATATGTAAATGTACCTATGTACATATATATGGAATTGCTTGAAATTGTATCAGTTAGGTCTTTAATTCTATGTAAATAACCAAACTAAAACTCAAAGTCCCATATTTTTCTTTTACCAGCTTTACTACACAGGAACAGAACAGTTTAACACCAAGCCTATTAAAGGGATCACCTTCCTTCAGGAGCAGGGATTGTTGTCTGATCCCTTGGATCCTGGGGAGGTGGTCACATTCCTGAAGGAGAATCCCAGACTGGATAAAGCTATGATTGGAGAATATGTAGCCAAGAAATCCAACCACAAAGTCCTGGAAGCTTTTGTTAAGTAAGTCTGTTCCAGTATTCTTTGGGTAGAATGTATTAACTTACACGACTCTTTGGCAATGTCACGATTCTTCGTTTAATTTGTACCTGTGAAATACATGATGGTTTTTTCCTTATTCCTGGCATATACCTTGCATTTATATGTGCAGTACTTGAAACCTTCTCTCTACTACATATCATGTATATGAATAAATGAAGGATTTTGTCATTGAAAGCATATAATGATGGAATTGAACTGTTGCAGGTCATTTAACTTTGAGGATCTTCGAGTGGATGAGGCGCTGAGACAGTACCTGGAAGCATTCCGTTTACCTGGGGAAGCCCCTGTTATCTCTTACCTAATAGAGCACTTTTCAGACCACTGGCATGTGAGTGATTAAAAATAAAGATCTATTTTGGTCAAAGTATCAGATCCAAAATTATTTAATGTTATATATTTATCATTTAATCAGTATATATTATTTTTTGATGTTGAAAATTACAGAAAAGTAATGCTGAGCCATTCGCCAATGTGGATGCTGCATTTACCCTGACATACGCTATTATCATGTTAAATGTGGATCAGCATAACCACAATGCAAAGAAGCAGAACATTCCAATGACAGTGGCGGTAGGTACCAAGATCTGCCGTTTAGAAAATTCAAAATCTACATACACACTGTGTCAATATACTGTAGATTCCTTATTCTAGGCGAGGACTTAATTCCGCATTCCAACTTTTTTCGCCTGAATATAAAATTGCGAACCGCAAATTTTTATCATAGTTTAAGTTAGTTTACATGAGTTTGAAAAATAAAAGCAAGATTTCAAAATCTGCAAGGGCTGCAATTTTACGCAGATATTAATTCCTTGCGTTTAATTAGGAGTCTACAGTAAAATTGAATGTACTGAACAGTATAAGCTGCTCTGTAGTATATTTGTGGAAAACTGTCGAACACAGTACAGAATCAAAGAAAATAAATTCATTGAAATGTTTTCAAGGGAAAAAATATGATTGTACGAGTATACATATTAATGTATAGTGTTTGATACAAAGAATAATGTAATTTCAATATGGTCCATACTTAATAGGAATTCAAGAAAAACTTGACAAAATGTAATGGTGGAGCAGAATTTGATCAGGACATGTTGGAGGAGATTTACAATGCAATTAAGTAAGTTGTATAGTGCTACCTTTGAACTTTAGAAATAACAATAGTTTTATTGTTTGCTGCTGAAATGATGTCCATTGTGTGCACCTATTAAACGTGTTATTTGTGCATTACCTCTGTGCTTTTTAACACTTACAAAAATTTATTAAATGAATAAATAAATAACTCAAAAACCTTGGACCACTAAAATTTTAATGATATGGTGATGCTTCCTTATGACATATACATGTACATTATTTTTTTTCCTTTGAAGGAGTGATGAAATAGTGATGCCTGCAGAACACACAGGTTTAGTCCGTGAAAATTATCTCTGGAAGGTAAGTATTTAAAAACATTTTGTAGATTTTTCAAAATTAACATTTTCTTGGGATGGTAATTTCATAGATGAATGGTTAAGTTAACCAAGAAATCTATAAAATTTGTATCATCCATGAAACATTATTAGTTCACTGAAAGTTGCATGACAGTTGAAAATCATACATGGACAGTGTAGATCTAGATCTTTATGAATTTTTAGAAAAATATGTAACCTTGAAAGTGCTGAACCACAAGTATGGTTGTGTTATAGGTTTTGTTGAAGAGAGGCACTACTAAAGATGGATTTTTCCTCCATGTTCCCTCTGGATCATTCGACCATGACTTGTTCACTCTTATTTGGGGCCCAACAGTTGCAGCTTTGTCTTTTGTGTTTGACAAAAGCTCAGATGAGTCAATCATTCAGAAAGCAATTGCAGGATTTAGGTATGTACAGTACATGTACATATGTAAATATACTTTCTGCTATAGCGATGTACATATACTTTCGTCTATAGCCATATTCAATCGCCTGTAATAATAAAGATCCTTGTTTAAGGGTTACACTGTTTGACTTGAAATGTTAAATTATTTGTAAATCATGTGTTCTGATTTTCTCCTGTAGGAAATGTGCAATGATATCAGCTCACTATGGAATGAGTGATGTGTTTGATAACCTAGTCATATCATTGTGTAAATTCACAACTCTTCTCAGCTCTGCAGAGGTTAGTAAAGAAAACTTAATGTTACATTTTTGATATTGAGTATTCCTCATGATCTTTTTTTACATTTTTAATTAATCACATTATTCACAGAGTCCTGAGAGTATCCCTGTGATGTTCGGGAGCAATAACAAAGCTCAGCTGGCAGCTCGAACAGTGTTTGGGCTAGCTCATCGCCATGGTGACATATTGAGGGAGGGATGGAAAAACATACTGGACTGTATGCTTCAACTGTATCGTGCCAAATTGTTACCAAAAGGGTTAATTGAAGTAAGTTTTTCAATTTTCATTTGTTCTTTTCTCCCGACATATTTTCAGCTAAATAAGGAAAGCAGAGGGTTAGACAATCAATCTAATTAAAATAAGACTTGTAAATCCCCTCATCTCTGCTATAGGGCTATGCTATACAAGATCAACCAACATCCTTTACAAGGAGCGACTTTTCAACTTAAAAATGTTAGCCAATCAGATTCAAGCCTCCATAAACAGATCAAAAAATAGTTTGCTAGATTAATCTCTTACAAATCTGAGGCTTGGTATGCTATTTTATGCCAAGTTTAAGTGCTATGATTATGATTTTAAAATTTTTCTTGCCAAATGTATATCAAATCTGTCAGATCGGCTTGGTGGCATTTAATAGATTCTTCAGTGAAAAAGAAACATGTGTCCAGCGATCATTGCAGGAAATTTTTGAATAACCCACTAATGCGGGTTATTTTTTTTTTCTTCAGTGTTGACAATTTCATATCACGCATGAATCACAAAATAAAGCATTTTATTGTTTGAATTAAACAAACAAACCAAGAAATTTCCATCCTCATATTATAGATGGATAAAGAAACATTGTAAAGACCTTCAAAAAATATTTTTGTTAATATTTATTTAGAATAAAAAACAAAATTTTTGCTTTTTTAAACAGGTGGAAGATTTTGTAGACAGCTCTGGAAAAATATGCATTGTACGAGAGGAGATAACAGCTGCTCAGAGGTACATGTATATGATGTCACAAATTTAATAAGAAAATTCTTTCAAGAGGTGTTTTAATTCATGCAAATGGATAGAAAACTACATTATACATGACATGCAATATTATACAAGTTTGTTGTTGTTTGCAATGTTTTTTAATTAAAAGATGATTGTTATTATTGGCCACCTGTTCAAATGTTCACAAGTTTACATAGTACTGCTTTCTCCTTTTGCAGGTCTGAGGGTGTGTTCAGTAGCTTCTACTCCTACTTCAGTTCTGAGCCAGCCACAAACAAAGGCCCTACCCCCGAGGAACAGGAGGCCTCCAAGCAGGCTCAAAGCTGTATCCGAGACTGTCACCTAGAACAGTTAATTCTGGACAGCAAGTTCTTGAGAGAGGACTCGCTTCAGGAGCTCATTAAAGTAAGACACATGTTTTTAAGCTTGTGTTACTTCTGTATAAACAATCATAGCTTATACTACTGAATACCTCTCTTTGGCAATTATTATCATGCATCATTATTGTATAGCCTGTAAATGTATATATACACTGTATGTGTAACTTTATTCATTTTATAAAATTAATGTGTGCAAACTTCTTCAATTTTAGGCACAGGTATTTGCCTCTCAAGGTCCAGAGGTTCATAATTCAGAATTACAATTTGATGAAGATGCAGCAGTGTTCTTCCTTGAACTTTTGATCAAAGTCATTCTACAAAACAGGTATGAATAAGACCAGACTGGGTATAGATTCCCTCAAAAAAGAATATTTCTGTAGTCAATTTATAATTGACCTCAGATTCATACTGGTATTGCATGGTGGTTATTAACAAGTTATTATATTATTTGCTGTTTCTTGGTTTTCAGGGATCGAGTGGTTCCAGTATGGCAGAATGTGAGAGATCATTTATACAACTTGATAGTTAACTCCAATGAATGCACATTCTTGGTGGAGCGAGCAGTGGTGGGACTTCTGCGTCTGGCCATTAGACTGTTACGTAGAGAAGAGGTGGCACCACAGGTCCTTACATCTCTACGCATCCTCTTAATGATGAAACCTGCAGTAATTCATTCATGCACCAGGCAGATTTCTTATGCTCTTCACGAGCTTCTGAGGACAAATGCTGCAAATATTCACACAAGCCAGGACTGGTTCACTTTGTTTACTTTGCTGGAGGTTGTGGGAGCAGGTGCTAACCCCCCACCCCTACTGCAGGTGTGTCCAGGGATAGAAATGTCAGAGGCTATCAGTGATGCAGGTCAGTAAAAAAACTTGTGGAATATTAAAGTGCTTTGAAAGCCCACATTTACATGCTGCAATTTTATTTAATTGATGTTTACATGTATAAATGTAAAAGCAGTTTATGCAGCAAAAGCCTCACTGTTAAATATTTGCAACATTTCTCGATTCATTTTTATTTTTAAATGCTTGTAGGTGCCCAGAGTGACAGTGAATTACCCAGTGCTTCTGTCGGTGACAACTTCAGTGACAGAGGATACACCTCTGACAGTGAGATCAGCTATGACAGGCAGATGTCAGCACAAAGAAGCCCCTCCCCTCTAGAAATTAGACCCATTCCTGACAATGGCAGCTGGCTTCTGGTAAAAATTAGTTTTAATTAGCTTCCTTTTGCTCATTGACAAATAATATTGTTCCATTTTGCTGGTGTATGAAAGAGGAAGGTATATGTGTAACACAATAATGATATGAGGTGTTTGCTAGATCTGAAATTTTAGTCAAAATGTTAATGTCTTAATTTTGATAAAATTGATGTCTTTACACAGTCTTTTGACACAAACATGTGTACATCTTTTGTAGGTGAACAAGGACACCCAACATGTGCCCCGTGAGGAGCATGCCCATGTGAGCATTCCCAAGGTGGTTCCTAATCAGTACAGCATTGAGCTGAATGAGGACCTCCATTACTGTGACAGTAGGGCCCTGCTTAAGTCATCAGAGACCCTGGCTTTCCTTGTCCGAGACGCAGCACATGTCACTCCACTTAACTTTGAGAGTTGTGTTCACTGTATACGAGCTTTTGTTGAGGCCAGTGTAAATGGAGGTATGTAGTTTGTGATATGTTAAAATCCTATTTTTATGTACAGGTGTGATCTTTTTTACATTATGGTAGAGGGAAAGGCATTCATGGAAAAATGTAAAAAATACAAGTATGGCCCTTCAGACATTTTGTCTATAAATTTCAAGCTAGGACAGGCATTTTGGATACAAGCTTCTTTTTCAGAAATGTGACTTTTGTATGACAAAAGAATTGATGACAAGAATGTCTAGGTATAATTCTGTTTGACTCATAGAGGTCATACTGTATGTCCTTTTATAGTATACTGTGGTTTCATTAATATTCAAGGATATCAATTTTTGTGGATAAAATGAAAATCACAGTTTCAAGGATATGTAAATTTGTGGCCAATGACACTTTATATGCAAAATGTTAATAGAATTGCAGTTCAATGAACATTTAATTTCGTGGATCAACTTGTCAACGAAATCCACGAAAATTGGTATTCAACGAATATTGATGAAACCACAGTACACGCAATAAGGATACCATTACTCTAAGCCTTTCTGTATGTTAAGTTTGCGGACTTTGGCGGTAAAGTTGAATGTACAAGTAAATTCTCTTTTTTTCAGGCAGAAAAAGGGTGCATGTTTTTGCACAACAACAGAAGGTACAAAACAAACATCATCATAAAAAATCTAAAAGGGATGCTGCAAAAATGAAAAAGTCTTCATCCTCACCTAGTCATCTTCAAGCCATGTGTGTATCAGATGATGAAGGGGAGGATGAAGGAACAGCCGGTGGACTGGCTTCACTATCAATTCAGCTGTTGGATCTTATGCACACACTGCATACCCGTGCTGCTACAATATTTACTTCTTGGGCTGAAGAGGAACAAAGTTCGGAAGAAAGAGAATCCATCGATGCTTGTCATAGTGCACTGTGGATTAAATGTTGGTGTCCATTGTTGCAGGGTGAGGATTTAGATATTATAATTACTTGTACATGTACACAAATTTTTTGGGATTATTTGTCTTTACTCTGCATCGAACATCCAATCAGTGCATGGTTATTGTGAATGCATTGAACTGTACAAATCTGTCTTGTGTCTATGTCATTATTGTTACTAATGTACATTTAGTTGGTGTTATATTAAAAGTAATGATAATGATGGTGTTCAGTGGGCTTGTTATGAGAATATGGAAATGAAAGATCAGTATAAGTACAATGTAGAATGTATAATATTTTTTACTGTGATGTAACCTCTAGGTATAGCCAGGTTGTGCTGTGATACTAGGAGACAAGTTAGAAGTCAGGCCTTAACTTATCTACAACGGGCTTTATTAGTTCATGACCTCCAAACCCTATCCGCAGCAGAATGGGAAGCTTGCTTCAATAAGGTACTAACAATGAATTATGAAGACTGGTACAATAAATGATCCAAGAATAATGATGAAATTGATTCAAATTCTGTTGGAATTGTGAATTTTCCTCATCAAAAAGTTGGTTCAATAGACTTTTAATATGTGGCCTTGGAAAATGTGTCTGTTTTTTCTGCAGGTTTTATTTCCTCTCCTCACCAAGCTGTTGGAGAACATCAACCTTCAGGACCCGTCTGGTATGGAGGAGACCAGGATGAGGGCCTCGACTCTACTCTGCAAGGTAAACAAACGGCAAAGAAATCACAACTCACAATGCTCTTACTCTTAAAGACCCCGTTTTAAGCCACTTCCCCTAAAATTTACCTGGTATGAGATCAATAAAATACTGCTTGTCAATCACACAAGAAACAATAGGTGAGCAATGTATAGCAATTAACACCTAGCTTGACGGACCCTGGTCACTCAAGGTAATTAACATCAGTTTTAATTAGGCCCCGCCTACTTTTAAAGTAACCATTCGGTCATGAAATAGGTCTTTAAAGTGTGTTCTCTAACGTGGTCCAACATACCGTAATAATAGAATGTATAGCTTTTTTCTGCACAATCATGCAAAGGTTTGCATTTTGAGTCATGTACTTTTATTTTTGGTGAATTTCTTTTTTGAAATATCTGAAACGATGGCTATAAAGAAATAAGTTTTTATACAATTGAGATGAGATTGCAAAATGTAGCAACCCACTGAAAAATTTAGTTATATGTAAATGTAAATGACATTATGTTGGGTTTTTTTTCAATGTACATGCATAAAATTTATTTAAATGTACATGGAAATGTGTTGATGTTACAAATGCAATAGATGTTACTGTGGTCAGGTTAAACAATAAATCGAGTTTGGGTGGTTCATTTCAGGTTTTCCTCCAACACTTGAGTCCATTGTTGTCCTTGAGTACCTTTACTGCTTTATGGCTAACAATATTGGATTTTATGGACAAATATATGCATGCTGACAAAAGCGATCTTTTGGTAAGTGGCCTGCTCCTGCAATATTTATTACAGGAATCTAATACCAGTGACTTTTTGCATATGTATAAAATCAATTCCATGTATTGGGTTTACAAGCATTTTTTTAACTTGAAGTTGGAAGCAATACCAGAGTCCTTAAAGAACATGCTTTTGGTAATGGACACGGCCAATATATTCCACACGTCAGAGGGAGGCGAGTCACAGCTCTGGAAACTCACATGGGACAGAATAGACACTTTCTTACCTCACTTGAAAAAAGAGCTTTTCAAACCTAAAAACTCAGGTGATTTGATACGTACATTATTTATTTCAGTTTGTAATATGCTTTTTTGTTTATTGTTTACATCATGTACATTTTTTTATTAACATGTTGCATATATCACAGTATAACAAGGGTCCAAAATGTATTAATCTACTTCATTTGATGAAATATCAACATTTTGTACAATTTAATACCATTTTCATGACAGATTTTGTACATTAGTGAACAAAAGTTATTAGCTGTCTGATTTTTATCTGGGAGCATTTTTCTTTCAAACATGCAAATATTTACTCATTGAAATAAAGGTACATGTACATTACATGTTCATGTATTTGACCAACTGAAACATGTCATTGTTATTACTCACTGTAGAGGAGACTCCTGTGATAAGCTCTCAGCCTGCTCCTAGCACTGCTGAACCAGTCACCCAGACACTGCATGAGCAAAAGATCTCACCAGAGTTGTCTCCCTCTCAGATCCCACCAGAAGTTCCACTAGAGGGCATTACTGTTGTAAAGGAACATAGTCACGGTATGAATTTCACATCACAATATGATTAATAATTATATTTCATACTATTTGGAAAACTTTTAGTTTTTTCTATTTACGGGTATTAGATAACAGGTAGCAGTACATGTAGTTTAATTGATATTATTTTTTATATACCTTTATATTATTTTTTGTTTTACATGCACACACATGTTTATATGAAGTTAGATTATGTATGGCTGCATACAATGTATAAATTTAAAACATAAACAATACATGTACTGGAATTCGTTAAACAATGAATCAACTGGTCCCGTTTCAGGCTACTACCAGGGGTCTACCGAAGAGGGTGATTCCCCGCCCCCTTTACCTCATATGGCCCTCTCTCACTATCTTAGTCAGCCCTACTGCTCAGCTGTAGGGCACCACCCTCACGTCTCGGTGCATAAAAGCCATGTTAGTCCTGACCCCCCTGTACCACTCTTATTGCACCCAGATATAATGCCCTCTACACCTGTACAATTTGTGACACCACAAGTAAGTACGACTGCATGTCCTGGGTAAGGGCTTGGAACCTGAAGCATAACCCAAAAGTTGCAGGGTTGCATAGTGGCTTAGAATTACCCTTTGTATATATAACCACATATTGACACATTCAGTCTCCTTTAATATTTTTTTGTTTCTTAGTAAGTCTTAAAAGAAACTTTATTTTTTATTGGTACTCAAACTGTCTGTGAAGGTGAAGGGATGTTTAGGGACCACTGTTTGAGTTACATTTTCATGTATTTTGTTAAAAAACATTAATAATCCAAGCAATAAGCATTGATCTGTTGTTTAGAGACTAAAATCCCTCAAATAAATTATTGAGTAGTGAGAATACATGTACTTAAAATTCATTTTAAGAATCGCTATAAAGATGGAATTAATGAAGAATAAACTTATTGCATAATGCTTCAAATTCTTTTTTAGAAGTAAGCTTTAGGAAAAGAACATTATAAGTAATTAAGCTTTAGGAACCCTACTATATAAAATGGAACAAAATATATTTCATTACTTTTTTTATGATTGTACTTTATACACAATGTGAACAATTTGTCTTGAGCCCAATGATATACATGTATGTATATAGTGTTCCGACCTATATTGCACCACATTTTTGTTTGTTTTCTCTTGTTGGGGTTGTTGTATTCATTTCTTTGTAAACCTATAGTTAGCAAAGGTGTTTTGACAGATACTCTTTTGTTCTAAAAATTATTATTTCTTTACGTTGCTTGGCTGCATGATTTTTAAATTCTTGATAAATATTGGTACATGTATTTAAGTGTATTCAAATTCAGGCATCAATCAAATGTGTATCAGTGTGAGCATATTGTTAATAGTTAGAGGATAAAGCCCAATGATTAAAAAAAAAATGATACTACTGAATCCTCATAAATGACTGACATACAGTATTTAGCTAGTTTTGTGAATGTGTCTTTAAGGTGGGTTGTGGGTTTACCCCATAAAAAATTTCACGAGAAAACATGCCCTGAAAATCATGAAAATCCAATGGTGTTGTAGTATTTACAGTTCATTCTATAAAATATTCATCAAATTTGCCTATGCTTTTTTTATGCAATACCGGCTTGAACTTGGTATTGATGATGGTGCTGTTTTGACGCTTATCTAATGATTACATAGAAAAATAAGCATTTTCGAGATGGAGTTATTTTGAAAAATTGCAAGTAACTTTTAAACAATTTAGACAAATTTATCAACTGTTTCTGTGCGTAAAGAAAAAGTGATTTAAAACAAATTTATGTAAAAAAAACTATATGTGTTCTCGCTAGATTTTTTGCTATTTTATCTTTATTTTAATTTGATAATTTTACCGAAAATTGACATATTTTCTGTATTTGACGTCGTGAGTATGATGTCATTTATTTTTAATCCGTTCCACTTATTTAGTGATAACAATCACTTAAAAATCAAATTTAGACTTCTAAAGCTAAAACTAGTAGCTTACATTTCTGAAAAAGCAATTTTGGAGGGTATGAAAATTAAGTATTACAGAGATTCTAAAAAAAGGCATATTTTAACTATAAATTCAATGTTATAAGGCCTCCCGTGTACCCCCGGTTAGCATTGGCCTGTAAAAAACTATAATTCTTAATTTTGCTTTTTGTATTATATAAACATTCTTTTTTTTTTTTAATTAAAAAGATTTGTTTAGTTGCTATTAAAGGAATTAAATTAAAAAGCCCACTTTTGCCCTCTTATTCTAAATCAGAGAATGCAGAGCATAATATTTTTTATATCTAAAATTTAGAGGAAAGTGTGGTACCAAATTTTTAAGTAGGTTCCCCATTTCCACTTTTTCTTCGTCAAAATGTTAGTTTAATGTAAATTTATGCAAATAGTCTTAAATCTAGAAAACAGATGATTTTTGTAAGATATGGACTTTATTTTGGTTATCAAAATCTTTACAACTAATTTAGAAAATTTAATTCCCCGGCTTTGCTCCTCCCTTTTTTCGGTCAAAATAGTTACGATATACTTACTATTAATGCTTGTAGACTTTATTACAGACGCAAACTATTTTACAGACTCTCTCTCTCTCTCTCTCTCTCTCAAAAGTTCGAGACTACATGACTGTCATTGCTTAGCTTTCATGTACAGTTTCACATAGAGTTAAAAAGTAACGCTCCAATTCTTGATAATAATCTACGTAAATATGATGTATTGCTTCCAATCTGCATTTCTAACTTACGATTCTTACATGAAAACTAAGACTTGGCATGAATTACTACTACATTATTTACACTATAGACCTAAATCGAATTACTTTATTATAACTAAGAGCATTTGACGTTAGAAAATGTGAAGCGGGAAACTTTGAGATGTCTCCGTTATGACGTCATAAACAAATGTGCACAAAACAGCCTCTTGAGTTGTCTAAATCGAGTACAGAATTTGATGATGAAAGCAAACCCGCGACCCACCTTAAAAACCTAATGTTATATACATAATGCACATGGCATTCCAATAGAACAGTTGCAATTGGTTCATCATGCTTATTTACCGGTATCTATATATTATTTAATCAAGAGCTTATTTGCACTTTGCTTTACACTTTTTTCTAATGTCAAAAGCTATTTAATGTTGATATAATTCGATAGATAAGGAAAAACAGATTTCTCAATGAAATGAAAAAGTTGATAAATAAAGTTGAAATAATGTACTGGTAGGCAATGTTAGATTTGCCATACTTGTAAACAAAAATTTCCCCAAGAAAAAGTATGTTCATATTAGAGTTAATTTCACTGTTTATTTGTGTTTTATTTATTGTGTAGATATTATTCTTTGAATAGTTTTGTGGTATTTTTCAATATTATGGCTGAACAATCTCCATCAATGATTATGATACATATATACCTTGTGTCTATGTTTCAGAGAGCCCAAGAGGAAGTACAGGCCAACAGCCCAATGATAGAAAACCCATAATTCTTCCACCGGCCTCCTCTGTACAGCACCCTGTACATACCATCTAGAAGATTATAAAGAACTTACAACAGTTGTAATGGGAAAATAACAATAGAACCCTTGTGTCCTAGCTTTTGTTGAAATGTCTGAATCTTCAGTTTGTACATTGTTATTGTTAACTTATCAGAAGTTATAGAGATGTGTACCATATCGTGTTGTGTACAGATTCCTCAGATGTGTGATATTTTAAAAGATGACCGTTTGAAATACAAATTTTTTTTTACAATTTTACCTTTTTAACTTTCAGTACTCCTCATTGAAAATGAAAAACAGAGATTTTAGGAATGGGGTTTCATTGTATTTTGAAACAGTTCGCCTTAATTACTACATTGTACGTTTTTAAAGCAGGAATAGGCTCAGTATAGTACACATATGACCGTCATTTCGACAACAAAATTGTACAACATTAGGGGTATACATTCACATGAAGATTAACTAAAAACAAATACTATAAAAAAAAATGAAAAAAACTTATTTTAAACACAGATTTATTAATTTTAAGTTTCCACTCAAAAGTGCATTTAATATTCCCATATCTATAATTTCATATGATATGGAAATTCATCAAAGAACATGGACAGATTGAAACCCCGTTACTAAAAATGGATCAAATCACTTTGAATGCAGGTAAAAAGTACATGAGGTTATGATAAAAACCCTCTTTCTTTTGATTTTGCATATCATTCAACATTAAGCTAAATTTGTAATGGAAATTATAATTAACAAGTACAGTATACTAAATCATCTTACAAAAATGACATCATTTAATATTCATTTTTTGTGATTTTACACAAAAGTCATGTTTATTTATTTCATATACATGTATTATACATGTTAAATAAATTATTTTTCCTATTTGGAGATATAATTACATGTACTGCATATATTATAGGTATGTTTGTGAACTGAATATCCTTTAAACAAACCTGATTTTTTCCTGATTACACTTCTTTAAAATTCTTTTAATGAATTGTTGATCTATGATGACATTGTATAATACTGTATCAGGATTGTGTTGTCTCTATATATTAACAAATGTTATTAAAGGTACATGTATAATGTGTTTGTTTAGGTCAGATAATTTGTAATATTATATACAGTGTATATATTGAAAGATACATAAATTTTATGTATGTTAACTTTATAAACAACATGGCTTTCAAAGAAGGTGGCAGTCATTTATTAATAGACAAAACATCCATTGTATTTTGAGGCAAGATACTAAGTTGTATAATAATGATCATCAGTTATGTCAAAAGTATTTTCTGTGTGTATTAATGTGATATGAAAGATGATTGTACATACAGTATCTGTATTAACACTCAACTGTTTAAATATTTATTGTATTCTCAATGTGACGAGTACTTTTAACATAGTAAAAATAAAATGTTTTTTAAAAAATCTACTCGTATTTATTAACTAAAAGGATTTGAAATGCCAGGTATAGGTATTTAAGGAGGCTGACTTTAGTTTTCATTGTGCACATTTTTATGCATTCATGTAAAATAGAATGATTTATACCTTTTATGAAATTGTTTCCATACCATTTATTAATTTCTGAATGAAACCATTGTACCAATCCACATTGGTAATACATGTACTCCAATTATGTAGCAAAATTTGGTGCATTTTGATATTTTGAGGTAACCCCCACTAAAACCAGACAGTAGAATTAAGTACTATTTTTAGCTCACCGAGACGAAGTCAAGGGGAGCTTATGTTATACCCTCTGCGTCGGCGGTGGCGTCGGTGTCGGCGTCCGGACCTGGTTAATGTTTTTATTGCAGGTCCTGTATCTAAGCTATTACTTGTCCTATCTTCACCAAACTTGCATGGATGATGCATCTGGACCTACTTATGGACTTTAAAGACTTGGATGCTGAATCTGGGTCCTAAATTTCAGATGCTGGAGGAGGTTAAGGTTGTTGGACCAGGTTAAAGTTTTTGTTGCAGGTGCCCTTTGATAGCAATATCTTAGTTACTGCTGGTCCATACTTCACCAAACTTGCATGGATGGTGTGTCTTATGATACTGATGCACCAGACAGGCTTGAGTGCTGAATCTGAGCTATAGGTTTCGGTGCTGGATGAGGTTTAGTTTTTTAGAACAGGTCACATGTTTTATAATAGATGATAGCTTGCATAGTAGATTTAACTTTATTATAAATAAACGCAGAGGTTGCTTCAGATGCAGAGCCTGATCTCCATTATCAAGGATGCTAAAGAAATCTCCTACCTCACTCAAACCTGCTGGATAGATAGATGTGTTTGTTGATAAATGATATAACATGATTCCTATGATATAGTATTGTATGATATGAAACGATATTGTTTGATATGATATGTTATATTATAAAAAGTTATATGATACGATATGATATTGAATCAATTTTTTTGATATTTTATGATATGATATTGTGATGTATAGTATTGTATATTATGGTACAATATTGTATAATATTATATTGTATTTTTAGTTTATCATTTTATCACATGGTACAAATACATAAGATATTGCAAAATATTATATTGTATCCTATGATACAATATTGTATATTCTATAATATTGTATCATACAATATTGTATGATATGATATTGGTTTCTGTAATATAGAATCATATCATATGAAATTGTATTATATGATATTGTAATATTATAGATTGTTTTCCCTCGGACTGAAATGTCACACTTTCATTGGATTAAACATGTCACGTGATTGCCTCATATATCTCTATGTAGGTTCTTTGAGGATTTATATTAGGCAATATGGCCGTCATTGGCCGCCGCCTCACCTACTCATCTCGATATATCATATTATTTAACACAGAAATGGTGTTCAGTAAGTCCTTAAAATATTTAGAGTAGTTGCCTTTGGAATTATTTTTAAATTAGAGTAGTTGCCCTTTGAATATTGACGTCACATTGTTATGTCTGGAGCAGAGCAAAATGGCAGTGTCGAAATTTGCTCAAATCTCTGCAGCCAGAGGTTTAAAATTGAATAGCAACAAGAATTGTAAGTAATATGGGTGAAGCGAAAATTTTTTAAGTGTATTTGAAAGGTGGTATTGATAATTTTTAAGAGTTTAAATGAGATAAACTGGACGAGATGTAAGGCATCTTGTACATGGCTTTGCGTATATCACCGCTATTTGTGAATGAATATGTAGCTTGATAGTCCTCGGAAAAACAAAACACTTATTAGGTTAGTTACTGACTCACTACGGAAATATATTGGGTTGATCAATCTCATAGACGGCTCGGCTTTGCCTCGCCATCTATGAGATTGATCAACCCAATATATTTCCGTAGTGAGTCAGTAACTAACCTAATAAGTAATAATATTGTATCATACGATATTGTATGATATGATATTGGTTTATATGATATATTATCATATCACATGAAATTGTATTATATCATATTGTAATATATATAATTGTATCATATGATACAATATGTATTAATAATATAATAATGTATTTTATAATATTTTACTTTATCACATAATATTGTATCATTTGATAAGATACAATGTTGGAATCAAAATTATATTGTATTATATGATATTATATCATATTATGTATCAAATATGTTTCAGTGTCATACAATACAATATCATGCTATATCATACAATATAATATCATGTTTCAATGTTATGATGTATTATGTAATATGATCTTGTAATATAATACTATATTGTATTATATTTTATGATATTGTATTATGTGATCAAATACAATAAGGTGTAACACAATACAATGTCATATCATACGTTACAATACCATATCTCATTATTGTTTATTACGGTATTTAATTGTATTTTATGATATATATTATAAATATGACATGATGCAATATTTAATTTTATATCATTGTATTGATTAACATATGAACATATGATTATCATAAAAAAAATTTATCAGATGATATACGATATTTTGTCAAAACAGAATCCATGAATATCCAAGATCATAAAGTATGATTTTCATATAAAATGATAAAGGTGGTCTTATGAAGGTGATGTCACATAAGGGTGATGCTCCGTCTCGGTGAGCTTAGTAATCTATGATTACCTATGTTTTTAAAAATAAGGTAGAAAATGACATTACTAGTCACATGTTACCATTTGAGGAAAATCGCTATTGTAGCATTTTTTAAATTTGCATCAAAAGTGCGGAAAATGACAATTTCCTACTATGTACGGGGATTTATTAGCCCCTTTTATTTTCGCCTCTTTCGTCCTCGTTGTAAGCGGGCGAATTTAGGACTGGACGAATTCCAAGGTCTTAAATTATCTCTCTTTAAACAAATCTATGTCTTGGCGAATTCAAGACAGGGCGAAACCGTTTGCAAGTGAAGAAGGGCTAAAATAACACAGGGCGAAAATAACCCTGTATACAGTATGATTATATTCCTATATACCTGTATTTTGAGTTAGTCCATAAAAAGCAAAGTCATTGTTATTGCTGCATTGTTGGGAAGAAAAAACCAGCAAATTATTAACAGTTTTATCATATGATACAGTGATTTACCGGTAATTGAAATAATTAAGTGTTAAGATGCAAAAATAAGAAAAAAATATTAAAAGGGGAAAAACAAATAAAAAACATCTTGTTTTCACTGGAGAACTTGTACTCAGATAACAGAAGCACACTACTGGGAAAATATTTAAATTTTGGATTATTTATTTTGTTACTGAAACAGATGCAGATCGGAAACTTTTCGCCCGGGGGGGGGGGGGGGGGGGGGGGGGGGGTAGGGGGTTGTCCGTCTCCCTCTCAAAAAATAGATACACACTGTATAAGTAAATAAATTTTATACACCTAATAAATTCACCGAATTCAATTTATTGCCAAAGCAATGATTACTGGCGTGCCAGTTTAGTTATTGCTCTTTTTAATGAATTAAACATTTACTGAGTTTTTATCTAGCGTTGGCCATAAAACGATATATTTAATGAAAATATTAACTTGGTAATTATTCCCACACCCCTTTACCGCTTTCTAGTACTTTGATTCGATTAGCTACGCATAAAAAAATCCGAGGGGTTCCGAGTGACATTTGGCGGGAAAGCGCATCAGCAAGTTTGTCGTCTGATGCAGAAAATTTATGTCGGCATAATATTCAAGGTAATTACAGGAGAAACGACACAACTTATCGATTGTCAATATTTTAGTTGTAAATCAGACTTCGATATTATCTTGGAAGCAATCCCACTTATCTTAAGCTTATTTCATTCCCTATTTCTCCCGTTATGACTGTCAGTGTTCTGTCTGTTATTTGTCTTCAGTTTATCTACAGTTTCTTGAAATATTTTACAGGAAATTATACTAATTATAAATGAAATGGCGGCGAATAATGCAATTCAACTTGGGGGAATTAATGCCAACGACAAGCTTGGAAACGACTTACACAATGCAGCAAAGCAAGGAAATAGGAAACGGCTGAAGAAAATTTTAACAACAGGTTAATTATATTTATAAATACTTCTTTATAAATAATAAATGTAATGGCATTAATTTACCTGCATTTTATGGACTTACTTTTTTTTTCAATTCAGTTTATTCGCTCAAACCATGAAATGGTACATGAGGTCAATCATTATATACAGTTCAAAAGTCAGAGGTACATTGTATAAATGAATAGATAAGTAGTAGATAAATAGTAAATAAGCATTAATATACAATATATACAATGAAGATAGGAAAAAGTATAATAATGGAGGACAGACTATTATATCAGACTGTATATTTTGATTATAAAATAACATAATTTTTTCCAGGTTTGTAGCATTAGAACAAGACATAATTAAGTTCACAAAACTTAATAGTATTTGGCGCTGACCAGTATTTATCATCAAGATATTAATGTTTATATGTCAATAGCTCTCTACATTCAAGAATATAATGGAATTCGTCAGCAATTTGACCTGAATTTCACAGTTTATATACACACTCTTTGGTACCAACTCCCAGTCTCCACTGGGAGATGGTGATTTGAGATTCTAAATTTCATAAAAACCTTTCTGAGCTTATGTGGCAATATATTAATGTAATTTTCATAACTAAAATTTTTCTTAAAAATCTTGTAAATTTGCCCTTTTTACGAGTCATTAATATCACTAGACCATTTTTGGATATATTGGTCTTGTAACCTTTGTTTTACAATTGTATAATTCCACTTTACATTTACTATATTTTGTTCATACCAAATATTTGAAAAACCACACATATCTAAAATATTTTTAACACCTGCAATCCAAGAGTTTGACATATTTCCCCTTTGATATTGCAAGACCAAAAACTTATATAAAACAGATACAATTTTGCTTTCAGAGTTTGTAAATAACTTTGACCTGTAGTAAAAAATTTTGGTATATACATTGATACATAAAGGGAAACGACCTGTTTCCCCGTAAACCATATAGGATGGTGTACTAGTCCTACTTTTCAAGTTAAAAACATATTTTAATAAATTAAAATTCACACGTTCAATAACTTCTATATTTTCGTAACCCCAAATTTCGCACCCATACAATATCACTGGAACTACAATTTTATCAAATAAGCCAAACTTACAATCGACTGGTAAATTAAATTGTCTTATTTTTCTAATAACACTGTACATTTCTTTCTGTGCCTGTTCACACAAATGTTTTTTAGCTTTAGCAAATGATCCTGTTCTGGAATAAATTATACCCAGGTATTTAAAATCTTTGACATTTTCTATAGCAAACTTATTGTAATAGAACACATTTTTCAGCAGAGGGCTCAAAATTTTTGTTTTTTCAGTACTGACTTGTAACTTCAGAATTGACTACAATATAGATAAAATTCAATCAGTGCATTCTGGAGGCCTCGATCGGCAGTCTCAGTCATAATTACAGTATCATCAGCATAAAAAAGGATAAAAAGCTTCATATACAGAAATCATTCATTTTCTATAGCATCAGAAATACTCTTGAGACCTTCAATGATTTTGTCTAATAAGAAATTCTCTAAATCACTGATATACAATGAAAACAAAAATGGTGATAGGTTTTCGCTTTGGTGAACTCCAACATTACAGCTTATAAAATCAGATGTGGTTCCATACTAATAAGAGATTTAATACCCTCCTACATATTTTTAATATAAACAAAACATACTAAAGTTATGATAATAGAATAGAAGGTCAATATTTTCTTCAGGTATTCAGGTGGATTATCCTAATAATCTTGGACAAACACCTCTCTTCTGCGCTTGCTATGGAAATCAAGAAGGAGCTGTTGATGTTTTGCTTAGCTATGGAGCCAACCCTAATGAGTATTTTTTCTGAGATTATATATAACAATAAGATGGGAAATATGATAAAAATTATATTTATTATCAATATTTTAGTGTATATTTATAATATTAACATTATTGATCACAATTAATATATATTTGATGAAACATATTAGTTCTGTAGTGCGACCGAACGTGCGATCTTGTTTTTCCACTATTCTCTATAAATTAATCCATTTTAATTCACCTTTTTTTTTTTTTCTTTTTTTTAATCTGGTTTATTATGTTACTTAAAAGTGAATATGAAATTGAAAAATATATATCTTATAAAAATTCTGAAATGAAATTTAATATTTGACAAAAGATAGACTCTGTGGAGAAATAATTTTCAAGAGTAGACTCGTATACTTTCTTTTCTGTACGTTGTATCAACTATATTCCTCAAGCTATTTATTGTATATTCTTGTTGAGATTGTATGAGTGTGTGTTTGAATGTCTATGTGAAAAATTTATAAATTGCAAATTAAAAAAAAAAAAATACTTCTATAGTCTGTCCCAAGATATTTTTGCTGCATATTTGAATGATTTTTAATAAAAATACACATACCTGTGACAGAAGTGCAATTAAAATTGATGAAAGGGAAAATTCCCAAGATAACTTCATTCACACATTATCATTTTTCCCTCGTAAAAATTCACAGGAACAAAAACAGATTTCCTAAGGAGATTATAATGGGGAATGTTGACATCTCTCCTACATTCGGAAGTACTCGGGACACCTCGGGCAATTTTTCAACGTTATCATCCGGGCATCTTCATCTCCTTGGCAATGGAAAACCCCAGTAGACTTTTTAATTTTAGCCGTGTATTGATACCCATCAAGCTAGAGGGGGCGTTTCAAAAAAGGAAATCTTGGGATTTTTTCATACTATTGAATGAACATTGTCTGAACCAAGAGGTATTTATAAATATCAAATAATTTAAGGAAATATTCGGCAAAAATATCTTGGGACAGACTATTCCTCACTCGCGCTTTCATCCATATATATACATAATGGGGGCAGCTCCGCCTGAGCTGCTAGTACCTGGCAGCTCCTCGATAGCTGCCAGTCTGTGATTATACATAATATACATATACAGGCTTTTATTGACAAACAAATCACTCTCTACAACTCCCTTGGAAACTTTGCAAATGAATTTTACCAGAAATTGACTTGTGCAAAATGGAGACTATTGCCCATTAGCCTCTTTTTTAACCAATATAAATAGACATGTACTATGATTTACAAAAGCAGAGACACAAATAACATAATATATAACTATATATTATATAATATACACTTCCCTGACAAAATTCAAATTATAATAATAATATTAAATTTTCTGTACAGGAAAAGTGATTCAGGTGCTACACCAGTGCATGTTGCAGCTCTTAGTGGAAATTTAAACATACTCTCAAAATTGCTTACACATAATGGAGATCTACGACTTCATGACAAGGATGGCAGGACCACAAAAGACTGGGCTTTGATGCAACCAAATCCTAAAAAGCGTTTGCAAATGATTGAATTTTTAGAAAAGACCAGATTGTTTGCATTGACCAGATCTGGTCATGATTTTCGTGATACAACTCACTCTGAACATCCAAATAGGTAAAGTGTGAAATTGTACATACCGGTATATGTAAGACAGTTTTTGGGGGTTTTTTTGACATTAAATTTTACTATTTTGTTGGTAAACATTGGCAATTGCCTCATTGGTTAATTAAGCATGTGTAGTTTGACAAATATTTGGGAAATGCTTCACTTCATGATTTTAGAAGCAGAATGGCTCTGTACATAAGGAACAACCCTGTAGTTAGAATGTTTAATGAAAAAATTCGAGGTCAGTCAAGTGTCAACTTGGATCAGCTGAAAAGTTCGCCGAGTCTCGGATATGGCAAGGTAATTTTATTTTTCCAGGATTAATAGCTAAGTCTGTGTACTTTGATGTTATTTTAATAAGCCTTCAAATTGTATTCTTAACTTGATTATATTCTTCCTTTATAGGTTTATCATGATCATCAAAGCAGTGGTGGGTTTATGAGTACCATTCCACTTGTAAATGAAACTGTACTGATTCATGACCCAGATGGTACCACCTATGATAGTGGAAGTTTTGTTGTGATGCAAAGGTGTGATTATGAGGTTTTATGATTAAAAGTTTGATAAAATTTTATATAGTTGTAATTAAGCTCTTTATTTTAGCTCAACAATCGGTATGGTACTAACAGTCTGTCTTTTTCTTCATTCATAAACCTTTTCTTAGATTGATTAATGTAAAATTACTAAAAAAGTAATAGTTTTAGAACTCTTGTAGTCTGCTGAACAGGGTGCATTGCGACATAACAAAAAAATCTTTATGTGCATTTCTTCTATGAAGCATGCTTTGGAAGCATACAAAAGTAACAGCCAAGAGGTTACACAGAGATGTGGATGCTGGAACAGAAGTTGATTTGCTGATTAAAGAAGCTGACTATATGGGGTAAATACACAGCATGCATGAAAACTGTATTTTATTAATACATTGTAGTCAGTTGGATGTTTAAAAAAAGAACAAAACTGTGATTATTTTAAAATAAATGTAAATTTCAAATATAGGGAGGACAAATCAGTGTGAGCATTTTAGAAAAAAAAATAATTCTTGAGATTGCCAATATACAATATAGTGTTGCATGATCAGTTGCTTTCTTTGAATATTTGGATGTAGAAAACTCAGACATCCCTGTTTGTTGCTGTTGATGGGAATTTGTCAGACCAATAACTTGGATGGAATTGTTCTATTGTATGAGAACATTACATTTGGTTCATTGTACTACCATTTACATCAAAAGGTAGGCACTTGGTAAAACTTGATTGTGAAAATCATGATGACCACTTAGACACTTTTCACTTTTATAAAATTATATGAATTATGATGAATACATGAATGCTTACATATAGTTCAGATTATTGATATTTCAAAGTTAATTGAAACTAAGATATCCATGTATATTTTTCTTAATTGTTTACTTAGAATTTATTGATGCATGGTTATACTTGTTGATAAGACCTTTGCCTTGGCTTAGTTAATTTTTTTAAAACTATAAAATTCATCTGATCGTAATTTTTGATTCAATTTTCTATATAGGTGGAAAAAATGCATACAAACCAGATACTTGAAGTCTGTAGACAGATCTGTAGTGCTTTGCTGTTCCTTCATGACCAAAACTTAGTTCATTGTTACGTAACCTCTCATGCCATTGGTTTAGTCAATCCCCATCAAGCCAAGCTTGGCAACTTTGAGTACATGCTGGAAAGGTTTGTATATTATTGATAAATAAAGCCAGAAAAATTAATGTTTTGATTCTCAGGCATGGAACACAGGTCAAATGCTGCTGCATCGATTCATTTCATTGCTATCGAAATACTGAAAAGGAGGAAAAACTCTCTTTTTAAAAAAAAAAACATTTTAGTTAGGATATGAAGTCAATCATTTATTCATATGCTGCAAAAATTTGTGTATGTATATTTGGATTATTATTAGAAATTACAAGTCAGAATATGTACTTGGTCTTTGAAATCAATATGAATCTTGAGGGAGCACTGTATCATATCTTCAAAATGAGTTCATTTTATAAGTGGTTATTATAGTCTGTCCCAAGATATTTATGCAGCACATTTGGACAATTTTTAAAAAAAATACACATACCTGTGAAAGAATTGCACTTGTAATAGTTGAAAGGGATCATTTCCAAGATAATTTCATTGACACATTATCAACTGTGACACAGAAAAATTCACAGGAACGAAAACAGATTCCTTACAGAGATTTAAAATGGGGAATGTTTACATCTTTACTCCATTCGGAATACACTCGGAATACATCGCGCAATTTTTCAACGTTGTCATCCGGGCTTGCTGCAATACAAAATCTCCGTAGACATCACATTTTTTAGCATTGTATTGAAACCTGATAAGCTAACGGGCGTTTCGACTGAGAAATCTTGGAAATGTTTTATACTTTTGAATGAACATCGTTTGAACCCTGAGGTATTTATTAATATCAAGCAATTAAGCAAAATGTGAATCTAAGATATCTTGGGACAGACTATAGCTCACCAGAGCTGAAAGCTCAAGTGAGCTTTTTTGATCACTTTTTGTCCAGCATCTTTCTGTCTGTCCATCTGTCCGTCTGAAATATTTTTACATTTTCAACTTCTTCTCCAATACCACTGGGCCAATTTCAACCAAACTTGGCACAAAGCATGATTAGGTAAAGGGGATTCAAGTTTGAGAAATTGAAGGGCCACACTCTTTATCAAGGGGAGATAATTAGGATTTATTGAAAATTTGCTGATATTTTCAAAAATCTTCTTATCAAAAACCATTCGGCCAGGAAAGCTGAAATTTGTGTGGAAGCATCCTCAGGTAGGGTAGATTTAAGTTTGTTCAAATCATGAACCCCAGGGGTAGGATTGGGTCACAACAGGGGGGGGGGGGGGGGGGGGGGAGGGAGCGCTATAATATACATAGGAATATAGTTAGAAATTTTTTTTAAAAATCTTATCCAAAACCACTTGCCTAGAAAAGATGTAACTTTACTGAAAGCAACCTCAGATAATGTAGGTTTAATTTTTTTGAAATCAAAATCATGAGGAGTAGGGTGAGGCCATATTGGGATTCCAATTTTACGATTGTTTGATGCCTGATGTAGGTTTATAACCCATATATAAACAATTTTGTAGGATCTTTTTGAGAACTGCAATGCTCAACAGGTGATATGGATATAAAATCATCCTAGTAGAAAAGGGACTTGATTATAAACACAAAAAATATCCATGGTAAAAAAATGGACTTTTATTTGTACAGGGTTTACATGTAAACTACATTGTCCAGATAGTTTCTTTATGACTCCGTTAAGCTGTTTTATCATACCTATTGCTGTGGTGAGCGATGTGGCCCATGGGCCTCTTGTTGTCTTGATTGTTAACTTTTGCAAATTTTTAGTGATCATTGTAACATGGGAAAAACAAGTGCTGTTTCATCCAATCGCTCTGATCATGTTGCATACAACTGGATGGCTCCTGAAATAATGAATCAATGCCCACCAAGCTTTGTTTCTGATATGTACAGCTATTGCTGTGTTGTGTGGGAAATGCTCAAATGCAAGTCACAGATTTCTTGATTTTCTTACTTTTTTTTGTTTGTTCAGTTTTTGCTCTACATAAGAGAGAATGCACTGGCTGTTAAGCTTTGAATTTGTTCACAATTGTTGTTCCATTCTTATTAACTTTTTGTTAATTTTGCTCTCTGCTTCATAGTTTATTTGGCATATCTCATCTTACTGGAATTGCATACAGGTAATTTATCCCTATGATAATTTAATTGTTCAAAAGTATTTATAAAATTCTAATGAACAAATATGCTGTATATATCTGTAAAGTCTCTTTAATCTTTTGATTCAAAGGTTAAGATTGCAATTTTTGGCAAATTTTTGTCATGACAAGTTAGCACTTATATTGACAGTGCCTTAAAAACTATATAACAGGTAACCAGATGGTAATATTTTGTGTAATATGTTAAAGTGGTCTGGGACAACTTGACATATTGGGGTTGAACGTACATAATTTTTAAAGTATCATTTTTGAATTGTACAATATTTGACCATTAAATTTATTCTGAAATTCTTTAAAAGGGAAGAATCTTTGTGATTGTTAAGGACATGACCTGCAAAATGAAATCAAAAAATGACACTTAAACCTATTTGTTTGGCTGTTAGTTTGTTATGTAAGAAAGAGAATAATGTTTATTTTCAAGAAGAACATCACATCAACATATGGAGGTGTCAAAAATATGTACCTCCATTTGCTATTACATATGTAATACCGTAAATGAAAATGAAGCAAATAGAGCAAATGTGCATGAAATTACTTATTCATTTTTATAATTTAATTTGAATAACAACTAGCTGACAAGACCTGCAGCTGTTGTTCCAATTATCCCTTTTCATTGCAAAGATGTGCCAAGTGTATAGAACCTGCATCAGTAATTAATTTTTGTGTAAACTAATTAATTTCATTTTCAAGAGAGACCTGCTTTTTTAATTCATACATAAAAAGCAGTTGTGCTATAATTGTAACAATACATATTAAAAGCCATTTTCTCAGAGGTGTTAAGGAAGCATATGGAATTAAAATACATGTGATATGTTATTCCACGAACTATCAAAATCTTATTAATTTCATATATTTACCTAATCAAGTATTAAAACAGAGAAACGTAGACCAAAAGCAAATGAAAAATATAAGACAATCCCCCCCCCCCCCATAAATTTGAGTGTATTATATGTAAATTAACACCTTGATGACATCATGACTGAAAATGAAATGTATAAAATTTGATCCAAAAGCAAAGTAAGCAGATTCGAATTCAAAATATAAGAGCAACAATAAAGTATTTTAGTGCGGTTTGTTGAGATTTAACTAGAAAATGCTGGAACAAATGTAGACTATTTATCAAATATTTGCTAAACGGTAGTTTAATTGATATTATTTTTTTATAAATGTATTATTTTTTTATTACATTGTATTTTTGTAGGTGAGATTCCATGGCAGAAATATGGGGCTGAAAAAATTAAAAAGAAGCTTGTACATGAAGCAGAATCTTTGCCTGTTGACACTAGTCGCATTCCAGAGAAGTACCATGGCATTCTGCAGTATGGCCTCCAAAGAGATCCCTTACACAGATTTCTCAACTTCTCAAATGTGCATCAAATTTTGCAGTTATCTGATCAGGTGATCAAAGAAATGAAAGCATTAAACATTGAACTGTTTACCGGCACTATAACTTTGATGAGTATTGCATAGCTTTATCAAATTTGTTTAAATTTGATATAATTTGATCTACATGAGCATTGCATCATCATTTAGAATTGAACATAAAAGAACAGAAGCCAGTTCAGTAATGCATGAATTACAACCATTTTAACAAGACCTTAGATTTTTGATAGGACGTAACAATCTATATCTTGCATCAAAACTAGTTAATTAAATATGATGCTGGTTTTGAGTAAAATATGCAAAGATTGCATAGTAGTCATAGCTCAAAAGTCAGACAAATCAATCTTGATTTAAAAGAGCCATGGCTGAGTGGTCAGTAATGAAATACACAGGCCTACCATCACATTGCTCTTTGACACAATTGCCAAAAGTCCAAGCTCCTGTTTAAATGGTTCTAGTTCTTACATGTTCTTTTAATAAGAGTTGAAGCTTATTTGGTTATGCTATAACTAAACCATACCAATTTGATTAAGCTCTTTGAAACATCTGACAATAGATAAGTGTAGCTTTAGGTTTATCCTGCAAATTATTCTTAGAACAACCAATTTTTATGAGGTACTTAAATGGGAGAATATTATAGTGAAAAATATTTATAACTATGCAATTATAAAGAATTAATGACAATCTTTGACAATTGCTATAAGGTAGCCAGAAGAATTATAGATTATCTGTACCTCAATTGCCAGTACAATAAGTTTGAATTGACTTAATGAAGGAATCTTGGCATGTTTACTCAAATGTATTTACAATTAGGAAATAACTTTTTCTGAAATTGAATATCATACATGTATATAATGTGACCATTCACAGCCAAAGTTTCATTGGTAATTGATGCTTATAAAAGAACTTGCTTATTCTCAGGATTAGTTTTGTTTTATATGAAAATAATCAATACACTGTGAACAAGTTCATTGCTTCTCATTACAGTAAAACTTGTTTAGTACGAACACGGATATAGCAAATTTTCGGATATAGCAAAGTTTTTTTGAGTCCCTGGTAAAATTCTAAACAATTTTTTTTTCACCTTTGCAAAATTTTATGGTTATAACAAATTCAGATGTAACGAATTTACGAATACAGCAAACTGATTTTGAGTCCCGTAGAGGTGAATAATAAAGAAATTTAACACTTTTATAACGAATTTCTTTACTGTTTAAAAAGTTTTCACTACCATTTAAGATAAAGTTTGAATGAATTTAATTTCATATTAATTTTTCAATTCACAATCTGATTGTTTAAAGTATCAAAGTAATGCTTATTTTTTAAGCCTCAATTAGCAAAAAAATATAGTCTTTTGAAAGAATGCATGTTTAAAGTGAATTCTTTCTAGTTATTATTGCGAATTCGTTATATAGATATAACGAATTACGGATATAACGAAGTAAATCCACCGGTCCCTAGGACTTTGCTATAACCGAGTTTTACTGTAGTTTCACAAATAAATTTTATAATTTTTAAAGGAAATATCAAAGTACTTAAAGATGGTTCACCAAAAAGAAAAGTTTCGAAGTGAACACAAGAAAACAGCAAATGGAAAGAGGCACAAACATTTTGGAAAGCCACAGGAGTCTGCCTCATCTGATTCATTGAATGAAACAGTTTTAAGAAAAGAAATGGCAGATTATGATGAGGTTGAAAACAAAACATCTGGAAAAAGGAAACCTAAATGGTCCAAAACCTTAGAAGGAAAACATGATAACCGGTAAAATTGTCTGTTTATAGAAATACAAGTAGGATCAATTTTATTGGCCTTGCATAATCATCAAAACGATTTTTTAACCTTTTTTTTTTTCATTTTACATGGTAGATGTGATTTTTTAAAAAATCTATTTTTGCAGCAATCAAAATGGCTACAAATATGGATGCAATCCAAACATGAGATTTGTGGATGAGATGAACTTTACTCATAAAAAGTAAATTTTGACAAGAATTAAATTTATTTGGAAATAAAGCAGCTGTGCATTCGAACACAATGTAAAATTTAAATAAATATTTCAGTGTGTCTTGGAAACTTCAAGAAGAACAAGAGGGAGACAAATACTACTACACAGTTGGAGTTAAAGGGTCACAAAACTATCAGCAACAGCACAGTAGTCCACAGCCTTCGACACGCAAGCATAACGAAAAACCACTGACAGATAGTGAAAGTGATCTCCGTCAAAGTGAAAGTCAAACAAGGTCAGTGCATTTGTTTTTGAGATACTTGTGAATGTAAAAGACCTAAACTTATATTAGATTGAACGTTTCTCTTTATACAAGATATCAAATAATGATGCCAAGTTTAGCAGAAATTATCAGGAAGTGAATTATTAATGTATTAAATACCAGATGATTTTTCTCCTTAATGGAAATTATAAGCACGATTGTAAGGGTTCTCTGCAGGCTTCCCACTGTGATCAGTCTGTCCATCCTTTATTAGACATCACTTGTCTTTAGCTTACTGGTATTTTCTCTGCCCTTGTCCAAATTTGATGCATACCATACCAAAAATGCCAAAGTGTAAAGTGACTTTGAACTTAGATTCTAGGTTAAAGATTGAGGCTGTAACAGACTTGTGTGTAAAAGTCTTGTTCAGGTCATATATTCTCTTCCCTTTGCCTAATCTGGTTCATCTCAACAACAGAGTGCCTTTGGGTAAACCATATGTGAACCATATATTCTCTCCCTTTAGTCCTATCTGATCTATACCTCACAAAAAAGTGCTTGTGGGGAAAGGGTGTGCAGTGATCTTGAACCATGTTTTTAAGTCAAACATGGAGCCCATTAAATCTCTCTCTCTCCCCCCCCCCCCCCCCCCCCCCAATCTGACTCGTACCTTTCCATAAGATTCTCTATAGGTAGTGACTATTCAAACTCATAGCAATCCTCTGTGTAAAATCCTTGTCCAGCCCCTATTTTACCCCCTTTGCTTTTTTTTGCTCTAATCTTCACCCATATTCTGTAAATTCCTTATTTTAATTGACTAATTTCATTATTCCATCATTTTGTTTCAAATCCCGAGAATATAAAATCGCGATCACCAATTTTTTTGTTATCATTTTTTATAGTTCAAAAGCTTCTGAAAAATAAAAGTGAGGTTTAAAAATCTGCAATGATTGTTTCTCTCGATTTTATGCGTAAATAAATTCCTCACGTTTAATTAGAAATCTACAGTATTACTTTTTGGAAATAGGATGTGTAATGATTTTATTATTCAGAGGTAAATGTCAAATGATATTCATTCTTATGCCCTCTATTAAAGTATGGCCCATTGAGAAGTCACCATCTTTTATGATGTCTAATTGATTATCTAAATAGGACTTAATTTAAATATATGTATTTTATGATTGTTTCATGGTGATATTTGAACATGGGATTATATTTTTGTAGCAAAGAAGTTCAGCATCATGAGATGCAGAAGCCTTTGGTTAAAAAATACAGTTATTTGGAGGCTGAACAAAGATCTAGTCCCCCAAAAGGTCACTGTTCAGTAAAACCTGCTAGCCACTGTACAGCTGGAAATGTAGAAAAACCAGTGGAAAAACAGCTCACTACTGCCGGTAGTATATATGCTTTATACAACTCATTTTATGGTGATGATGGTTGCAATACACCAAGAAAGATTGATGAAAACAAAAGGAACCCATATTCAACAATGCCAAGAAAAAGAAAGAGAATGGGGGCTACGCCCGACATGAGACCAAGGTGTGAAATTTTAGATCACACTTTTTATTGTTTAATTTAAAAAGCTTTTTGTTTTTATAGTAATTGTTAAAGTTATAAAGTAAATCTAATTAACATTAGAATTGTGTTGCCCATTTTGCTTTGAAAAAAAAATCGCATCTTTAAATCTTGCCTAGATCAATTAAGTATTCAATGTAATTTTAAAGTTCTTTTTTCACCTTATAACATTTTGTAGAGAAGAATATTGTCCTGGGAAAGGAAGTGTTAGAAATTTGGTGGACCTTTTTCAGACCCAGGAGAGTTCAGTAAGTTGCACATTTTATTACATAATTCAGTATTGATCAACTCCAGTAATATAACTGCTGAAGTTTCTGTAAAAGAAGATGGGTGAATAAGGCATGTAAACTGCCTATATGAGGATAGATAAGATACTATAAAATTAAAATATGAACAAATCTCATAATTTCTTTTTAAATTATTTAAAACAATGTATATTTACCATAACATCGGGCCATCTTCTTTCTTTCTGACTATAAGTCTGTCCTATTCAGTTTTCTTCCCTTATGAACTGATTAATGGTCTCATATCCATTGTTAACAAACCAACACTAAACTCTTCTTTCTGTAGTTGGCTTGAGTGTTAAAGAAGAAATATTTTTTCAAAGTAACATTTTTGCATCAATTAAACAGTACCACATGATATGCTAAGAAATAAATGAAATAAGGTTTTCCATTTGTCTTGTAAATTTGGTATCTTTACCGTCTACCATCTTAAATACTTTGATGAGAAAGTTATACAGTTCTGCAATAAGTTAGTAAGTGTACACAATGTTGTTATTTTTTAGCTCACCTGAGCTGAAAGCTCAAGTGAGCTATTCTGATCACATTTTGTCTGTCGTCCGTCTGTCTTACCGTCCGTCCGTCCGTCTGTCCGTTCTGTAAACTTTTCACATTTTCAACATCTTCTCAAGAACCACTGGGCCAATTTCAACCAAACTTGGCACAAAGCATCCTTAGCCTAAGGGGATTTAAATTTGTGAAAATTAGGGACCACGCCCTTTTGCAAAGGGAGATAATTAGGAATTTATGAAAATTTTCGAGAAATTTTCAAAAATCTTCTTCTCATGAACCATAAGACCAGGAAAGCTGAAACTTGTGTGGAAGCATCCTCAGGTAGTGTAGATTCTAATTTGTGAAAATCATGACCTCCGGGGGTAGGTTGGGGCCACAATGGGGGGGGGGGGTCGAAATTTAACATAGGAATATATAGAGTAAATCTTTAAAAATCATCTTCTCATGAACCATAAAACCAGGAAAGCTGAAACTTGTGTGGGAGCATCCTCAGGTAGTGTAGATTCTAATTTGTGAAACTCATGACCCCCGGTGGTAGGGTGGGGCCACAATTGGGGGTCGAAATTTAACATAGGAATATATAGAGTAAATCTTTAAAAATCTTCTTCTCATACACCATAAGACCAGGAAAGCTGAAGCTTGTGTGGAAGTATCCTCAGGTAGTGTAGATTCATTGTTGTGAAAATCATGACCCCCGAGTGTAGGGTGGGGCCACAATGGGTGGTCGAAGTTTTACAAAGGAATATATAGAGTGAATCTTTAAAAATCTTCTACTCAGAAACTAATCAGCCAGGAAAGCTGAAACTTGTGTGAAAGCATCCTCAGGTAGTGTAGATTCAAAGTTGTGAAAATCATGACCCCCGGGGGTAGGTTGGGCTACAATGGGGGATCGAAGTTTTACATAGGAATACATACCTGTTAACCTTTCAAAGCTGCTATGTGGGAGAATCTCCCCCTTACCAACTTGGCTAAGGGGGAGATTTTGCGTAAACGACGTTTTTTCACGAGAAATGCAAATATATTTTAAAAATACTGTTAGATACCTTATTTTACCATTGTAATTAATGCATTTGCAGTCATTTTAAATTTTATTATTTCCATGACATTGACTACCTGTGTGCAATTACAACTTGTGTTGCTGCACATGTTCAGAAAACTATTATTTTGTTTGCATGGACTACAATACAAGTCAATAGTGCCACTTTTTACATCAAGTCTTCTTATTGTTCAGTATTGAACCATCACTGCATGCTGACATCTAGGGTAAACACAGAAAATTTATATTTGCGTATTTTGAATTTGCAGTGAAACCCAGTTAAGAAAATACCAGTAAATAATATTCATTAAAATTATTTTTTGCCTTATATATAGGATAGATTTTTAATTCAATAATTTTAATTTTTAATTTCTCCAGTATCATTTAAAAATGATCTCTGTTGTAATGTCTGTAGCATCCCTGTAATTCATAGTACTGGTACTATAAACTTTAAAACCTCTTGTGAAATGCTTTTACACTTTTTCCTCGAGCTTCACTTTTATTGGTAGCTTGTACTGTATAAACACTCAGTGTTCCAAACTCACTTTGATTTTTACCGACCGTGCTGGCCAGACAGAATTAGTCACGGCTCACTGCACCTGGCTTGGGTGCTTTACCTGTGCACCTGTTAAGTGACACCACTGGCTGTGTATTGTTTTCTTTGGTGTTACAGAGTAAAATCAAGATGTTTCACTTATTTTTCTTATAAGGCCTATGCATAACTAAATACGTAACTGATTTAAGTCAAAACCGGAAGTTATCGTAAAACGTAAACTGGACTATAACATGTCATACTATGATCATGGTAGACAGTACTTCGATGAATTTTGATATATTCAAGCTACACAGCAGCTTTTTGAGCTCAAAATCAGAGAAAAACCCGCAGTGGTTGTTGAAATTTGCATGTAAAGATTCAGAATTGGGGGTTATGGGGAAGACAAATACGATTGCGGGAGAAATTTGTCTCCCGCGCGGGAGATTGGTTGGATGCGGGAGATCTTAGATTTTTAGGCCGTTTTGCGGGAGTCTCCCGCGCAATGCGGGAGGGTTTGCAGGTATGGGAATATATAGAGTAAATCTTTAAAAAATCTTCTTCTCAGAAACTAATCAGCCAGGAAAGCTGGAACTTGTGTGAAAGCATCCTCAGGTAGTGTAGATACAAAGTTGTGAAAATCATGACCCCCGGGGGTAGGGTGGGGCCACAATATGGGGTCGAAATTTTACATAGGAATATACAGAGTAAATCTTTAAAAATCTTCTTCTCAGAAACTAATCAGCCAGGAAAGCTGAAACTTGTGTGGAAGCATCCTCAGGTAGTGTAGATTCAAAGTTGTGAAAATCATGATCCCCGGGGATAGGGTGGGGCCACAATATGGGGTCGAAATTTTACATAGGAATATATAGAGTAAATCTTTAAAAATCTTCTTCTCAGAAACTAATCAGCCAGGAAAGCTGAAACTTTTGGGAAGCATCCTCAGGTAGTGTAGATTCAAAGTTGTGAAAATCATGATCCCCGGGGGTAGGCTGGGGCCACAATGGGGGATCAAAGTTTTACATAGGAATATATAGAGTAAATCTTTAAAAATCTTCTTCTCAGAAACTGATCAGCCAGGAAAGCTGAAACTTGTGTGGAAGCATCCTCAGGTAGTGTAGATTCAAAGTTGTAAAAATAATCATAATCCCAGGGGGTAGGGTGGGGCCTTAAAGGGACTTAGACACGAATGGACTTAAAATTTTCAAATTTGATTTTTCCAATTTCAATGTTTATAATGATAAATATAGAGGATGATAATGCTATGTCCAAATTTGAAAGTCAAATATCAAGTTATAAGCAAGATACAGAGTTCATAATAAAGCTCGAATATTGACATATTTTACATATGTGTTGTATTGGTGTTATTTTCAATCAAATTTAACTTTCTATTGTGATAATAGTATTTATGAAGATATTGAATTAGTTTAAATTGTATTTTACGTGTCATTTTGTCTAAGAAATGGTATTTCTCTACGTTACATTTTTTGTAAACAACTATAAGACTCGAGCTTTGTTTACATAACAATCAATTCTTACCTCTGTATCTCGCTTCTAACTTGACTTTAACATTAAATATTTTGGTCTATCATTTAAATTGCCCCAGTTATCCATTTTATACATGAAAAATAAAAATAAAATGTTTGATCTCAAATCGTGTCCAAGTCCCTTTTATGGGGGATCGAAGTTTTACATAGGAATATATAGAGTAAATCTTTAAAAATCTTCTTCTCAGAAACTAATCAGCCAGGAAAGCTGAAACTTGTGTGAAAGCATCCTCAGGTAGTGTAGATTCAAAGCTGTGAAAATCAGGATCCCTGGGGGTAGGGTGGGGCCACAATGGGTGGTCGAAGTTTTACAAAGGAATATATAGAGTAAATCTTTAAAATTCTTCTTCTCAGAAACTAATCAGCCAGGAAAGCTGGAACTTGTGTGAAAGCATCCTCAGGTAGTGTAGATTCAAAGTTGTGAAAATCATGACCCCCGGGGGTAGGCTGGGGCCACAATGGGGGATCAAAGTTTTACATAGGAATATATAGAGTAAATCTTTAAAAATCTTCTTCTCAGAAACTAATCAGCCAGGAAAGCTGAAACTTGTGTGGAAGCATCCTCAGGCAGTGTTGATTCAAAGTTGTGAAAATCATGACCCCCGAGGGTAGGGTGGGGCCACAATGGGGGGTCGAAGTTTAACATATGAATATATAGAGTAAATCTTTAAAAATCTTCTTCTCAGAAACTAATCAGCCAGGAAAGCTGAAACTTGTGTGAAAGCATCCTCAGGTAGTGTAGATACAAAGTTGTGAAAATCATGACCCCCGGGGGTAGGGTGGGGCCACAATGGTGGATCGAAGTTTTACATAGGAATATATAGAGTAAATCTTTCTTCTCAGAAACTAATCAGCCAGATGATTCTTTATAATTGTTAAGACTTTGGCCCCAGGACAATTCTTTGGCCTCACAAGAAGGTTCAGAGTTTGATGTACGTTTATATCCCATATATAACCAATTGTTAAGGATCTTTTTGAGAACTGCAATACTCGACATATGATATGACTATAAAATCATCCTGTTAGCAAAGGGACTAATGATTATAAACATAAGAATATCCAGGGGAAAAATGGATTTTATTTATACAGGATCTACATGTATTATTGTACATTGTCCAGATAGTTTGTATTATGACTCCATTAAGCTGATATTATCATACCTATTGTTCCTCAGGTGAGCGATGTGGCCCATGGGCCTCTTGTTTTATGATTACAGCACAAGTTTCAACAAGCTGTTTTATGTGGGCGTGCCAAAGAATACACAGAGGTATTAATGTAATTTATATAAAAAGTTGCTGCAAATTCCTTATTTTACGCGAGTACTTAATTCCGTGATCTACTGTTTTGCGTCAAATCGCGAGAATATAAAATTTGTTAGTACCAATATTTGTTATAATTTCATATAGCTCAAAACTATCTGAAAATAAAAGCAAGATTTTAAAATCCGCAAGAACTGCTTCTCGCGATTTTACTTGTAAATTAATTCTTCACGTTTAATAAGGAATTTACTGTAGATTTCTTAAAACTTGACAACATTTAGAAAAGAAAAGTTTTGGATTTGACCTTCTCATCCTTCTTTTAATAGACCTCCTTACCAAAATCTCCAGTACAGCCCAGGAAAATAGATTTTTATGGAACAGAGGAAAAGGGTACATTATGATCTAAAACAGAAATTGTTGCATAACTTGTTTGATGTTTGGTGCATTAATAAAATCAGAACTTTTTTTATTTTTGAAGAAAAAGATACTTGTTGTAAACCACCAAGTCCATATGAGAAGGCTCCATCAGCCCCTCCATTGTATCCAACCATTGAAAGTAATGTCATCGCTTGTGATAGCTTAACAACTGTCTCCTCAACCACCAGTGCAGGCAAGAATCAAAGCATTCATTGTATGAAAAATAAATGAAATTCTCTTTAGATATGATGAAATTTATTTGTGAAAAGGCAGCCAGGTACTTTTGCATTCATCCAAAGTGATTGTTTTAATGAAACACTTTTTGTGTATTAAATTTTAATATAAAGCTTATAATTTATATAGGTTATGATGTTTTATAGGCCCTGACAACAATCTGAAGGAAAGCAGCAGTGTGGAATCTGCAGTGTTGGATAGGTGGGTGTCGCATAGTTTACAGAATTGTCAGAAGTCACTCACAGATGAAATCTTTAATGAATTGGCACACAAAGCAGGTACACTAGGAAAAGTCATTTTTAGCTAAAAGTACTTTCTTTTGCATGTATTTGGTAAACATTTTGGGACATATAATTATTCTTAAGCTTAAGAATTTTCGAACATAGATTCTTCATCATATTAAGGTGCATTTTATTTTATTGTAAGCTGACATCGATGGAACTATACAAGTTTCAAACTGCTTTTCAAGTCCATACAAACGTATACTGTAGATTCCTAATTAACCACGAGGAATTAATATCCGCGTAAAATCGCGAGAAGCACCCTTTGCGGATTTTAAAACCTCGCTATTATTTTCTAAGAGTTCAAAACTATGAGAAATAAGGATGGAAATTCCGTGTTCGCGATTTTATATTCTCGCGATTTGATCTGATACCGCCAGATCGCGGAATTAAGTACTCGCGTAATATAAGGAATTTACAGTATATGCATGCACTCAAGGTCAATTGGACAATATATTTGGTAAAGTATGCCTTATAATAGCAAAAATGTTAAGATTTTAGGGGCTTGGTTATTTCCACATTTTTTTGTATTAAGCTTAAAACTATTGACCTTTTAATGTTTGTGTAAATTCTCTGTTTTACGGTACTTTTAAATCGTGAAAAAAATCGTACTGATAATGTTGAACTTAACTTTTGTAACTGTTCTTCTCTGTTATATAAAGTCCTCTGAATTTTACTCTGTTTTTTGGAGAACAATTAATCCATCAAGTGGATTTTATTTTTACAGAAGATGAGCTGAACGAGGAGTCAGCAAGATCAAAGAAAAATCACAAGAAAAAGAAGAAGAACAAAGCAAACAAAAATGTGGGTAAATATCCATCATCATATTATTTGATTGAAATATAATTAATGTAACAATAGAATACAGGAACAACTTGTACTAATTTTTTGAACAAGTTGAAAGTTTACATCCAAAAATTTGAAGAACTGTGGTTTCATCAATATTTATCACAACATAATTTGTGAAATTTTTTTTGGTAAATAAAATTATTTATGAAATCCTTGAAAATATGTGTTGAAACCTTAGTATTTTTTTTTTTTTATTGCATTACAACAAAACTTATTTATAGCAAATTTCAAGGGACCATTAAAAAAACTTTGTTGTAGCTGTAATTTGTTTTATGCTTATAGCAAATACATAGGAAATCATATAAATATATTAGTTACAAAATAGCTGAAATTTCTTGAAATAATCGTAAATTATAAAATCAATATACCATCATTTACAAAAAAAATGTCAGAACTTTTTCCTTCAATCAAAAAACAAATTGGATAAGATTTGAAATTGAGTACTTTAGCCCTGATTGTTATATATGGCAATTTTCTATAGGTTATTTTAAGAAATTTGCTGGGACTTGAATAAGAATTTGTTATAGTCGTAAATATCTGCATGGGTTCGTTATATTTGAGTATTGCTGTACTGAAATTAAATGTTAAGGTTCCTCATTACATCTAGACCTATTTTTTAAGACGCCACATCACAAGACGGTGATTTTTGTATCAATCGATTTGGTTGTATCTCATTATGGCTTGGTGGTTAAAGTACAGGCCTTGTGAGCCGCTGATCATGAGTTCGAATCTGCCTGGGTTTTTTCTTTCATGTTAATTGAACTAAATTTTTGAAAAAATAATTTTTCATCCCAGGTGCAGTTTGTTTTGCTTTCTTGACTTGTATACATCTTATCTATCTTACTTTTTAGCTCACCTGAGCCAAAGGCTCAAGATTTTCTGATCAAGATTTGTCTGTCGTTGTTGTTGTAAACTTTTCACATTTTCATTTTCGCCTCCAGAACTCGCAGGGCCATTTTCAACCAAACTTGGCACAAAGCATCACTTGGTGAAGAGGGTTTAAGTTTATTTGAATGAAAAACCACACTTCTTTGAAAGGGAGATAATTTAGGATTATATAAAAAATCCTTGTTTTAACATATCTTCCCTTCCTTTGCTCCAATTTGGCTCATACTTCATCCACATGGTGTCTTTGATCAAAGCGTATGCAGTGACCTTGAATGATATTTGTAGGTCAAGTGTCAAGGTCAGGTCGGATCACACAAAAGTCCTATTTTAAGAGCATTTATATACTCTCCACTTGGCCCTATTTTTCTAATACTTTACTTTAACAGAGCTTTTTGGTTAATGGTCCGACAGTGCAGTGATCTTGAACCAAGTCAATGTGAAGGTCATAGAATATCTCTTTTTAATAATTGTAAGACCTAGATTATTTCTCATTTGCTTAATCTTGCTCAGATTGACCAAAAATGCCTGTATGTAAGGGGTAATGAGATTGAATTAGAAGTTCTATGCCAGCTGGAAAATTTCTAAGTTAAAGGTCAAGCTCAAAGCAAAATTCTTGGAAGTTCTGTTCATCCCATTGTTCATTATTTAAGCGGAACCCTTTGAGATTGTCATCATCTCAATGTTGTCATGTTAAGCTAATAGGTTTAAAAAAAAAAAAAAGAAAGATTGCCATACTGCAATTAAATTCATTTTTTAAACAAATTCAAGAATTCGTTATATCAAATTCAAAAATATTTTTTGATAGGTCCTAACTCCTAAATTGGCTTCCGTATACTGCATGTTTATCGTAAATCAATATGTATATTGGGTTGCTATCGATCAATACAATATTTTATTATAATACATGTATGTAATAATAATTATAGTCAAAAATATTATTTCTGTTGACTTTCAAGAAAAGCAATGATAATGCTAGCTAGTTAAATTATCTGATTGCTAATTTTAAAGAAATGTATACATAATTGCTACATCTATAGCTATTTCAATTTTTTCAGAACAGGATCAATGAAAAGTCAGAGATAGAAGAGTTCTACTTTGATGATGATTTGAGGAACAAAAATATAACTGAGGAAAGTCACATGACACTACAAAAACCATTTCTACCGGGAAAATTGATGCAGTATAACAACAAATTGAGGAGTTCCTTCCATGACATTCCCTCTAATATTCATGATTGTGGTATGTATATAATGTAGTAATGAATTGTTTTTTATGTCCCTGCTGCCATAATATGGCTTGGGGCATATAGTATCATCCCTGTTCCATCCTTCCATCATCATTATCTTTCTGTTCATTATCTCAACAACAGTGGCACACATTCAACTGAAATTTAATATATGGATACATCATATAATTATGGTATGCAGGTAATGCTTGAACTTGGTCCAGGTGAAATCATTTATGACAGGATTATGCCCCTTGAACTTTAGAACTGAAGTTTCAGCGCTCACTTTTGAATGTTTGTATATGTAAAGTTGAAATACTAGCATTTACAGGTATTTTAACAGAAAGTACAGTTCTACTTTGAATGTGATTAGCCTCATGTCTGAATCCTTTTGGTCAAAGCGATCAGTGTGACAAAACATTTACACATTATACAAGAATTGTCATAAAGGGACAGCAAAATTAAATACTTTAATCACTCAAAAATAAAACTCATCCAGCCAGAGTAGAGAGAAAGCTACATACATGTATGAACTTTGTGGATTTGTCTTACGTCTTCATTAAGACATGTTAGGCCAGTATCGCAAAGGTTGCTGTTTCACACCCCCACTGTGGTCACTTGATGTTTTGTTGTGTCATTAGATGAGGCACTTTATCTACATGGTCTCAGTCCACCCAGGTACTGGCTTTTGCTTTATGTTAACTTGCAATGAGCTGGTGTCCCAATAACTCTTTATTTGTCTTAAAATAGGAGATGAACACATGGCATAGAGAAGGATACTCTGAACTGTAATTACCTAAGATATCAGTGCATCATTTACTTTTTGACTGAAATTGAATATTGCCTTTGTATTTTCACAGATAATGTTGAGGAAAATGGTAGAAATACAAAACACTTTGGTTCTCCACCACGGCCATATCCAAGATATATACCAGCTACATCTGTATTAGAGTATCAGAAAATTAAGGTGAATTTAATGAGGCCTAATGTTTGTTTTAAATAGTATTTCACTGTCTGTCTGTCTGTCTGGGCTTTTTTTCCAGAATCATATTTCCTTTTCTTTGCCCATAGTGTACATGGATGTACCGGTACTTGTGTGTAAATGATGTGCATTAATTTTTTTAAACCAATTTCCAAATTCAAGATTAAAACAGTCGTTTCTGTTTGAATTTACTGTATTGAGCATATTTTACCATATTCTTTGAGCTTCTCCCTTGGCACTATCAGGCTCATACTTCAGTGTTACAGAGTTTTTGTATAAATAGTCTGCAGAAGAGGCTGTTTTTAAGTTATAAGATCAGAGTTCAAGACCAGCATAGTATATTAATCTGAAAAATCCTTAGTATTGGTAAATGTGTTTTTATTTGGTGCCCAGTGATATAATTTATTGTTTTCAGTCACTTGTTACACTTATCATGTATACATTATAAACTACAATGTTGCTGTTAAAATGGTTGCATATTACAAGTACATGTGTTTATTGGTCTGACTCTGTTCATAAAAAATCCAAAATACTGATAGCTAATAATGATTATTTTCAGAAAGAATGTGAAAAAAGAGGAGCTTTTCAAAGTACAGTAGTGATTCAGAGTAATTCAAGAGATCCTGATTCACATGTTGTGACACATACCCTCACAGATCTTGTTGATGGCACTACCAGTACTCTGTATGGAAAAAAGGTCCACGCTTCAGATGTTATATCGGCCCATTATTCTCAGTACTGAGTCTGCCAAATCAATGTGTCTAGGAGACTCGAAAATGAGTTTTCTTTTCGTCATGTATCAAATATTTTAATTGATGTAATTTAGTGTGAAATTTATTAATTATATAAATCAAACATGTTACTGTGATACCTATATAATATGATTCTACTTGATATTTATTTGTGATGTTTAGCTCTTTTGAGATGAAGGCTCAGCGAGGTTTCCTGATCAAAATTTATTAGATGTCTTTATTGAAAATTTTCTGTACATTTTCAACTTCTTCAAGTTTGGCCCTCTTTAATAGTGGGGATTTCTTGGAAATAGAACTTTGAATCTTTTTCAAGAATCATATAAACAGTATGGTAATGCTCAAGCCATGTCCCTCAGAGGATGATGATTCAAAGTTCATCTTAAGATAAAAACAGCTTTTCAAACCTTGAAATGTCCAAAGACTGTCCATTTAAAGCAGTATGAGCTGCACTTTTTATGTTGCAAATTTTTATTGTGAAACTGTTATTCTCTTCTATTTTAAATGACAAAAGAAATTATATGGATTATACATGTAAACTTCTGTCAGTCAATGTTTGGTTTTTAGCTCACCTGAGCTGAAAGCTCAAGTGAGCTATTCTGATCACATTTTGTCTGTCGTCCGTCTGTCTGTCTGTCTGTCTGTCCGTCCGTCTGTCTGTAAACTTTTCACATTTTCAACATCTTCTCAAGAACCACAGGGCCAATTTCAACCAAACTTGGCACAAAGCATCCTTAGCCTAAGGGGATTTAAATTTGTGAAAATTAAGGACCACACCCTTTTGCAAAGGGAGATAATTAGGAATTTATGAAAATTTTTCGAGAAATTTTCAAAAATCTTCTTCTAATGAACCATAAGACCAGGAAAGCTGAAACTTGTGTGGAAGCATCCTCAGGTAGTGTAGATTCTAATTTGTGAAATTCATGACCCCCGGGGGTAGGGTGGGGCCACAATGGGGGGTCAAAGTTTTACATAGGAATATACAGAGTAAATCTTTAAAAATCTTCTACTCATGAACCATAAAACCAGGAACGCTGAAACTTGTGTGGAAGCATCCTCAGGTAGTGTAGATTCTAATTTGTGAAATTCTTGACTACCGGGGGTAGGGTGGGGCCACAATCGGCGGTCGAAATTTAACATAAGAATATATAGAGTAAATCTTTAAAAATCTTCTTCTCATGATTCATAAAACCAGGAAAGCTGAAACTTGTGTGGAAGCATCCTCAGGTAGTGTAGATTCTAATTTGTGAAATTCATGATCCCCGGGGGTAGGGTGGGGCCACAATTGGAGGTCGAAGTTTTACATAGGAATATACAGAGTAAATCTTTAAAAATCTTCTTCTCATGAACCATAAGACCAGGAACGCTGAAACTTGTGTGGAAGCATCCTCAGGTAGTGTAGATTCATTGTTGTAAAAATCATGACCCCCGGGGGTAGGGTGGGGCCACAATCGGGGGTCGAAATTTAACATAGGAATATATAGATTAAATCTTTAAAAATCTCCTTCTCATGAACCATAAGACCAGGAAAGCTGAAACTTGTGTGGAAGCATCCTCAGGTAGTGTAGATTCATAGTTGTGAAAATCATAACCCCCGAGGGTAGGCTGGGGCCTTATTGGTTGGTTGAAGTTATACATAGGAATATATAGAGTAAATATTTAAAAATCTGTTTCTCAGAAACTAATTAGCCAGAAAAGCTGAAACTTGACTGGAAGCATCCTCAGGTAGTGTAGATACAAAGTTGTGAAAATCATGATCCCCGAGGGTAGGGTGGGGCCACAATGGGGGATCGAAGTTTTACATAGGAATATATAGAGTAAATCTTTAAAAATCTTCTTCTCAGAAACTAATCAGCCAGGAAAGCTGAAACTTGTGTGAAAGCATCCTCAGGTAGTGTAGATACAAAGTTGTGAAAATCATGATCCCCGGGGGTAGGGTGGGGCCACAATGGGTGGTCGAAGTTTTACATATGAATATATAGAGTAAATCTTTAAAAATCTTCTTCTCAGAAACTAATCAGCCAGGAAAGCTGAAACTTGTGTGGAAGCATCCTCAGGTAGTGTAGATTCATAGTTGTGAAAATCATGATCCCCAGGAGTAGGGTGGGGCCACCATGGGGTGTCGAAGTTTAACATAGAAATATATAAAGTAAATCTTTAAAAATCTTCTTCTTAGAAACTAATCAGCCAGGAAAGCTGAAACTTGTGTGGAAGCATCATCAGGTAGTGTAGATTCATTGTTGTGAAAATCATGACCCCCGAGGGTAGGCTGGGGCCACAATGGGGTGTCGAAGTTTTACGTAGGAATATATAGAGTAAATCTTTAAAAATCTTCTCAGAAACTAATCAGCCAGGTAAGCTGAAACTTATGTGGAAGCGTCCTCAGGTAGTGTAAATTCAAAGTTGTGAAAATCATGATCCCCGGGGGTAGGGTGGGGCCACAATGGGGGGTCAAAGTTCAACAAAGGAATATATATGGTAAATCTTTAAAAATCTTCTTCTCAGAAACTAATCAGCCAGATGATTCTTTATAATTGTTAAGACTTTGGCCCCAGGACAATTCTTTGGCCTCACAAGAAGGTTCAGAGTTTGATGTACGTTTATATCCCATATATAAACAATTGCTAAGGATCTTTTTGAGAACTGCATGCAATACTCGACATATGATATGACTATAAAATCATCCTGTTAGAAAAGGGACTAATGATTATAAACATAAGAATATCCAGGGGGAAAATGGATTTTATTTATACAGGATCTACATGTATTATTGTACATTGTCCAGATAGTTTGTATTATGACTCCATTAATCTGATTTTATCATACCTATTGTTCCTCAGGTGAGCGATGTGGCCCATGGGCCTCTTGTTTGTTGGTTTTTTTTGGGGGGTGGGGGGATTCTTTTTTGAGGGAGAGGCTTTTTGAGAGTCCCTGTTGAGGTAAAATTTTAATATTGTTGACCTGTAGAAATTGGTTTGCTGTACATATACATTGTACTTTCCTTTGTATGTAGAGAAATCTTTCTTCAGACAAAATTTGATGATTTATTGTAATTGTTTTGATAATAAAGGTAAAAGTTACATGCATACGTAGTTATCATGATGGCAGGTTTTTGTAGAAAACAAAATTCTTACTAGTACCGGTCATATTGCTTCAGTCTTAGTATAATACTAGTGTGCTTTTGATTATCTAATATTTCTCGGGTGTGAGATGTGGGTATGGGTCGATCTCTTGTTATTGCATTGTTATACATATTAAAATGGTTTTTTTTTTCATCATGTTGACTCGTCAAAGAAACTGTGATACTGTATGATCAATTTTCTGTGAACATGTTCACAGAATCAAATGTTCATTCTCCTATCTTTAATATGTTTTTGTTAATTGTTAAGGTACTAATATTTAATAAATATTTTCTTAAACATTAATATTTGTTTTATTTTAGGAGAAAAATCAAATTTTACTAACAAAGGGTCACATCTCTTGTGAAGGGGATCTATTGGATTAATTTATCCAAAGGGTAAATTTTTAATTGTTCAAATTATGACTACCAGACCAGTAATGGGACAGATGTAGGAATATATAATTATGTTTACAGTCAATCATCCTAAAAAATCTGAATTCTTCTCGAATTAATACATTGTTACAATTGATGATGTGTGTATTACTTTTGACTTTACACAGGTAGTGAATATAAAATAAGTTGAAGATTATTCAGTTGTGATCCTCACATCAGTGCAAGGTGCAATTTTTGGCATACATTTTATCTTGGGAATATTGGGCTTAAGCTCATACCGGTATATACATAAAAATACTATCTAATAAGATAGAAATTCAATTCATTTACAGTACTAGTGCAATGCTTGAAATTGGGATGAGGCAGTGCATGTTGTGCAAATAGGGTGTACGTAAACTTATAATGTAAAAACTTTAGAAAGGAAGTACAAAATTAATTTGAGGATTGTGGTGCACACCTGCCTCTTTTGGATTTCTTATTCTAAGAGCTAGTCTTGAGTACAAGAACAATTTCTGGAAGTATGTTCTTCAATATTATATAAACATTATTTGTCGAGTATTATCGATTAAATAGTTCCAGCTGTTACTATAGAATTGTTCAACAAACAGGAAGCACAAATTGCTAACCAATTAATAGAACCATGTTAACAAGAGCTTGGACTTTGGGTAGTTGGGTCAAACAGCAATGTGACGTAGGCCTGTCTATTTCACTGCTAGCCACTCGGCCATGGCTCTTTGAAATCAACAAGATTTGTCTTGCTTTTGAGCTAAGACTACGTAATTGGTGCATATTTCGCTTAAAACCGCGTCATTTTTAACTTGTTTTGACGCAAGAAATAGATAGCTACTGAAACTCCAAGGTATTGTTAAAATGGTTCTATTCATATAGGATAAATAATTCATTTAATGAACATGTTATTAGTCACTATAACAAAAATTTGGAAGTTCCCTGAACTTCAAGACTGTTGATCAAGTGCAAATGAGTATCAGCATAGTCACACAAAGCACTGAGACCTCGGACTGAATTGGGAAATTCATAAACCATACAGGAGCAACTCTCTTGAGTCTTCTTGATTTTTAATTATCTTGCTCAGTCGGGCAAGTTGACTGGAATCAATTGAGGTGCACACACAGTACATGGTTAAATTTTGTTGCTAGTAAATTGGGTAAAAAATCAGTTTGAAAATCGCAATGTGCAACCTCACCTTAACATTTTACCTAGTAATAAAACGGTAGATTGATAATCATATTTTCCACCTTTAAGACCATTGTTTAGAGTACACAACTAGATGTATGCCATTTTTTCATAGTCTGTTGATTTAAGATAGTACATGTACATGCGAATGACATTCATCTTTAGTTAGTATACTGTATGATAACTACAGTTACTGTTTAATTAAATATATATGATACAAATATACATGTATTAGTTGTTTCCTACACTTTTTTTCAGTGTTGGAAACCTGCAAAAAAGAAATGAAAACAAGAAAAGATATTGATATTCAATTATAAGAATTTTAATTAATAAATACTTTTACTAATAGTGTACAGTATAGGTAAGTTTATTGGATATCCTTTACAAACAGTCAATACGTGAAAGCATAATAGGAAAGTTGAATCCATGTAGAATCGAAAAACGAAATATCTACTTCTGTTATAAGTCACTGTAAGGTCCAAAGAAATTCCTTTCATGTACCTGCCAAATGAAAAAGAATTATACGTTAAAAAGCCTTCTACAAAAAAAAAAAAATACTTTTGGAACATTGCACTAGCTTAATTTTCTTGACGAAAGATAGAAACCGTTTGCTATGCCCTTATATGGTTCATATCGCCTGAAATAATGATTGCATAAAGCCTCATCATCAAGATGATTTGAATGTAAAGAATGCTTAACTGTTTTCATCATTTCAATGAATCCATTGTTTTAATATTATAGTGCGAGATTATTTGATGTTCAATGATGAAGCCAAGACAAATTTCAGATGGGATTAGGATAGAACAAATATGTTTGTACTGATGTATGTACAACTACATTGTATTTACCTCTTCCCATTTTACTGCATACACTAACCTTGCTGCGAAATATATTTTTAAGATAGAATTAAATTAACATTACCTTCACAAAGTCAACATTTCTTGCAGTAGTTGAATTAATCGTCGTCATCATCAGGAACAAAGATTTCGCTTTCCTCCAGAAACGACGCCCCTTCTCTTCCAAGTATTGTACCAAGGGTTAGAAATGGAGTAACGACAATTGCTACCTTTGTAAGACCTAGAGGGGTCTTTTCGGGCTTAGGTAATAATGCTCCCGTTTCCTGACATACCATTGTTCGTTTTTGTATGAGATTTAACACACGGGAGTTGTTATTTTGAGAGATGCTGAGAGTTTTAAGTCGAGATGACAGAACTGCAGCTAGCCTGGTCGCCATGATTGTCAACAAAAACATAAAAGAGAAAACCAAATAATGCAAAATTTCCGTGTTGCAACTGTCAACCGCCGCCCCCCCCCCCCCCCTAAAAAAATTATAAGATAAAATAAACAAAAAATAATAATTTGAGCGTATATAAAATTTCAAGATATTGGTAATTTGACCGTGTATTCCCATTGAGTCTTTCTTATTATAGTTATAGTCACTTATACATGTACATGTATTATCATGGTCCGTTTTGAAGAACATAAATCTATGAAAATGAACACAATATAGGCACGAAACGAGCAAAAATACATTTCCATTAAAAGTGACCCTACGCGAAAAGATAAATGCATATCAAGTAAATGATTTAATAAAAATCCTGAAAATGAACAATCAATGGATAAATAAATAAAGGACTATAATTAAATACCAGCTAGGATCATTAGAGTATGATACATGTGTATATGGGCCTATATTATTATAATATGGCCCTTTTAAATGGACATTTCTTTGCACAGATCTATAAATGTGAAGTTTTTTCATAATTTTTATTTTGGTCTAAATGTACCCAATTTTGAAATATGACTTTAAAAAGTGAACCTATAAAGTACTTGTCATTCTTATATTCTTAGCATAAAACGACTTGTTTTCAAGCAGTTTTTCTTTCAGAAAGCATTGAGCGATTGCTTGAACAAACTAAATATTTAAAAAAAAAAAAAAAAAAGATGTATCTATATGGTCCGATGTATCACCTAGCTGCAGGACTGTAGCTCCCGGTCTGAAAAAATTCGGATGGACGACATGGGACCTCTATCGGAATTTCTTCAGACCGGGAGCTACAGTCCTTCAGCTAATGTATCATCATGATGTATCATCATCTACATCAAAGATGTATCTATCCAAGGCTTATAAGTGGCAAAAGTTTGTTCTTGTCCAAAGCGTATGTCTATATTTCCCATTCAAAATAAAAAAGTAAGAAAAATGTCAATTTTTGACGGATTTTTATTAGCATTTGACGTTATATAATGCCAGTGGTAACTAAACACTTTTAAAAATTGCAAATAATGGGGGCCAAATTTGACTCGCATCATATATATATAGTCATCGTCGGTTACCCACGGGTAATCGCGTCTTTTACGTGATAAGTAAATCATTTAATATTTATTCGTTTGATGAGATATCGGCGCTTCTGATTGGTCGAAAAATTTCTTTGATACCTGCATCAATAAAATTTTTGGCCGGATCTACTTTTCTCAACTGTTCTGATCTAACACTATTTATAGAACGGGAATTTCCAAGATAAACACTGTCAACAAAATGTAAAGTTGTGTCTGTTTTATTGTCAGCAAACAAAATGCAACCTTGTGAATATAAAAACTTGAAAGTTTAACCTTCAAAAATAAACAAAACACATTGTTTGATTCACGAAATAGAAAATTAAGCGTCTTCTCACGATTTCGTCTGCTTGAGATCAATCAACATTTACAGCGAGGCTGGCTGTTCCTTTTCCAGGAATATTATAACGAACATATAGGCCTATAAACTTTCACGGTAACACTGCTGTTCAAATTTGGTAACGATGATTTTTAAATATACACACGTGAATGATCTGTCATCAGAATATAAGCGTCGTAAAGAAAAGCTATGAGTAATGCATCAACTCCTTCGGCGCATTCCAAGCGGCAGATATACCATTTACATCACTGGCTATCTAGTTACCACAACGTTTACAAAAGTCGCTTATACATACTATTCTTTGTCGACATATCAGCTATTTTCGTCCACGATCGCCTTTCCTTGGATGGTTATGTCCAGTTGCATATTCCAGCGATCTCACATGAAAACTAGTTTTATTACGAGTTTTTCTGCACAGTGAATAATATCACAAGCTATCGCATGTATTTTCCTTTCGTTTTCAATTCAGCCGGTTCAGATTTTAACTCACTATTTGTGTTTAATCCATTAAATTCAGCTCAATAAGCTCTGCATCAACTGAAGGCGCATCCATTTTGAATATTGTTGCTGTTGTTGTTTTGTATTCATACGCGCCGCTTCATTTACATTATTTTCATTTTTGATCAATGACACTTCACATTTTTTTATTTGAAAATGTTTTATTAAATGATAAGAAATAAAGATAATAATTTTTCTATTGATCGACGTATCAAAGAAAAAATTGACCGGAAAACTTTTTCATCAATGCGCTACGCGCATTGATGAAGTTTTCCGGTCAATTTTTTCTTTGATACGTCGATCAATAGAAAAATTATTATCTTCATTTCTTAAATGAAGCGATCACCCATGGGTATCCGACGATAATAAAAGATAGCTCGAATATCAACAGAGACGATTTGTTCATATTACATCGGATATTTCATGATTTAAGATATATCAAATAAAGCTGTGTAAAAAGAAAATGCACAAAAATATTCTTAGACAGACCAACGAACATGAAAATACACTAGTTAGTTATATTAATGATTTATTTTCTTCTGCGAACGTGTCATAGGTTAAGTTTGAAATGAACTTCCTTAATTTATGTTTTAATATACAAATCCAAAATATATGCAGGAGGTGGGTGGGTGGGTTCTTCTATGAGGATATTAACTTCTTCATACAGTCACCATCCCCTCATCGAGGAACTTCGCGCCAAGTATATTAGATAATTTTTTTTGTTTGTTTTTTGTTGTTGTTGTTTTTTTTTTGGGGGGGGGGGGGTTGGTGGGGGCATTAAATATTTATATAAATATATCTATCATGTTATATAATTACTAGTTTATATGACACCGGATGCGATGTGAACGCAATAAGTCTGATATATCGCACAGTTGTTATTACTCATTTCACAGTTATAGACAATTTAATTACTTACATAACGTTATCCGCATATCAGCACTGGCGTCGGAAGCAAAATGAAAGGGGGGGGCTAGACTAATTCTCAGAAATATTGAAAAAAAACCAACTAATTCCCAAAACCATGAAAATTCCTAATCCGGGGGGGGGGGGGGGGCTAGTATGTCTATGACTCCAACTTCTCCATATTTCAATCTTTTTATATAGGAATAATTATATTTCCTGCGAGAAAAAGTGTGGGGGCGGGGGGCTGAACCCTCTATGATCTATGTGCCTAATGGTTAGGTCTAATTTGGCAAAAAAAAATTGGGGGGGGGGGGGGGCTAAGCCCCCCCCCCCCCCCGGTTCCGACGCCTATGATCAGGATAATTTTATGACGGAATTAAACGTGGGATATCACGAACACCTGTAGGATATTTTGTTTTAACTAGACATTATAAAGTTCTCTGTTTTCGTGTAGGTAAATACGTATACAGTGATAAAATGTTCAACCTTTGTTAATTCGAATTTAAACTCCTCAGATGAATACAAAATAATTTTGGTTAATAAATGCATTATTAAAAAAGTATAATACAAATGTCTGTAAAAAAAAAAACAAGTAAACAAACAAATAACCACATATGCTCAGGCGGACTTGAACCCAAATACAAGTTAAACCTACATGAAACAATATTTCAGTCAACAATATTTGAATTGATGATGATAATAGTGTTTAGATCAATTTTACTTGATTATTTGAAATATCAATTCGGCGTATTCACTTAATTTATAAATTCCTTCTGAATTCGAGTTTTATCAAATAGTGATAGCTTGCCTTAAAAAATCAGAATTCTTGAGCTCTAAAATTATTTGTACTCTATGTAAAACGTAATCTATTTGGGGTAAAATTATTTTTCTTATAAACAAATCAATTAATGAAAAACCTTTACCATACATTATGGCTAATTATCAACTACAGAAAGAACTGTATAATTACTATATAAATTGGTATTCCACAATCATTTATATTTTACAACTGTAAAACAAAGGTTACATGACCAATATATCCCAAAATGGTTTAGTGAAATTAATGACTAGTCAAAAGGGCGAATTTCCAAGATTTTTAAGAAAAATTTTAGTTATGAAAATTACATTAATATATTGCCACATAAGCTCAGAAAGGTTTTTATGAAATTTAGAACCTCAGGTCACCATCTCCCAGACTGGGAGATGTTACAATACTCCTTTAAACCAAGGAGTGTGTAAACTGTGAACTGTAAATATCTTGATGATAAATACTGGTCAGCGCCAAATACTATTAAGTTTTGTGAACTTATGTCTCGTTCTAATATTACAAACCTGAAAAAAATTATGTTATTTTATTATCAAAATACACAGTATGATATGATAGTCTGTCCTTCATTATTATACTTTTTCCTATCTTCATTGTATATATTGTATATTTATGCTTATTTACTATTTATTTACTACTTATCTATTCATTTATAAAATGTACCTCTGACTTTGGAACTGTATACTAGTATAATGATTGACCTCATATACCATTTCATGGTTTGAGCGAATAAACTGAATTGAATTGAATTTAATTGACAACTTAGGGATGTTATTATTTTTGTATACGTTTCATTAACATAATTATTGAGACTTTCTACGTAAGTAAATTAATTAAACTTAATATCCTGATCCGTGTCAAGCATCAACTGTTTTAAAAAATGAGGTCCTCCTGCCCATTTGCAGTTACAAAAAAAAAAATTAAAATGAAATGAAACCGGTTCATTCATAAAGTGTAGAAATAGTTCAATTATATTAAAGTACATTAGATTGTAGACGTTCTATCCTACGAAAGCCCATTGAGCTCATTTCCATAGGTAAAAAAAATATTTTTTTCGCGAATAAACGCGAAACTTTCGCGATATAACGCGTTACTTTCGCGAATAAACGCGAAACTTTCGCGATTTAACGCGTTACTTTCGCGAATAAACGCGAAACTTTCGCGATTTAACGCGTTACTTTCGCGAATAAACGCGAAACTTTCGCGAATAAACGCGTAACTTTCGCTATATAACGCGAAACTCTCGCGAATTAACGCGAAACCATTATATAAATATTGTCATTTCATACTAGAGCCCTTATGAAGATAAACGATTGAAAACAAACACATTTTAAGTTTTAAGTCATAAAACACTTTTTTCATTATTATTATAATATCCGTGTTACGTTGATTTATGATGACAAATTATCTTTATCACAAATAGATACAATAAATAATAAATCTGATAAAACTTTATAGCATTTTTATATCTAATGTATCCCAAGTAGATAATAAGTTTGAGCATCATTTGTTTATTTTCATTTGTTCGCCGACCCTGTCTTCGAACAGACATTCATTGATTATCTTGTTCTTATAAAATTAATATAAATTCAACTGTCGGAAACTTTTTTAAAATCTTAATATTGATTTTCATATGACATATGTGATAAATTTAAAGGACGAAATTACGTCATCTAGATTTGAACAATAGCTTAAAAATTTCAATTCACAGCTTGACTTATCTTTCTGATATTAAACTAGACGTTAATGTATGTCGCGGCGATATAACATATATTATAACGTTTTGAACAATGATATCCTTTAAATTCTAAAACGATACTTAATAAAACTTTTTATTCGAATTAAAATTGTTATGATTAAAATATGTTGCTGCCTCATTTTCAATAATGCAGCACCCATTGGATGTGAGAAGCACGATGCATTATGTCCTTTGAAAATCAGTACTAAGATTTTAAAGATTTCCTACGTTTAAATTTATATCAATTTGTATAAGGTTAAATCTGATTCATTAACATCTTTATAAAATATTATTTTCTTTTATTTTAAATTAATTTCTTTGTTTTCAGTAATTGTTCTTCATATGGGTTCTTGTATGAAATAACAATATTTATATTTAAGTTTTGCAATTATTCGCGAAAGTTTCGCGTTTATTTGCGAAAGTTACGCGTTTATTCGCGAAAGTAACTCGTTATATCGCGAAACTTTCCCGTTTATTCGCGAAACTTTCGCGTTTATTCGCGAAAGTTACGCGTTTATTCGCGAAACTTTAGCGTTTATTCGCGAAAGTAACGCGTTATATCGCGAAAGTTTCGCGTTTCGAAAAAAATATTTTTGTTACCTACGAAAATGAGCTCAATGGGCTTTCGTACTATCCCATATATAGCCCCGTTTTTAAATTTCCCAATATAAATACATTATTAAACCATAAATTAATTAGTGACGTAGATAATAAATTGTGTATCTGGTATTATTTTAATATACTGTGGGGTGAACAAGTGCCTGTCGCAAGAAACAAGAACAAAATTTCAGACATATAGATCTGTATATATATAAATAAGATATATGTTTCTTAAATTTTTCATTATATGAGGATGCGAAAAAAATCTTCATTTCGAGGTCGAACTTCATTGGATGCTTGCAAAAATATATTGATTAATTCGGAACTAATTTGCGAAGCAGGTGCCCGTTTCGTCCGTTTCCGGTTTCTAGTTTAGTCACCAGAAAATGGCTGATGGTAGCTGGAGCTTCTTCGAAGAAGATGAAGTTTGTAGGAAAACGGCAGATGGCTCTTTTATGTATGGATTCGTGGTTAAAAATTCCACATACCAGAGCAGTGATGAGGAAGAGGACGACGAGGATCGTCTAGAAAAGGGAAAAGTCCGTGTATCATGGCATCCATCAGGCAAAGAATCTGTCGTGTCAGAAAACCAGGTATGGAATGTGGATACACTCTGAAATTCATTGCGTACATTAATTGGCGAGGAAACTATGAACCTTTGGTACCTTTGGCTTTGTAGATGAAGGCAATGACCATGTAACACGTTTTGATTGATTAGCTGTTTGATGATATCAAACACTATCAAATTCTATTTACCTACCTATTCATTCTATTGCCCTACAGTTTGTTAATGTTCGAAACACTGAAAACTCTCTTAAAGTCTTATATAATGCTACTTTGCTAATAGATTAGGGGGATCTATTTAGCTCATCTCGTCACATTTGATTTTGCAATAACAGCATGAATGAGAATGAATAAGAGTTGAGCTATAATCTATTCTAGGTTACTGTTTATGTAACTATTAAAGATTTTTTAAGATATAAAAAAAAAAGATGTGTGGCACAGAAATACAATCAAGCACATAGCATCATTTTTGGAAGGGGGTGGTCAGACTCATCCAAAAAACTTGACAAGCAAAAAAAAAAAAGGAAGAAAACGAAGGCAACTTCCCAAAATCCTAAATCCTATTCCATTGAGAAAGGTGAGGATACCGATAACTTCAATTTCACATTTCCTAATTTTCAGTTCAATTTTTTACGACTATCCTTCGTCACAAGTCAAAGGTTTTGTGTCCATTCTTTTTTTTACAAACGTTAAAATAGAATGGACACAAACCCGTGGCTTGTGACGATGGATAGTTTTATGCATTTGCAATGCAAAATCCTCATAGACTTTATTTTTTGTGGAGTTCCTTATTCTCACAAGATTCTGTGGGTCTTGTAAATGGAATTTTGGAATTTTTAAAAATTCTAATGAATAACTATTTTGAATTTTCGTAAAAAAATGTGTAAAATATGCTGCATAAACTCTTTTAGAGATATATGCTTCAAATAATACCAACCTAATTGTATATTAGATATAAAAACTTCACTTTTTTGTTTATTACAGCTGATACTGGCAGACAGATCACTGATGCCTGGGGATGTGATCAGAAGATTTGGTGAGGATAGCAATAGTCAAAGGGGATTTGTTCAGGATCTGATTGGAAAATGCCACATCCACATAAGGGGGACTAATAAATTCCTGTATAATGTTAATGCCAAAGATTTAAGCAGCATGAAAGTAGAAGAATTAGCAAGAAAGGTATTGTAATTTTTTTTTAAGTTTTGTATTTTCAGATTATTTTACATGTAGTTTGCACATCAAAAGTACAAATTGTTTATGAGTAATGCAATGAAATCAATGACCAATAATCAATCAACGACAAATACATGTACCAATATGTATTGAATGACTTAGGCTAAGCAATATTAAAATCATTGCATTCCACAGTGACAAATATTTGTTTAAGTAGATCCATTTAAGATTATTTTATAGACATAAACCTCTAGCAAAATTCATGGAATATAATACATGTTTAAGTTATTAAAAAGTTCAGTATGTGACCACAGAAATTGATTTGGTATTGTACTGATTAAGAAATAATGGCTAAATGAATGTTGAATATAAAATGAGATCATGTGTTACTAGTAGATTTTTTGAAGAATTTCATTAATATCATTTATGGTAGCTCAAAAATGAAGTAAAAAAATTCTAGATATATACTGCCAACAAATTGTTGCTCAGCAATTTTGGATATTGTAATCATAATGATAGAATTGAATATCAAAACAATGAAAGTAAGTCATAATAAACGACAAATAGAATTGATAGGATAGACTGTGTTAAAGTGAAATAGTGCAATCAATCTCAATGTCTTTGTTCAGCCCCTCAGTAACTCATTCTGTGATGTGGTGATGGACTCTTGGGTCGGGAAGATAGAGAGGGTGAACGAGGAGCTGGTCATCAAGTTCTCAGACGGAGCTTCGTGTAGAGTACCAGACACAGACCTGCTGGAAGACTTTGAACCAGTCAAAGAGCATGTAAGTTCAAAAACTGAATGAGGAGGGCCGAAAAATGTAATCTCTAGTTCCAACAATTACAGTGCTGTGGAATCATTTAAATTCGTGGGAGCCAATTTTCATGGATTTTGTTTTTTTTTATGATTCGTGGGCATGTTACATCGTTGATGCCTCACTTTTCAGTTTCAGTAAAAAACTAACTCTTTCAAAATTGTTTTCGTCAAAAATGTAAATTTGTGGGGGAGGGCTACTACGACTACCACAAAAATTGAGCCACCACAAATTCTAATGATTCCACAGTACATAATAAGTAGGCAGGTATTAGATATTGGCGTGCACAATTTGCAAATGGGGAATAACTCCAGGGAGTTATTTCCCTTTCCAATTACCAATGAAATTGATCAATGAGGCATATTTGACCTGATGCAGCAGTTCCTAAAAAACTAAACCCTAGCTGTATTAATTTTGGAAGGGGGGGGGGGGGGGGGTGGGCAAAAATGAAATTGATTATGGTATAGTATATTTGAGAAAAGAAAATAATTATTGATCAGGTTGTTTTGATCACAATGCTTTTTGCTTACAGTATAAGTCCTTATGCACAGATGATTCAGTGGTACTGTACAAAGGATTGGTTATGAAAGGAAATATAGGAGACCTTAATGATGTTGTGTGGATAACTAGTACCTATAAACATGGACCAAAAATGGTTAAAAAGTCTCCCAGTCAAACAGTGACAGTTCGGATTGAAGAGGTAAAAAAAAGGTTGTTTTTCATCAAAGAGTATTGATAATATATAGACAGTTATATATCGATAAATCCTAACATTTAACTAATTTGTAAAGTTGAAAGCTAAAATGAATGTTTTTTATTATTTTTAAACATGTTAAATGGACTATGAAATATTAGTTACAAATCATTGTAAATTTTAAACAGTTATGAAGAACTTGGTTATACAGAATTTACTGATACAGCAATCTTTAGGAATTTGTTATAACCAAGTTTTACTGTAGTTAATAAGGACATTTGGTGCACAATCACGAAATTAATTTCCCCCTGTGATTTTATTACTGCATACATTGCCGTTCATTATACAGTGAAGCATTTTCAATCAATATTAGAGCATGGGGTATGTTTTTCTTTCTTTTGACAAATCAAAAAGAGAAAAAAAACAAGGTGCAGCTTGTTCAACTTTACCCCCAAGCATGCCACAAGAAGGCAGTAGAATGTTAGAAGGCGGTAGAATGTTTTGTTAAATTGTTCTCTTATTGTTTTTTCTAGACCATGCTGAAATCAGTGGAGGTGTACTGGATGTGCCGGGGATTCACTAAGTCAGACAACCCACTCTTAAGAATGACCCCACCCCCGTCCAGAGTAGAGGGACCAGATCTCCAAAGGTAGACCTGGGTGCTTTCTTGTATTTGTACTTGCATATTTTCCTGTTTGATGAACAGATTAAACATTTAATGTTATGTATGATGAACAGATTAAAAGTAATAGCCATTTTTCTTTTCAGGTTGCAAATTTTGGACTGGTTTTCACATTGCAGTCTACAGATTGGTGATTTTGCTCAATACATTATAAAACCCAGTGATGAACTTGTGGAAGTTCCATCTAAATTTAGCTTCATTCCTGATGTTCTGTTAAGTGAACTCGCGGATCATGACACGGTAACAGAGCATAAGCCAGAAGAATCAACACAAAGTGAAGATCCCAAATCAGTTGATACCGAAGAGGCTACAGCAGTGGTCAATGGGGACATTGGTAATGAGGCTGAGGCAGGGGCTGATGAGGATGAGGAGTATGAGGACATTGACACATCAGAGAATGAGTCTGAGGAGGAAAAATGCTCTAAAAAAACGGTTTCCAGGCACAAGGGTAAAAAGGGACTCAAGTTTGGAACTGGAGGAAAAAAGGGAGGAAAGCGACCCAAGCAGTCAGTGAAGTTTGAGCCTGAGTACCCACAGTGTGTAGTGGGAGAGAAGGTGCCTGTGGGGATCTGTTACACCTTCTCTACAGCCACTGTAATGTGGCAGGTAAGCATTGATTTCTCAGTTTACTATATTGCAAGTCTCTCTGCAAATAGTCCATTGTTTAATCTCTTCATTTATTGGATTTATTGTTTGTAAAATTAATATCTTTAATTTGAAAATTAACATTTTTAATTTGGAATAAATTGTATTAGGAGAAATGAAAAGCTTTGTTTTTGCCATTACATAGGATGGCACTGTGGAATCTGACATTCCTTCTCCAGAACTCTTTCCAATACACTACCTTGATGAATTAGAATTCTTTCCAGGGGATTATGTTGTAGATGCCAAAGGTAAGTTTAAAAGCTTAATTCTATTTTGTTCGTTATACTTGTTAGTCATAAATATACATAAGGATATTTTTCTCATGTTAACCTTTGTATCTCATGAGCAACCGTTTAAAAGAATAAGATTCAAGCACTTCAAAAACTGAGATCACATTTCAGATGTTTACCTAAAAATCAGTTTATATAGGCGGGCAACAAAACGTTCCCAAATTTTCTAATTTCAGAACAGTTACTTTATTTGCATCCATTGAGTAATTCTCCTTTATTTCTTTAAAAAAATCCATTTTCATAAAGAGATACAGTACTGGTAAATTAAATATAAAGGGCATATCTTGTTGAATAGATCTGCTTAAAACAGGGCAAACTTAATGACGTGACTGCCAGAAATAGCCATAAGAGATGAAGTGCAACAGGTCAATGTGTGAGGGCTCTTCTATCTATGATACATTGATCTACACACATTCCCACACTCTTTTGCCTTCAAAAAATTTGAAATATTTGAAATGCTTTTTCTGGTATTTCATGAGGAAATGATGGTTGTGATCGTCACAGAAAAAAATTACATCCGTTGCTGTTGGTTATGTACGTGTATTTTTTTTCTGCAATTCATGAAACTGCTTTACCTGTATGAATCAATAAAGACAAATTTTATTGTTTAAGTAAATGAATAGGAATATAGAAATACCTTTGATATGATCATGTACTGATATTTGCTTTCAGAAATAGCCAGTAAAAACTGTGACTATGGTGTGGTAGTAAGCTGTAATCATAAAGAGAGAACTTGTTTGGTCAAGTGGATGAAAACAGTGGATGTATCCAAAAGAGAGAGGTGAAACTTTACACAGATATACATGTATTTGACACTTTTCACTTGATTATTAGATTTAACGAATATAACAACTACTACAAGTAAGTTAGGTTAACCATTTTTGAAACTAATAAATATCTTGATAAAAATGGATAGTCTTTCAATGCCAGTCCCAACACTTTAGATGAAAAACACATTGGACATTACTAGGGCATTGTAGTGTTAGTTTGTTAGGAAGAGAACTCCATTAGCCTGTACAGTTGATGGTCTCAAATCAAACACATACATGATTGTTCATATAAGCTGTTGATTTACTTAGACCTGAGGAGAATGTGGAGGCGGTGGAGGTGAGTGCCTATGATCTGAAGGACCACCCAGATTTCAAGTTCCGTCCAGCCCAGACTGTGATCAGAGTTATAGACACACAGGTAGGGACTTTTATATACACACAGGTAAAGACGAGAGAAAGAATCGGTGTCCAGAAGGACATTAACTGATAATGAATTACTTTCCTTCTAAGTCATATTACATTGACATTCTGACTAAAGCCAGCTTCTATTAATTCACTATGACAAAGTGAATAAGTAGAGGCTGGCTTTAGTCAGATTGAATACAATACATTGAAACAGTAATTTTCTATTTTCATAATAATAGGAAGAGGGTAAAGAGGCTGTGGGACAGATCCAAAGTTTGGATCCTAATGGGGCAATCAACGTCCGGTGGCCATCAGGGGAGATCACTCGATGTTATCCTCAAGAACTCTATATTGTCGGGGATGAGGTAAAGCCTAGCAGTAAACATATAAATTACCGGTAAATGTTAAAAATGACTCTCAAGAAAGTACATAAGTTACATGCAAATTCCATGAATAGTAACTTTAAAGATATATCACCCTCTGAGGATAATGGTGTACATGTAATTCTTAGTCTAAAGAGTAATATGTAGTCATTTCTTATGCCCTGTTCAAAACAATTTAATTTTATTTATAAAAGTTTTAATTTGGTACTGTAAAATTAAAATTACTGGTATTCACTATATCCCTTTCAAAATAATTGAAGGCAGTGAGCAAAATATATTCATAAAATTAATGGATTGTAGTGGAAATAATATATTTTATATGTGGTCAGTATTTTGCATGTAGAATGGGAGCAAACCATATAACTAGTAATGAAATGGTCTTTGTCTGACTTGACTAGGTTCTATACTGCAAAGGCCAACTTTATGAACACATCTTTATGTATTTTAAAATATTGATCAGTTCTTTTAACTTTGCAAATGCAACAATGTTATTGTGTACATGTATTTGTAGATGAGTGAGTTTGATAGCTCCAGTTGGTCCACAGAGGAGGAAGAGACAGAGGAAGAGGATGATAACTCTAGCATGAGCTGGGAGACTGACGAAGAAATCATTGAGTCCAATTGTGATAATTAGTAAGTTCTTGTCCATAATTAACTCAAGCTGTAGCTAGCTTCCCCTTATTTTTTTCTATGCTGCAATTGTATAAAGAAAGAAAAACAAACATTGTTTTCTCAATATATCCTTTATTCATTATTAGCATAAAGTTGATGATGATATATGTTGAATTTTTCCTTGCATTTTGTAGTGAAGATGGAATCAATTTAATGTTCATAACCAAAGAAAAAAAGGAGGAGTTGGATGCATTACTGTCCAGAGCTCAGACTGCGCTAGAGAACTTGCAGAGAATATTTTTCACATACACTGGAAAAATATCCATTACATATAGGTATTTGAGAGACATAATATCTGTGTATAAGCGCTGCCAGGACTTGGAAAAGATTCTCAAATCACATTTCTTTGAAGAAGAAGAGCTTACAAAATTACTTGAAGAAATACGTGACTTGATGTATGATGAGAAAAGAAATGAACTCAATGATCGCCTTATTAAAATCTATGAGAGACGGAAAGGCGGAGGAAGCAATGAATCTCCTTATAAAGAGAATCCTCAATCAAGTCCTCTGCATGAATCAGAAGATACCACAGGTTATGTGTTCCCTGAGATTGAGAAACCTAACAGTCCAAAGACAGAACTTACTCAGCTGGCCAGTGCGATTGTTAACTCTGTGATGAAGACATTTTCAGTGGCACAGTTACAAAATCAGGAATCAAATGTGCAGGGAAGCACAAATTTACAAAACGGATATTCAGAAAACCTGGAATTGGGGGCAACTGCCGCAGTTAATATACACAAACCGAATGACACTGATGTGAAATCTGACACCCCTGGAAAGAGCAATGGTGAACCAGATATCTGGCAGGCCCATGAGGAGAATGTTAGTGTACCCAGTGAAGCTAAAGAGCTGAATGTGAGTCAGGAATCTGGTCTAGAGGTCAGTGATTGTGATTCAGGTTTAGGGGAGTCCAAAGGAAGTGGGGCATCTTTGGAAAGATCTACTTTGGCCTCAATGCAGAGAAAAAAGGAGGAGTTGTGTAGGAGATTCTGTCACCTGATGCTTGCCCAAATGGTGAAGATTCGATCTGAGATTGATAGACGCTGGGAGCAAACCAAGGCATTTATGAATGATGGGAGTGATAAGTGTGAACAGGACACACAGACAGACAGCCATGGTCAGGAAGAGAGAGCGGGGGCCTCTCCAGGGGCTAGACTTGTGGAAGGTAAGAGTCCATAATAGAATAATGACATGTATTTATTGAGGAAACTGTGATTTACAGAATCGCTTTTATTCACATCAGTAAGGTATGTTGAGATTTATTGCTAACTTAAAGTAGTGCTCACCGGCAGTCACTGCAGCAATAGTTTATAAGTGTGAATAATATTGTAGAACTTATGGGGTCATTTAACTCTGAGTGTAATGGTGGGGGATCAAGTGGGACCAATGGTGTGGAGTCAATTGAAGACATTCCTGAAATGTCTGATCTCAAGCAGGATGTTGAAACATATAAACAGGCCTCTTGTGCCACTCAAGGTGCGTGTACATATACCGGTATCTATTTAATGAAAGTCTTTATGAAACAGAGTATTTACCCAGGTATTTTTCGTTATGTGAATTGTATATACCTGGTACTGATGTGTGTATATCTTGTAGGTTTTGTTATGTGTGAGGCAGCACCTTCTACACACAATTTTGCCAGTAAGGTGTATTCCCCACATGACCCAAAGTCTTTCCTAAAGGCTGTTAGAAAAGAGGTACATTGTAGATTTGAATCCTATTCTAAATTATATATAGTGCCAATGTTTCTGAATCATTTGTGAATTCAAAAGGAATTTTCTGTATCTTTTTCAGTATAAACTGCTTCAAAATAACCTGCCTAGTGGGATTTTAGTAAAAGGATTTGAGGACAGAATGGTTTGTAGATCATACATAGTATTAAGGAATACAAAATTTTAGTGGAAATTTGACAGAAAGAGAACGACTACTGTAAGCCAGTTGAAGTGTGCAAAAACAGAATTTTTCTTAATTCTCATTGTTGAACTGTAATATCTTATAATGTAAATATAACTTGTTTTTTGTAGGATTTGTTTTCGGTGATGATCCTTGGGCCACAAGGAACCCCGTATGAAGATGGACTATTTTTCTTTGATGTCTTCCTGCCTCCTGACTACCCAACCTCACCCCCTGTGTTCCACTACATCTCCTACTGCACAGACAGGTTAAACCCCAACCTGTACGAGGACGGTAAAGTCTGTGTCAGTCTTCTGGGCACCTGGGACGGCAAGGTACAATTGATAATAGCACAGATTTTCTCTCAGAACTAAACGTAATCTTCAAAAAGAATTAAATGTATACTGGTATATGTTTGTCAACCTAGAAACATCATAGTATATGCATGATTGTATATACTGTAAATCAACTTTTATTCATGTGCAAGAATTTTTTGCGAGAGCCTTTTCATTGTGAATATTACTCGCCGTGAAACCGGTCTTTGCCCTATAGATGTAATAACAACACAGTTGATCACGAAAAAATTAGTCGCCGTGACCAAGTTCATCTCAGGTTGTTTGCGAAATAAAATAGTCACAGATAAAAGTTGGTTTACAGTAATATTTAAATATGGAAGCCATTTATGGTATAAACTACTGTGTAATATGAGTTTTTTTTCCTGTTTTTAGGGAAGTGAAATGTGGACTTCCAATTCCAACATGTTGCAAGTTCTTGTTTCCATTCAAGGTATTCAGTCATTATTCACAACTTGTACATGTATGTATTTTTTAAATTCTCAACTGTATTTAATATACAGATGCAGTGTATTTGTGTTGATCCTATAATAGGCTTAATAGCATATACATGTACATAAAATGGCAGGAAAAATGTAGGTAGTATGTGTCATCCTTGGGGGATGTTTTGAAGTTAGCATTGTTTTAATCTTTAGGCTTGATCCTGGTGTCAGAGCCTTATTACAACGAGGCTGGGTTTGAGAAACAGAGGGGCTCTGTGATAGGTGTAGAAAATAGTAAGATGTACAATGAAATGGCGATCATCAAACTTGTGCAGGTGAGGTAAAATGTTTAAAATCAAAACATTTATCCACCAGTCTATGCATTTTGAAAAGGATGTAGAAATTTAATGTTTGTACTTGTAATATACATGTACATGTTTCAGAAGAATTGATTGTGTTTCAGAGTATGACAAGAATGATTGAGAACCCTCCCAATAGTTTCAAGGAGGAGATGACTTCACATCTTAAACAGAATGCAGCAAGGTTAGTCTTGGTCTTAGTCATTACAAATTTATTTACATGTCAGTTCTAAATGCATTAAAGGGGACTGCTTTTCCCATGTTATTCAATTTTTTCTAATTTTCAACATACACACTCCCGATACACGTGTTTTACATGTATATATTAAGACAACAGACAAATTCACTGGTTTCTGCAGAGGGGCCAAAATTAACCTTGATGGAGAAAGATTAAATACTTCATGATCATAATTATCAACTGTTAAAAAATAGGGAAAAAACATTGATTTTGAGTATCTCTGATAATTTATTGAATACTGATGTCTTTCACTGAGCTGTAAGCATCAACATTTCAGAATGATCCAACGATTCCAGTTTTGGATGGAGGCAGGCAGTGGACACAGCAAACAGGACAGTGGAGTGGGGCTAAACTGTGATTCTTCAGGGACAGCCGGCCTGTCCAAAGACCAAGCAATGGACATATCATCAGATGGGGACAAGGTTCAGGGACTTCAGCAAGACAGACTGCCAAAGAATAGCATCTCAAACACAATTCACTTCAAACCTCCAGAATTTCCTCTGTTTCCACCCTCCAAGGGATTTTGCCTCCCCATGAAAAAATATTTGGAAACATTCAAGCAGACAGTTGAAAGAAACATTTTTACTCCAGATGAAAATGTGAACAACTCAACAGTTAATTAAGTGAATGGAATTTAGAATTTCTAGTCCAAGTTTTAAAGTATTGTTTATTTGCTATTTGATCCTTGCTTGTGATATATATAAAATGTTTCTAAATGTACTGTGCTGTGCAGGTTCATAAACAATTTAGGTGATAGCATTTAAAATTTTGACTTTAATTGGACATTTTATCAGTATTTCACCCCAATTTTGTTAAAATACCTCATTATGGTTAGAAGTTTAATTTAAATCAAGTGCTAGCTATTACATGTTTTGTGGGTGATGTTTACATGTGCTATTGGTGTTATCTTTTTCAAGTATGTCAGCTTTTATTGTTTACCCATTTACAATGAACTGGAAAAAAATGTATTAAAAATGCATGTATATGTGATAGTTCAACTATTACACCCCTACACATTCTCTTCTGTTTGGTGCCAAATGCTACATGATGCTTGCAGAAAATTATGTATTGTAAAAGTCATGAGTTGTATATATTTCAATTGATTTTTTTTCTTCACATTATGCAAATCTTTTACCTCAGCTGTTTTATACACTGTTCTCTGGTATATGAACGTTTATATTTATTTACATATCTGACAGAAAAAGGTGATATTTAATATCTTTTTATTATATAACAGATTTAAATTTACTTATGTAAATGTAATACTTTAAAGTACATACACACAACATCCTTGTAATTTGGAAAAGTCACTGTTATTGCATAGAATTTATAAGTAAAAGTTTACATGGAAAATCAGAATACATTTACACATTAAAGTCTGAGTTTATGTTTCTAATCAATAAATCATTATCTACAAATATACAAGTAATTTCAGGATGCACCAGACCTGTTTTTGTATTTCATTTACTGCTTTTTTCTTAAATTTACGTTTTGTATTTTTGTCTCCCTATGGCATTAAAGTTATTTAGCATTTATTTGGTTTTTTTTCAACAACTTATTTAGTCTTTCAAACATTGACTGTATGTTTAAAAGTGAAACAAATTGCTTGTCAAGTATTTCTTTGTTACAAAGACAAAAAAATATATAATCACCTGTTGGTCTGTGGATTGTTTGCTAATTCAAATGTCAATAAATTTGATATTGCATACAGCTTTTCTCATTAAACTATCTACACACTTGAGTAAAGATTTTGTTTTTAAATACAAAATTTGATTCAATTACGATAGTTTTCCATCCATGCACATAGAGTTGACATGAGTTCATGTACATATTAATATATCTTGTCAACATCATTATTTGAATACAATATACCAAGGATATGTTTAAGTAAGTGGAATAACCAGTCCCCATTTCTTAAGTTGCACAAAACTATACTCCAGTTGTATGTGAAAGGTATGATGAACTGACATTCAGGTTATACATGTAAATAATAAAATATGACCTCAGAAATCTAGCCCCTGGATTTCATCCTCGCTAGCCAAGGGTTGCGATCCACTCCGTTGGAGGAGTAGAGTGGATCGTAAACCCTGGCTAGCGAAGATACTAGATTTTGGAAACATTTTTTTTCTTCAGGTCCCCCAAAAATGTTGCTCTTGCACCAAATCAATAATCTAAATGTATGGTATATATTGGGCTGTGTATTATTTAGCATTTTTGGTGGAAAGCAGGTAGTACAACCCTTATTGTCATGCATATACATGTATGTATATAAATAGGTACATGTGCTGTACATTCAGAAATGTGTTATATTTCATCTGCACTCGCATATTGATATCCCATTCAATTTTCACTAAATATTTTGCACACTACAAATATAGCACAATTACAGTACTGTATTAATTGTTCATGGACTCTTGATGTCTAAATCATAATTAATTGAAAACACTAATAATAGCCTTTTGTCATTCATTTAATTATGTTTTCAAAATAGTCAATGCATATTGACTTTTATACAAAACATATTAATATACATGTAGCACCAATCAATATTCACAATATTTTATGTTAAAATCACATGAAAAAACCATGATTATGATACATATACAAATTAGTAATATCCATGGATATAATATAAAATCTGCAAATCAAAACAATTTATGATACTTGACTGCAATGTAAAACCAACCAAAAGCTATGATAATATTCTACATTTGCAAAAATGTACAGTATATTCATTTCTTATTTACAAGGTGTAAAATTGGTAAAATGGAATCACAAAATAATTTAATTCAAAGCTTTGTGTACATGTACAGTAACTGTTTACTTACAAAACTGTAATATCTGGTCAAAAATTATTTCATTGCAAGATATCTATTACAGTGCTTGAAATAAACCTTCACAACGCAGATGATCAAATGATGGATTACATCTTAGATATCTGCTTATACAAGGGACTGTTCTTGATTCTCCAGAAGTTGTTTTCAGAGGTGAGCCAGGCCCCGCCGTCTGCGATAACTGTGGTTCCAGTGAGGAGTTCCCCTGCGGAGCTGGCTATGTACAGCACCGCATTGCCAATGTCCTCCCGTCGTCCCAGACGCTGGACTGGGATTGATTTTACAAAATCATCTGTAATCCTGTTCCCTCCTACAAAATTTATTCAATATTGCTATAATATAATACATGTAACATACAAAAGTACACAGCATAACATGTATTGATTATACCTTAACATCTGTATCCTGTTTTCTGACAAAAAGCATTCAATACTGCAGTATGAAGATACCACGAAAGCATGCATAGCATAAATTTAAACATGAAATAATTTTATGTCATCATATCATGATATGTAATTATGTTACCTCCAACAAAAAGTAATAAATACATGTAGTTATACATGTAGTAATATAGACAGCATTTCTAGTAACTATAGAATTTAATTTCATATGTACTCAACTTAACAGAATTATTTTTTTGTTTAATACATACGCAGATCTAGAGAAAGGGGGTATAAAATTACCAAAAATACGCCTCAGACCCCCCCCCCCCCCCCCACCCCACCAACTCAAATAACCGTCAGACCCCCCCCCCCCCCCCCCCCTTGTAAAAATTTTCTGGATCCACACATAGAATATCTGCTTATCTAAGATATTTTTTTTTCTATTTTATGATGTGTTATATGGTATGATCATTCAATAACAGATAGTAACCCCTGGTACTTTAAGAAAGAGTTCTAAATGCTGACAACTCACCGAGTCTCCTCATCCCCTCTGTATCTGCTATAGGTCCAGGAGCCACACACATCATTCTGACTCCATTGGTGCCCCACTCCACAGCCAAGTGTTTGGTCATGGCCTCTAAATGAACAATGAAGTTAATTGAGACCAATTAATAAATGTACATGTATCTCATTAGTAAAATCTAGAAAAATGTAAATCTCAATACATTCAGTCCATAATATAAATTTTACTGTATCGATAGAGCCTCTGCTTCATGTACATGTATATTAAACATCAAACCCTGAAAATCATTCCATTATTGCCAATTTCTTTGTTCTGGTATATACAGTACATGTACATAATAGGATAAAATTATCCTCAGTCAGGGATTTGGTAGATCTAGAATGTGAGTTACGGGGAAATAGTGACAATAAGCATAAGAATAATTCAGTTCCCTTATTTGGAATGTTTCAGATACCTAATTTGGAATGTTTCACATTTCTATCCATTCCACATCTTACAAAATGCTTAAGTCTGTTTAAAAATGTGTATGTTATTTAATATATGTACAGAATGTTACTTATGGCAGCTTTTGCTGTTCCAGCATGTGTTTGTAAAGCTGCTCCACGTACACTCAGTGTAGCTGTAATATTGATGATGACTCCTCCACTATTCTGAAATTCAAGCACCACAGATTCAAATATAAAGAGACTTTCGCATGCATAAAAAAATCAAACATTGTACCTTTACAATATTCATTCATGTCTTGTGCTAAATTGCACTAATAGGGTTCACATTGCTTTTTGGTCTCAGTACATTAATAGATTACCTTCATGTACTTGTCAAATACTGCCTTCGAGACATTAAATGTTCCATGAGCATCAATCTCCATCACTGTCTTGAAGGCATTAAAAGAAAGATTCTCTGCGGGACACAGAAAGTTTCCTGCAGCATCTGTATAACAATATAAAAATGCTCATCAGTATACGACATAAAGTGATTAAGAATGAGCAATTTTTTTGTTACTTTGAATTATGAAAAAATTACAAGCTTGCTTATAGTGATTACCAATGTTTTTTTTCAATTTTACATGGCATCATAAACTGTATACTGTAAAATGAGAAAATTTGGCGAATACATATTTTAGTGCAACCACAAGTGGCAATACATTGGTGCAATTTAAATTGCATATACGGTGTATGTGAGAACTTAAACTGTTAGTAGCAATCTACTCACTATTAATGAGAATGTCAATTTGCCTGAAATGCCCAAGAGCTTCTTCTACAGCTTTAGTAATGGCCTCTGGCTGAAAATGAATTAGTTAATGGTTACGAGTAACAGTTTTATAAAACATGGAGACAGAAAAAAAGGAAAGAGAGATTCTACCAATGCAAAGATATTTTAATCAGATATTTGTCAATTTATCTATAGTTTGTGTAAGTATCCACCTGAATCAACTCATTCCTATATGAATGTTGACTGGGGTTGAGAAAAACATTAATCATGTTAGCCCCAGAGAGATGAAATATTACTGACGCAAATCAGAAGGCAATATACTGTATATGGGGAAATATTTGCCCGCGATTTATTTTCACCCCTTTTGTTCTCCTTGTCAGCGGAATTTAAGACTTGCCAATTTCAAAGCAATTTTTTTTTCAAAAACCACTAATTAGAAAGAGTATCTATATCTGCTTGTGTCTGGGCAAATTCTAGACAAGGCGAAATCATTTTCAAATGTAGATGGGCAAAAATAACATGGGATAAAAATAACCATGTATTCAGTATTTGTTCCAGCTAGGGTCTAACGTAAAATCAAAGTTGCCTGAAAATAATTTTAAGTCAATATCTATTAAAGATTGTCTATAAAGAGTTAAATAGTAAGAATATATATACAACTGAATAAAACAGTGTCATTTAGAAAAAAAACTTTAAAATACTTAATACAAATATGGCTGGTGTATAGAAGCACCTTTCTGACATCCATCTGTATCGGTAGACATCTCTGTCCAGTGGCCTTTGAGAGCTTTTCAGCTGCATTCTTTAAAACATCAAGTCTGCGGCTAGCAATGATTGTGTCACAACCATGCCTAAATGCAAAGCAGGCATAAATAAACAGATAATAACTGGAAATTCTTTTTTGGGAAGTGTAATCTATAATTAAAACGTCGAATAGAATCTCATATCGAATAAATTAAATAATAAATGAATCAAATGGTGCATAAAGCCACAGTTAACTATATTTAACTTTCTTTATGTTAAACTATTGCCGAAAAAATTTACAGTATCCTATATATATAAAGCATATAGTAAAATAATGAACTGAATGTGGATAGCAAGAGGTAAGTATATATAACGTTCTAGATGTTAAACCCTTCAATGCCTATACCTGTTTACAATGACCTATATATATCGTGACTTACTAACATACCTCATTAATATTTCTGCTATCGTGAATCCTATCCCAGTTCCACCTCCAGTGACAAATGCAACTTTTCCTCTATAATACAAAAATGTGTTTTTTGATGATTGAAATGTAAAATTTTATAATTTACTCCCTGCACTGTAAGAACGGACAATTTTAGGAGACTAAAATATGGATGGTAAATGGAGAAAAAAGAACCACATTACTTGAAAATATCCTTCTGAAAAACATATTGTAATCAGTCAAAACGGCTTCGTCAGACATCTTGGTTAAGCTTGATTTATCCCTGTCACTGCGGTGAGAACGATGAAGAATGAAGAATGCAGACGCCCACAAATCGAAACTAGAGATGTAGTCCGAACCCGATGTTAAATGTTAAAGAGAATTCTTTTCTTTATATCAATATTATATATTTGAATCGCTTTTGTAATCCTGAATTGAAAAGTTACATATTCGTATTCCACAGCTTTTCTGTATTTTGAAGCATTATTCTGCAATACATTATACATCGGGATTGACATTCTGCAGATCTTGTGACTATGGCAGGCAGGGGCAGAATGAAACTATGCATTTTGCAAGTTTTATGTATGTATTTCACTGTTACCGTAATTTTCATATTTAGATCATGATCTAAAACACAAAAAGTAGCATTTTATATTTACATTAGTTGGAATATCTCATACAGTAGCTATTTTAAGCGCAATGTTGAAGGACAAATTTGTTGCTGCTCCATCTGAACGTCTGTACTTATCAAGTTATTTGTATTTTGCAGAGCCCCCTCCCCTCCAATCTATGCTTGTTTTCTTTTTTTGCAAATAATTGCAAGCTTTGTCATTGGAGTAAATTGCATGTTTTGCAATTCTAAAAATCACAAACAGGAAGAACAAAGTGTTTTATTTTATTGTGTAACGTATATAAATGACTGTATATTGATTCACTGCTGACTTGCAAATAAAAAAAATTGATTGGAGTGAAACTTCATGAACTGAAAGCCTACCGTAAAAACAAAATAGAGAGTACAAGAACCCTTTTTATATCACAAAGAATTGTGAGCTATATGTACCTTTAAATTAAATTGCTTTCAAATCAAGATAACAATTAGGCATACCACTAGCATTATAAACAGTTTACACATTAGACTTGTTAGGAAAAAAACAAAAAAAACAAAACAAAACAATATTTGATACAAATATTTTTGTAATCTTTGAAGTTATTTACCTACTCTTTATCTGATCATTTTATTTTTCAGACATTTTAACTCTGTGGCATTCAAGTCAGGCACAGGGACATGTACCTGGGCATGGGCTTGTGAAGGAGGAGATTCCCATTCAATGCCCGAATGTGGATGATAAAATGAACAATGCTAGAATTAGCATTCTATATACATCTGGAGTGTTGAATCAAAATCCAGATTACTCAGTTGCCCTTCTGTACCAGACCGAGGAATGCTATAAGGTAATGTTAATTCAAAAGTTTTAACATGCATTTTAATTATAAATATTTATCAATTAAAATCACTTTCTCAAATAATTGCCTTTTAATTACTTATCTTCCCAAGACAAGGGTTTGAGAATATTTTTGGGAGTTGATTTTAAATCAATTCTCCAAAGCAGTTACTCAGGCAAACCGAAAGTGAAACAGTGTTTGGACCTAAGCACAAACTAACACCGCTGATAACATTTAGTCCTTGAAAATAATCGATAAATTCGATGTAATGTATTCTAAAACATTGTTTTTCAAGGAAACTTATTTATAGATGCCTTGTAAATAGTCAAATTTTAAATGGTACAAACAATTTAGATATTTTTTGTAGTCGTACATTGTATGTATTCCTACGCCAGAGTTCAATATATCCGTAAATCTCCGACAAGCCGAGAGACGTCTCTCTTGCTTATCCTTGATTAAAGGAGACAGTTGAGCCTCTGGTTGAACGAGACTAGAGTTCAATATTGCTTGGATCCATACTGTTTCTTTGAAATATCGATACTGATACGTAGTTTGATGAAACTAATTCTTTGAATATTACACAACATGATTCATCAGGGGTTTTCACGAAATTCTTGTCAGAGAATAATTCATATTTTAAAAAATGCATGTGCATAATTCAAATTCATATAGGAAACTACTTGCCATGCAAAATAATATATGAATCGATGATTCTAAAATAAATAATAATCGATAAAATCAACTCCTGTCAGTTCTTCAGTACTTTGATTATTTTGTGGAGTGGATCTGCACTCAGAAACCCTTAAAACTACTAGTAAAACATATACATGCATGTATGTTCTTAATCACCAAGCCAAACAAAAACATCTGTTTATTTGTTAAGGAAACTAGCACTTGCAATGACAACTATAAAGAAAAAACAAGTTGCTGTCCTTTAAAAAAGGACTACAATACGTGGACCATTTGCATGTGTTTCCAACGAAAACGTGAAAGCCTTAAAATTATCAGAGATTCCACCGACTCTAGCCCTCTGCTTTAACCACTAAATTTGTACGTTGTATTACGTATACATTTATGTATAGATAGCCCTGACTTTTATCTCAGAATTTAAAGGGTGCATGCTTCTAAAGTAGTTATGATCTATCTATGAATGAAGTTTGCATGTATAGTATCAGGCATTCAGTGAATTCTACTATTTGCGCACACATTACGATTCGCACTACTTCGTTAACTATGCAGTGACAGCTTTGTGTAAATTAAAAAAAAAATTATTTTGATGCATTTTTCTTGAGATTTAAACTTTTATACAGTGACATAATTATTGAATCATAATTAAACTTACAAAAAATTTAATCGGGAAGTTCTCTAGCCTCGCCTACTATAAAAATAAAGTTAAGTTACATGTGTATTCAGAAATCAAAACATTGCAAATTATCATGCGCGGATCCAGAAAATTTTTCCAGGGGGGGTCCGAAGGATAATTGTGTTTGCCAGGGGGGCCCGAGGCATATTTTCGCGATAATTTTACTATGTAAATTTAATAAATTTATATTTTCCAGGGGGGGTCGGGACCCCCCCCCCCCCGACCCCCCCTCTAGATCCGCGCATGATTATGCTATTTGATGCATGTTGTAGTTTCGGAATAACATTAACTTATTTCATAATACTGATAGTTCATATCACATGCCAATCAATTTTTTAAAAAGAATACTTTGTTTCTGTACTGTTTACCGACAGCTTTACAATTACAGCGCCTTTGAACTTTTATGTGCATATATGGCACGGAATCCCGATCCCGATTCAGATAAACGTTTGCTAGCCTGGTTCCCTGAGCTACCCATTACGCACAGGAACCAGGCTAGCTCATGCGCAGGCTGAATTTTCCCCATAGCATCCGGTTTAACCTCGCTTATATATTTTCTGCGTGGACCTCAGGGTCCACGCAATAAATTTATAATAAATTTTTGTGTACAACAAACACAAAATCTTTAACAACAGTCTATATATTCACATCAAAAACATTTTCTTAACCTAGACATGTATCAGCAGTGTCACAAACTTTGATGCGTGGAAAGTAGCCACACCTCAACTGGCTTGAAACTGGAGATCGAGTGTTCTTGAAACATAATTAACTACTTGTTCCACATGATTTTATTCTACATGTTAATCAATTGGCTTTTAATGCAAAACTTCTTAGAGAATAAATCGAAATCATGCTGTGATAATCTGGTGTTCATAGGTTGTAATTTGAGAATACCAAATAATTAAGAACGTGAGAGCAGCTGGGAAGAGAGGAAATCTAGTGCCTAGTGCTTAATGTATTCATTAAAAATGATGAAAATGATGATGTAAGTTGATAGATACCGGTAATTACCAATACAAGAAATATTGATTATGTACACATATATATTAAACCTGCATATGTTTGCAGGTTTTTTTTTTTTTTTTTTTTTAATGAAACTTACACTTGTATGTACTCTTTTTCTTGTGCCTCAAAGTATGATTTTACAGAGATTTTCTTAGATATGTATAGAGTAATTAAATGGGGACATACACATTTTCTTTCTGTGCCCTGAAATATGAGTTTATATGAGCAATTACAGGTTTTTCTCATTTCAATGTATTCAAGATAAGGTTTACTATCTTATTTATAGTTGAATATTAACACACTTTAAACAAGCAAGACCCAAATCTGTACATTATATATTTTTTTTATGACATGATCTGTTACATTACCATACAGGAAGTATTTGTACTGCAGAGGGTTACATAATCCCATGAAAAGAACTAGATGAAAACTCAGATAATCCTAATTTTTATTCTGAGTTGAGTGATAAAAGAAATTACTTTTTTTATACTGACTTTATATTATGTGTTGGGACTGGAATATTGTGTAAGATTACCAGTTTAATTGTTTTAATGATCTTAGAGAAAACAATCCAAAAAATAATTTAAAAATTGAGATAAAAAAAATAAAATCAAAATTTAATTTAGTAGATCCCTGGAGAATCAAAAACCCAAACACTAGAAAATATACATGGAGTACCGGTAGTTTAGATCGAAGTTTGTGAAAATCATGATCCTTGGGGGTAGGGTTGGGCCACAATGGGGGGTTGAATTTTTATGTAGGAATATATAGAGAAAAATCTATTAAAATCGTCTTCTCAGAATCTGATCAGCTAGAAAAGCAAAAAAATTGTGTGAAAGCATTCTCGGTTAGGGAAGATTCAAGTTGGATAAAATCGTGATCCCTAGGGGTAGGGCGGGGCCACAGTGGGGGGAGGGATGTCAAATTTTTACATAGGAGTGTATTGGAAAATTTTTCTAAAACACAAATTGTCTAAAAAAGCTCTAACTTTAGTCAGTTCAGTCTTCAAATAGTCTAGATTAAAATTTGTCAAAATCATATTCTTCAGGAGTAGGGTTGGGCCACATGGGGGGGGGGGGTCAATTTTACAAAAGAAAACATTTAAATTGTTCACAAAAAACTCAAATGTTTTTATATATGGATTTACTTATATGCAAGCATTTTGACATATTGTTGATTCTTTAAAATTGTTTAGACTCTAGCCCCTGGACAATTCTTCTTTCTCACAAGGGGTTCAAAGTTTGATGTAGGTTTATAATATAAACAGTTGTTTAAGTCTGATCATCTTCTCGAGAACTGCAATGCTCAATATGTGATATGACTGTAAATTCATCCTCTTACAAAGCAGCTCAATGACAAACAGAAGAATATGCAGGGGATTTTTTTAAGTAGGATTTATTATACAACATTGTTCAGATATTTTGCATATGACTCCATAAAGCTGATTTTATTATGTCTGTTGTTACTTAGGTGAGCGATGTGGCCCATGGGCCTCTTGTTTTAAGTGATGGGACAATAAAAAGTCTTAAAAAAAAAAAAAAAAAAAAAAAAAAAAACTAAAAACAAACATACTACACTGGACTTAGGTGAATTATCTTTCTTTTTTTTCTTATTTTTTTTAGCCTGTGGTTTAATTATTTTCACTAGTTGTTACCATTAGAGTGAAAAATTATGAATAAATTTGCACACAATTGATTGAAGTATTTTATTGTTTTCATTTAGTGTCCATTAGTAGAGCGCTTGGTCATTTTGAATAATTCTACATCCTGTAATATTCTGATTGACTCAAGATGGAATTCAAGGCTTGAGATAAGACCTCTTCATGAAGAGACTGTTAAACAAGATCCATCTTGCAAGTAGGTATTTCGTACTGTTATGCAATATAGTATATGATATTTCAAGTATTAGTGATTGAAAAATATGTACGTAAACTATTTTACATTGCTAAAGAAATGAGCCATTCTTTATTTTTCACAAGGGAGGATAATCTGAGTGAAAAGCTTCATGAAAATGGAACATATGATTTATATGTGACCTTTACCCCCAATGATACTGGGGATAAAACTGTACCAGGCACTGTCAAATGCAGGCATTTGATTCTAGAAAATATGCCTGCAGATTCCTATATACGTGAGTAAACTCTTACACATCCTTTAATTTCTTCTTATTTTACTTCACATATATATATATAACATTTGAGAACTGTAGTGACTGTAGTCATTCTTTTATAATAGTATTGCTGTTAAAGTTTATTGCTATAAAGAAATTAAATGGTTTTGTCTTGATACAAACCATGGTGTAATGTATCATCTTTTCATCATGGACACATATTTTATAGACCGAGAAGGTGAGAAGTGGGGTAATAATGCAAGGAGCGAGGTAGAGACAAAGTTAATAAAAAGAGGGGGTAGGGATGGGGCCATGACAGATGTCATATTTGTGTAACCAGCCAATATTTGTAGTGCAAAATAGTACCGGAGGATGTAGACTTCTGATGAAGAGCATACCATGCTATATGATGCACTTATATTTTTTATACTGTTATATTCATTAAGACTTTCTCTGTGAATATAATTATTATTTTATTTGTTTGCAGCCATATATGTTGCCATAGGATGTATAGCTGGGGTCTCCATTCTCATAACTTTGGGAAAATTGCTGTACAAGAAAAGGTATGGTGAATGTTTACATGATAGCAAGACCAAATACCGGTACGCTTCAAATAAAACTTGGCTCCAATATTATGCTACCTATTTTACAAATGAAGAATATTAAAAATGAAATTTTTTTTCCGTTTTCGTCCGTCGTCTTGCGTCCTGCGACATGCGTCGTGCGTTAACAATTTTACACTTTTAACTTCTTCTTAAAAACTACAAGACTGATTGTTACCATTTTTGGTGTGAGGCATCTCTATAGTAAGAGGAATCTAAATTGGGATATTCATCTCTCTACCACTGCTGGCTCTAGGGTGGGGCCAATAAGGCCATACAGTAAAAATGTATTAAATCCTAGAAAATCTTCTTCTCTATTACCATATATATTTGTTAAAAACTAAATGCATGGTTATGATGTCCATGAGGCCCTCTACGGAAATTGTGAAATTCATGATCTTTGGGTCAGGGGTTCAGGCTCTACGGTGGGGCCAATATGGCCATATAGTAATAATGTATTAAATCTTAAAAAATCTTCTTCTCTACTCCCATATATATTTGTTTAAAAACTAAATGCCTGGTTATAATGTCCATGAAGCCCTCTACCAAAATTGTGAAATTCATGACCCCTTTGTTAAGGGTTCAGGCTCTAGGATGGGCCCAATATGGCCATATAGTAAAATGTTTTAAATCTTTAAAAAAATTCTTCTCTACTCCCACACATGTGGGCAAAAATACATGTTTATGATGTCCACTAACTCCTCTAACTTAATTGTGAAATTCATGGCCCCTGGATCAGGGGTTCAGGACATGGGGGGGGGGGGGGGGGGCAATATAGTGTTAAGGTGGCTCTATTCACCTTTTTTTGATGACGCAGTACGCAAAAAAGTAAATCTGGAAGCATGCAATTCTAGTACTGGCTGATTTAAACTGTCGAATTGTATGGGGACCGCTCTTTTGAAAAATTTGTTAAATGAATAGATTTAATTTGATAATTGGAAAATTCATTACTTACAAGTAATGTGGTGTGTGACACCTTCACGTTGTGTGGTATTATTTATCAAAATAAATAATAAAATCAAGTATAATTTTTTAAATAGTTTCTTTCCCATCATCGATATGCTACACCGTAGCGCAGTGGGTTAGTGGGTTCACTACAAACCTGTAGGTCATGAGTACGATTCCAGTCGAGAACCATAAATTTTTTAACTTTACAAAATTTTCTAAAACGTATTTTTTGGTTGAATACTGTGAAAGAAAATTCTAAACCAGTGAAAGTGTTTCAATTATAATATACCTTAATGCACATTAATATCAAAGATGTTCCTTACCACCTTAAGGGGATGGGAGGGTTACTTTGAATTTCTCTCAGGTTGGGATACATAAATCCTATTAGCCTAGTCGAGTTTCCCCTTTATTTAGTTGACTTAGTTTTGCATTAAAGCAAATGTATTCACTTTTACAGGCTTATTATAATGAAATACGTATGTATTTATCATTCCAACATTATATTTAGGAAATTTTCTTCAAAAATGAAAAGTCCCCAAGGTGTTTAGGCCTTGGAACTTAGGAACGATAACCCTTACCTGAGGAACTTTCATACCAAATAAAATTTAAAATATTTATTGTGTTTATTTGCAATGATTTTCATTCAATTTTTAATGTCACACTTATCAAAATACATTTTCTTATAACATTAAGCAACTTTTTCAGATTATTTGTCAACAGAGTAAGAAAATATGAAAAATTATGTTTTGGGGAAATACTAAAAAAAAAGGTATTTTTGAATGTTAAGAAGTGTTATATTTTTTTTTTATGTGTCCAAAGGAAATATCCATCATATGACAAAAATTTTTCTCTCAATTTGTTTATAGCTATCTTTTTACAAAAGCACAAAAAAAGATTTAAAAATACCTAGAGTATCCCTATCATCACTTTAATCTTTGATAAGTACATGTTTTGTGGTCTTCTATTGAAAATTGGAATAAACTGTGGGTGTATAGAGCCACCTTAATGCATATAATGTTTAAAAATTTTCTTCTCTATTCTCACACATCTGTATAAAAAACTGACTTATAATTATGTTTACCAGGAAGTCCTCTACTGAAATTTTAATTTTCATGTCCCCTGGAGTATGGGTTTTGACTCTAGGGCAGGGCCAAAATGGATGTATAGGTGTTAATACATATAATGTTAAAAAATTATCTTCTTTACTCCCACACACCTAAAAGGAAAACTGAATTCATAATTTTGTAGACCAGATCTTTAAGTTTTTCACCAAAATTATAGGTTTCACAGTTCTTTTTGAAAGATTTCAGGCAGGGAGGTGGTCGTCATTACAAATTCATAATTTTTCTATTCCAGAATGAAACCTAATTAATTAAATGCATATATGAGACTCCTCGACAAGTTTGTGTATGGATTATATGCTACTCAGGTGACCGTTAAAGCCAATTTGCCTCTTGTATATTTTTGCATTGCTATTTTTAGGTGGTATTGTTTGAACAGACTTTTTATGACGACGGGGAATGAGAGCCTTATTAACCCAGTAAGTTACTCTATAATCAGCTGCATGCAGATAAGTACATAACTCATGGATTTTTAGCACCTATTTACAATGAACTCCATTTACAGAGTAACTTGTATATAATGTAATTGCTCAGGTAAATATACATATAGGTGTGTGTTTTTGTTTTTTCATTTATTTTTTACCAGTGTAGGGGGTGTTTTTATTTGAAACAAAACCAGGTCACTGCTTATTTCATTCTATAGGATCCTTTAGATTCCTACCAAAGCCCCCAGTTTGGCATACCACGTTTTTTTTGCAAATTGATATTAACTTCCAATAAAATACAGTAGTTGCTGTATATTTTTTCTTAAATAAAATCAGTAGAGATGTTAATGTTATACTGTTGTTCCAGCTGTATGTGGATCATACTAACCACTATACATACATGTATATACACTCCCAAATACAATGTATTTCTACTACATGCGCATGCTTTAGTAACTTTTTGTTTGTTTTCATGAACAAAGCTTGCTTTCACAGATTATAACCAGCATTATTTAATTAACTCAGTAATAATGTTTTCTATTAAAAACCCATTCTATAAGTTGACATTTTTAGCAATTTATAAGGAAAGCATTAAAGTTGGCTATATGTTACATGTAAGTGAGACAAAATTGAGTTCCCATATATGCTTGTACTGGTTACTAAGCATGACTGAAACAAGAGGAAATGAAACAATTTGTCTCCCCCTTCTTTTGACAGAAAAAGTCTGATTCAATAGATGATCGCCCTAGTGCCCCACTCAAACCCACCCCACGCGCGACACTTAGGCAGCGTAAACCACCAAAAAAGCAGAAACAATCTGTTTCAAATTCTGGTGGGGACTTGGTAAGTTTGAGTGAAAATCAACCATTTCTAAAGAAAAAATGTTTCCTTAATTTTTAAATTTAAAAATGTCAGAATTGTTTCATTTCCAAGTTTTAACCACGCAGAGGCTTAAAAGAATGTATGTTGCACAATATCTTATACTCTGAATTGTTTTGCTTCTTATTCTTTATTTTTTCATGATTATTTTCACTCTCCCGGTGTATAAAAGGTGTAGTTTTGATTAATGATGAAACAAGACTTTTAGCTGTTTGGTGCTTGTGTCTATAAGATGAAATACCTATGTGCCTTTTTAGAATTATAAGTGTTCCATGAAGTTTTATTTTTATTTACTACAGTTCAATAGTGAATACTATTAGATATCAAACAACAAACTGACATACTTTGGAGGTTCTCCCATCTTGTTTGTTGTAACATGATTTTGTAGGGCGCTTACACGTCAGAAGACCTTGGGGTGATGCAGACTACAATTAACCCTGCCGATGAACAAGACAGCCGTCCAAAGAAAGAAAGGCTCAAGTCTCTTGATACATTCAGAGGGTGAGATATTAATCAACTCTTTATTAGCATGCTACAAAGTTCTGTTTTTGGTACACAAAGGGGCATAGTCACGTTTATATTTAAAAATTACTTTTCAAATTATAAAATGCTTAAAATGCTGAACAAAGGTATTTCCAATGGTTATCTAAAATTTTAACCACAGCCAAAAAGTTATAAGTGAAATACAGAGCTCACAATTGTTTGTTATGTAAGCAAAGCTTGCTTTTTTTATTATATAAATTGCTGAATAGAAAATAATATTATTTGATAAAAACAAAATTGGAGTTGACAACACTGGAAACTGTAAAAAAAAATTGTCAAATGAAACTTAATTGCAGATAAAAATCTTACTAATGGAAAACAAAACTTGTTTCAGGATATTCAACATGTGTAAACAAAAACAAGACGCAAGCTCCATTGGGAGGATTTAAAGAAAGAAAGAAATGTAGCATTATAAACATTAAAAATTGAAAAGTAAAATTTAAAAGAAGATAATTATGACCATACCCCTTTAAGGCTTACAAGGGAGTTTTGATCAAAATCTGTCTTGGTTTTTTGTCAGTGTTATTATTTAGTTTAATAATTGTAACATATATCTTCCCTCAGACTAGAACCACTAGGCTTATTTCAACGTAGCAAAAAGTATATGTATTTGTGAAGATTAATCAAGTTGGTTAAATAAATGGCCACACACTCTTCAAAGGGTAAATAAGTGGGAAAAAGGATAGTAAAGATGTGGTTCATCATTAATAAAAAATTCTAAGCCTGAACGATGGAGCATAGGATGTGGTGTTGTATAAATTCAGAATCATGGAGCAGAGCTGTTAAAAATTGTAAGCATTCTTTTTAATAGATTGAGTCAAAATTGTTCAAAGCATGATCCAGCAGAAGGGGTCAAGAAGGCATCCTAGGGATTTAAAATATGCTTTAGAAGTTTAAATCTTTAAAAAAAATTTTTTTTAAAGAATATGTAGACAAATTATGTGAAATTTATCTGGAGAAAAGTTTACCTTATATATATCTACGTTTTCTGTTTATTTGCATTCGGGGTTGAAATTTTAAGACAGAAATATATTGAAAAAAAATTTCTTCTGAGTGATGTGGATGTTACATAATTTATTTTTTCAATTTGCCATAATGTGCAAGAGTATTTCTAGTGATTAAAGAGGAGGCACAAGAAATCCATATTTGCAGGATATTGATATCCAAAATATGACATACATGTATAAGCCTGTTTAAAAATACTTGTGTTACATTTAGGCAATGTTGTTTAGGTGAGTGGTGTGGCCCATGGGCCTTCTCTTTTACTTTGTTATACATGTAACAAATGTAAATAGGAAACAATTGAACTGCATTTTTCAGAAATAATTGTCTTAAAAGTAAAATATTTGAAGACGTATTTAACATGACCACTCTCTGACTTTCAGGATAAGTATAATCGTAATGATATTTGTTAATTATGGCGGAGGTGGATACTGGTTTTTCCGCCATAGTAGATGGAATGGTTTGACCTTTGCTGATCTTGTGTTTCCATGGTGAGAAATGCACGAATGTAGTTGCAATGGTGTGCTGTTCTATAGACTGTACTCTCTATCTACAGCTGTATTAACAAATCAAAAAACACTAGATATTACACATATGAAACAAGTGAATATAATTGAGATTATTCAGTACATACAAACCAACCTGTTACTACTGGGACTTTTTTTATGTACTAATATACATGTAGCTGTTCTGTGCACTAACAAAGCTTTATTAGCCTAGCATGTATAGTTCTATCTTTCGTATGTGTTGCATGTAGAATAAGTCTTACTATCCTGAAATTACTGGGCTTCTTATGTGTACTGATTTAGCTTCTCTGTTTTAGCAAGCATAATGAGCCTAGCCGATTTTAATATCTTGCATGTGTTGCTTGTAGAATAAGTCTGACTATCATGAACTTTGTGAACTATGGGGGAGGCGGCTATTGGTTTTTTGACCATTCCGATTGGAATGGTGTAACTGTTGCTGACCTTGTGTTTCCATGGTAATGACACTAATTAAAAACTAACCCTGCACATCACATTTATAACTTCAGATATACATATAATTATTTAGTTTTATGAATTGCCTAAAAAGTATCATTTATTCAGCATGCTTTTCTGATTATTCATATGAGTGTTAATTAATCCTTAGCTTTTGATGCACTAGCTTTAGTAGCTAATTCTCTGAAAAATGTTTGCAATTAATGAATTAAAAAGAAGTGTTCAAATTGTCATTATTTTTTATGTATTTTAAGAAGTGTTCAAATTGTCATTATTTTTTATGTATTTTAATAATAATTGTTCTGATTTTTAATCATACAAATGGGATAAAATCTACAATAATTATTTAAAATAAATACATATTATTGATCCCAAAAGAATGTTTAATTCAAACTGGGGTGAAATTAAAGCATTTAATTTTTGTTAAAATTCCTAAACAGGTTCATATGGATAATGGGAACTGCTATGGCATATTCATTCACTGGCATGCTTAGAAGAGTCACTCCTAAACATAAGATATTCTGGAAAATCTTCAAGAGGAGCTGTATCCTGTTTGTGCTGGGATTACTGGTCAACACAGGCGGCTGTGATCGTGAGTTGATTTATGCTACTTTCACTTTACATGTACTTCTAACAGTCACTCTATTTGCATGTTTTTGTGACAGCCACTGTCTTTACTGAATGAGGCTTTCTGTTCTGTTGCTTACAGCTACTCGTCTGACACATCTGAGGATTCCTGGGGTACTCCAGAGGTTCGCAGGAACGTACCTCGTGGTGGCTTCTATTCACATGTTTTTTGCTAAAACAGTTGATGTCAGCATGGTAAGACAGTACAAGTTCATTGACATTGTTCCTTATATATTGGATATCTGCAATTGACATTTATGATTATAAAGAAGCATTTTGTAGTACACATACTGGGGCTTTATTCGAGACATTGTGGATTTCTGGCTGGAGTGGATTCTTCACATTGTTTTTGTGACTGTGCATATCATTATCACTTTTACATTGGATGTGCCAGGATGTGGCAAGTGAGTATTTGATTAAGAGAGAGAGAGAGAGAGAGAGAGAGAGAGAGTATTTTTGCATATTTACAAACTTTACAAAAGATCTAGAAAAACTAAAAGTTTTTCATGACTTTTGAAATGGGTTTACAGGACTGAGAAATTTACTGTTATCATAAATATTTCTTTCATAGTTTCATTATGCATGTATTCTGTTCATTTAGAGGATACATAGGTCCTGGTGGTCTACATGAAGCTGTAAATAGTACAGAAGCTAGTGTGTACCAGAACTGCACAGGGGGAGCCGCTGGCTATATAGACAGGCAGGTGTTTGGGGACGATCACATTTACCAAAGTCCCACTTGCAAGGTATGGCAAAAGGAATATTAACTCATCACTTAATATTAATGTTTTAAGCACTGCAGTGTTAACAAAGAAAAAAAGAGAAATCATTACAAAATGCTTTTTTTTCTCATAATTGAAGCCTATTTACAAGACAACGGTGCCTTATGACCCAGAGGGACTTTTAGGAACTTTGAATTCTGTATTTATGTGTTACCTAGGATTACAAGTAAGTCTATGATTAATGTCTGTTTATTTTTAGGGATAGGTGTTGATGATAGTACATGTACATGTAAATAAATAATTTATCAAGATGAGCTATTGTCTATCTTATCAACAAATATAGTTCATCTTTAGCATAACTACATATACATGTATTACCTTTTGTGTATTAGGCAGGTAAAATTTTAATGACATTCAAGGAGCCCTCGGCAAGGGTCAAACGGTTCCTGATATGGGGGTTATTTTTGGTAAGTGATGACTTGCAAAGAGAGAATAAGTTCAAATGTATATGTAGACAAATAAAGTTTTTGTAAAAAATACAATGGAGAAAGATTTGTTATTGATTTGCTTTCAGTGTTTAATTGCCGGTGCATTGTGTGGATTCAAGAAAGATGGAGGAACAATTCCTTTGAATAAGAATTTATGGTAAGGCATGCAGATTTCTCAAATTAAAAATGAAAAAAAATATGATGATTTAAGAATTTGTGAATAATTTTGATAAAAAAATTTGATGTATTTTTGATTGATAGGTCCCTGTCCTTTGTGCTATGTATGGCAGGGTTTGCATTTGTCTTGTTGGCATTCTGTTATGTGACCATTGATGTGTATAAAGTGTGGAGTGGTGCTCCTTTCTATTTCCCAGGTAAGGATGAATGCTTTATCACTGTCACCGAAAAAATTGTATATTGTTTTATGAAAACTAACTTGATTTAAAAACTTTATGAATAACAAAAAGCTTTCATTGTATATGCTGTACATGTAGATTACTAAACTTCTGATTTTCTAATCACAGTCCCTGAAACGTTATAATTTCCCAATTTTTCTGTGCGTTCACAGTGTGCTCACCGTGCGTTCAAATAGGTGCACATATCGTTCATCATTCACTTTGTGCTCGCGTTTGTGCTCCGTTTGTCCTCTGTGTTCACTCACCATTCACTATTCATAAGCGCTTACAAAATTCCGTTCAATGGGCGCTCACTATACGCTTACCGTTCGCTCAGACTGTGCTCACCATTCACTGTGCGTGCACTCACCGTTCATTCACAATTCAAGTAGAAAAGTAGAATGTTTCAGGGACTGTACTGCTTTTATGTCATTTTTCTGTGGATGCATGTTTTTGCAATTGGTACATTTTCTATCAAATTTTCAATCTATAGATATTTAAAAAAAAAACCCGATGTTTAAATTTTGAATCTATTGAAAGTTCACATCACCCTGTACAAAAACTTAATATACAGAAATTACTTGAATGTATATATAACCAGACTGTTATATGGACCTTGGCAGGCATGAACTCCATATTTATGTACATTGCCCACACCACGTACCAGAACTACTTCCCTGTGGGGTGGAAGGTGGTGGAGAACCACACGCAACAGCTGGCCTTACACTTGTGGGGCCCTGCCTTCTTCTGTCTGTTCACATACATGATGCATCGCAAAAAGATTTACATCACTATATAGAACCAATGTACATGTAAATATGAAACTCCCTGTATACACATCCTCAGTCCTCCAAATTCACTTACTTGTATACATGAAAGGCTTTTCCTCACCTTGTAATAATACATTAATACATTATACCTTAAGTTTGTATTAAAAATCTTTTTGGATGATGTGTTCATTACCAAAATTGAGTTTTACAGCCTTAGATTCAATACCTGTATATATGTGGATTTTTAAGGTAGAATTTGCAGATACAATTTTTGCAACCTATTCATTGCCGGCAGATTCAGGGGAATCAAATGATAAACAATTCTCATTATGGTTGTTAAGTACGAAACGATTTATGTTTATTTTCTCCATCAATTTTCCAGTATTGTTACCATCAAAAAGAAATTCTTTCCAAAAATTTTTTTGATTAAATTTAGAATTATGATTTTAAAAAAAACGGTGTTCAAGACCTTTCAAAAATCCTTCTTTGAAAGAGATAATGTCATGCTGTGAATTTATGTTAACTCTATAAGTTAAATTGAATAATCTGCCAAAACCAGCATCTCAGTGCATTAAATTTCAACACAGTTTGATTATATATGTACATATAATTCATTCATGCTTAAAACTGCCTTTTAAAGCTTGTCAGATGGGACAAGTCCAAATATCCTAGCTAGCAAAGCAAAATCTTGCAGGTGAACAATGTGAAGTGCTCATCTCATATGGGACACTTGTTTATGCATATCATGATCATTTGTTTAGGCAGACCTTGGAATTGGGTTGTATTCTGATTTGTTTTTAAATTGCAACATGATACTGGCTTCTATACATGGTATGGAATATCTTTTATCCAGTCTGCACTAAGAGGTTTCCAGCTCAGGTTTCTATTTTTGTTTACCTGAACATAGAATTACCAACTGCACTTGTTCCTCTTAACCTCAGCAGATGAATAAGCAAAATGAAGATTGAATTTTGTCTCTATTTGCTTGTGATTCAGTAAAAAAAATTTAAAACCAAAATACGTTAAAATGAAGTACGTAAATACATATCAATTTTAATTTATTTTTGTCCATTTTATTTCTATCATTACCTATCATATGATTCTTGTCAAGTAACTTGACTTGGAAGATTTTTTGAAACCATTGTATCGAAGCTCTGTTTCTCTTCAACAGGTATGAATCCCATTGTGTTGTACATGGGACATGAAGTTTTACATCGTCATTTTCCAATCAGTTGGGAGGTATCACAGTATCATTACTCCCTGCTTTCTATGGACCTATGGGGGACAGTTTTCTGGGTGCTTGTAGGGCTAGTGCTGTACAAGAAAAGAATTTTTATCACTGTGTGACCAAGTGTTAACTACATGAAATTTTCATGTATTCTTATTTTTCTCCATTACAAAACATGATATTGTGCCAAAATTACAGGATAATTAGCACATAGTTGTTTAAGTTACAAGTAAATCTCTGATTACACAATCAAATTGTTGGATATCTGTTTCACTTAATTCATGGTTTCTCATATATCTGTTGGTACATGTTTTACATATTATTAATGTTATTTTATGTAATTGTTGGATGAAACAATTAAATGGATTTTTTTGTAATTGTTTGATAACATAATTATAATTGGATTACATGTAACTGTTTAAAATTAATAGGATTACATCTAATCAATTAAAATTAATGGGATTGCAGGTAATTGTTCTGATGAAAAATAATTCTGTTGTACATTATTTATGATATTTCATGTTGAAACGACACAAAGTAAATTGGATTGCATGTAAATGTTTGATACCATAATTAATGGGGTTAAGTGTAATTGCATGGTTACATTACACATAATTCATGTTATAACAGTAATTATAATTCTTACAGGTTTTATAATTCATGAGAATATGTAATCATCATCATTACTTATAGTTCTTGGTGCCTTGTAATTTTTAGGGTAACTTATACTTTATCAGATTACATGTAACCATTGGGAAAACACATGATCTGTGAGGGAAAATCACATGTTGTCATGAAATTGTTGGGTTTATTAGCAAATATTTATAATTTCTTATTGTCTAACTATTTATGCTGGTAAAAAAAAATGATCCAAAAAGTAATTTGCAGAAAATGTATTCTAGTCCAACATTTAAAATTAATTTGTATGTGAACACTTTGAACACTTGTTTCAAGTCTGCAGTGCAATTTTTATGAGGACACTTAATTGTTTCTTCTCGGTGGTTTTTTTTTTTACCGGTTACATTAACTGATTTATATTGTTTTTGAAGTCTTATTGTTTTTCATGAGATAAGTATATATATAATTGTTTATATGCATGCTTATTGACTGTGTATTGCACATTGTATACTTGTACATTTTATATAGAACTGCTCTATGCAAAAAAATACCCCTAAAATCCCAATACAACCCCCCCCCCCCCCCCCCATAAAATTAGCATGTGATTTGGGGTATATAAGTTAGGTTTTTGATCCAAGTCTCAATCCTCAAATATGGAATATAATATATAGTGAAAAATCAGACCTGAACCAAAGTCAGGTCATCCCAATTTTTAAGCCTCAGGACCTTGTTTTGTACAATTTTATAGACTATTCTACTTTTTGAAGCAGCTACATGTATGATGAACCACAACTCCAAAGAATGATTTGTGATTTCATTAAAATTTTATTAATGTGTAAGGTGCAATATACAAAATGAAAATAAAATGTAAATTAATATTAAAACAGGATTATACTTATTATTTTGTACTTAAGAAGGACACAAACCTCCTTAGATAGATGTCACTTAGTCAGTTGTAACACATGTGTAAAAATTACACATTTACAATATAACAGTCTAGTAATCATTACTATAGTAGTAGTGTGCATTAAGGCAGTTTACTCCACAAGGACAAACACAGATGTTCCCAAGGTCATTTGTGAATAGGATCTTTCTGAATGACAGTGGTTTTTAAGTTTGCTGCATTTGAATTTAAAGTATTCTATTGTGCAATTCTTTACAAAAAGGTCCATTTGATTTTCCTCTGAAGTAGTTGATAAAACTGAAACAGCTGGGTTTATTTTAACCGTGTCATAGGAATAGAATGGTGATTGTTATTGGAGCAGCAAGGTTCTTGGTCTTCTGCAAGGATCTGCTGATGACTACTGGTTTTCATGTATCTGTGTTGCGGGGTTTTGTCTTGGGCCAAATAGACAAGGAAAGTCATTGTAGAATACGAAGTCATCAGGGCAGACAATCCAGCAACAAGCAGACACCACGGCATCAGTACTGTAATGGTTGCGTGGCTGGCCGCCATGGGAAACTCAAAGGTTTTCTTCATCTGGAGAGTGATGGTTGTTATCTTTCCCACAACTAACCACAACATTATAGCTTTAAAAAAAATGGCACCATAAGTACATCTTAAGTTCGCAATATAGAAATCGAGCTGATTTTTTGTTTTTGAAACCCATATAATTATATACATGTACATGTTGTTTATAATAACAATTTCAAAATTCATTCAGTTGTTTGATTTAGCCCATACCTGAAATTGCAAAACAAGAGCATGCCACGATGCCAGATCCCTTTTTAGTGACTGTTGATTTGTAGTACAGAAGATAAGCTATAAGTCCGATCAGAAGGCATGCGATGCTGATGGACGCCTCAATCTGGTACTCCAGAAGGCCACTTAATGCATCGACTAAAAAAAGCAAGAGCTAGTATAGGAACAATATAAAATAGTTATCTATCAATGAAGTGGAATTGTGTGTCTACTCACAGCAGAATTCCTTCAGCAATTCAAGATGGTCGACGTGGAACTTCGAAAGGTGCTTGTTGTCGTAGTCAATAAAAGTTTCCGTAAAACAAGCGAGTTCTGTCCCATTTTGATACCGACCATCGAAACAGAAGGAGAAGAACCAAAGTCCGGCGGAAACTTCTGCCGTCAGGTCGGATAGCGTGGAACCGTTACTTGCAGACGACACTTTGACGTCATCGTAAAATTCCAAATGGAACTTCATCCACCCCGGCGTCGCTATAGTGGTGATCTGACACAACAATGACAATGCAACGAACACCAAAATCAGCGTCAAGTTTTGAAACAGAAACTCTTTTACTTCACTTTTGCCCATTGTAATCCTCGTCGGTGATATATGTCGTTGCAGCTAATTGCAATAGACAACTATGTATTTCACATGCACTATTACACGGGAATCTGCAGCAACTTTGACAAATCAAATTGTACTATTACGCTGCCGCTGTCAATGTTAATGATGGAGCTATATGAAGGTTTCCATTACAGTGACTAAAAAAGTAACAATTTACATAGGTTCAACGCACTCGCGGGTTAGCAGTCAGACACAGTCCCTTTCATTCTACCCAAGAAAGAAACTCGATCTTTCTATTTGTGTAAATATGAGAATCTTTATTGTGAATGGTTTCAAGGTCATGATCATGCCACCTGATTCTGTTTCTATGGTACTACACTCATGGCCTATGACAATGGTGTGTCCATGAGCACTACCCGGGAAAGAGTTTGATTGCATTTAAAACGACGAATCTTTTTGTTCAAATTATACCTCCTTCGACATTGTTCTAAAAATCTCTCTCTCTCTCTCTCTCTCTCTCTCTCTCCTACCTATTGACTTCATTTTTATGTGAAGAATCGCATTCATAACACGAACGGGCTTCTAGTTACTCAGAAAGGTCCTATACTCGAATACTTATTGAATACATTTATAATTACAGTGGTAAAAACGAAATGCATTACTTACTCGGTCTTATTTTATAATATTTTCGCTGCAAATATGCTAGCAAAACATGGACTGTGCAAGTATAATATGTAATGTATGTCTCGATATATATACATTTGTGAAATGACAAATTTGTTCATTTGTAAACCATGTATGTATTAGCAACATGGATTAGACTGTTGTAATTTGGCTCAGCTTCGTTCCCATCAAAGCTTGCCCGTAATGCAAACGTTACATCGAACATTGATTACATGCATGTCAACAGTCACACGGTTTAGTCATATTTCAAACTATACCTACACAGTCACTTCATGCGCGGATCTAGAAGGGGGATCCGTCCCCCCTCTCCCCGAAATATTAAAATTTATTACACTCACATAATATATTTACCGAAACAAGGCCTCGAGACCCCCCCCCCGCCGGCAAACTCAATTATCCCTCGGGATCTCCCTCCCCGCAGAACAATTTTCTGGATCCGCGCCAATGTTTTCCCATAATATAGTATGTTTTAAGGGTTAATAGGCTTTGAAATAAATGAATTCTTTGATGAATTTAAGGATTTGATATTTTATGGGGAGATTTTTAAATGAGTAAGGGATTGGTGACTGCAGAGTAAAAAAAAATCAAAAAAAAAAATCAGTGTTTCTTTTCAGAGCACTAGCCACTGAACTTGAAGCAAGGATATTTGGAATTTAATTTATATATATAGTGTAATGTAATCATGAAATACAAGATGAAAATATAATCTTATAGAATCAATAACTTAAAATTAAGAATGTCACATGGATTGTAATCGATAACCTTTTTAAATGGAATCTATTATGATTAACTCCATGGACTTTGAAAATAGTTGACTTCAATCATAGCTTGGTTAATGCTTTCAGGAAGAAAAACAAAAACCTTTTTTTTATACAAAGATGTAAAAGTTCACAAGACTTATGTTGTGTGTGTGCTGAAGACTTTTAATAAAGAGAGAAACTTATCTTAGTTTACAAATGTACACACAGAATATTTGTTCCAGTTTAAATTGCAAGGTGCATGTTTTGAATGAAAATGAAATTAATGGGAATAAGTTTGGAATCGCTCCTTAATTGCCAATTTTGGGTATTTGTTTTCGGTATTGAACCCATTGAAGTGAATGTCTTCCTTTGAAGAGCGACAATGACCGATATCAGCGAGTGACTAAACTTGTCAAAAGTCCTGTTTACTTTTGGAGTTAGGCGAGGGAAATATTGCGATCGTATTTACCAAGTCAACACTGGAGGGTTTAGCTCCATACTTTTGGATCCGAGACAATTGAATATCGCATCTTATAAAGAGATCAGCACAGTTTTTGCACATGTGCCTCTTTCTAGTGTCAGTGGCTTTCAGAAAAAGTGATTGTACCAGAAAAAAATGGGCCTTATGTCCATAATATTTTTAATTTAATATCTGAATAAAATGGCATATCTACGATGTTACCTTTGCATCGATTTTTTTAGATTTCAATTTTCATTACTTACGTAAAAACCAATAAATATAAGATCTGCATTCAAAAGGCAGAATTTTGATTTATTTTGATAATAAGTGCCATTTTGACAGCTAGGACAATACAATCGATTTGTACCTTACCCTCAATAAAGTCTTTATTATTTCTGATATTCATTGATGACATCTACAATGTTATCAGTATACGGTAAATAGCGTGGCACTTGGTGACAGAGAAACAGTCAGAAACGCTCAATTAAAGTTTCTGTTTAGGATATTGCTATACTGCTCAACTTGTTAAGTATTCGACGACATGCGGAGGCAACACTCTCTCTCTCTCTCTCTCTCTCTCTCTCTCTCTCTCTCTCTCTCTCTCTCTCTCTCTGTGTGTGTACATGTACAAGTAAGTATACAGGGCTATAAACAATTACGTGACATAATTGAGTTGAGTTGCAATAATTGCTCGTTTTAGATTTTATTTGATAATCCTCTCATCTAAGGTTTAATCTGGTTTACTTAACTTGTCATTTTAATGAAGGTTAAACCAAATGATGACCATTAAAGACCTCATGTTATGCAGTTGTACGCTTAATTTTACGTGAATCCGAGTTAAAGAAAACCATGCCGAATAGAATCAAGACTTCTAGGGCAGTGAGTCTTGGAGAGGAACTAATGATAAATGTGCGTGTATTGGTTATATCAGGTAGCCAATGCTAGGGTTAATGACATTTTTTGGCCAGCAGTATGTCATGAGATTTCGGACCAAATGAAACTCGTCAGGCTATATTCAACGCGATATATATTTTATAATTAACATTTTTGTCGCCAAAATGATTAAGTCGCATATTGTCATTATATACATTGAAACACTTCATTAATTACAATTATCCAAGTATTTTTTTCGAAAACACCTGTGAGGATATTTAAATTTAAATGCATTGAAATCAAATATTCTACTAGCCTTGATAATAAATGTCAGAGTATAAGTTTTTTTTTTCTAAAAAAAGTACGTGTCAAACATAAGTTGACCAGTTAACTGTATGCCACCTAACCCCCACCCCCACCCCAACCCCGTCCATACTGATCTTTTCTAGAAAGGGGACTATTTTATTGATTGAAAGGAAATGTTAAGAGTAGCATCAAGTAGCGTGAATTCTCCTTCGTGCTGTAATTGTCAAGGTCAAGTAATGTTGAACTTGCCAATGAAAACGGGTCACGTGTTATTGACATTATCAAAAAATGCGTTAAAATGTCAGAAATGCAAATCTTATCTTCAAAGTTTGAAATTAAAACATATTTCAAAAACGAAAATATCGACGTACATGTATATTTGTAGATTATTCACTATAATAACACAGGCACCTGACGTTATTTATTTTTCTCGTAATAAAAATAAATACCCTCTAACTAATAATACACATTTGGTATAGAGTATTTGTTTTTTTTATGAGAAAAATAAATAACGTCGGGAGCCTGTGTTGATTTCAGCGAGGAGACCCAAAGGACAACTCTGTATCGATTAGGAACCCAAAACACGCGAGAACTTAATAGATTGTGTAAACCTTTGGTGACAATTATAAAAAACGACATGACGGGTTCATTTTCAGAAATTTTGACATAATCTTTTATCGGGAAAATAAATCAAGTCTTATCTGAGTCTAGCAAACCAAATGCAGTAGAGCTTTTTGTTCTTGCAAAAGTGTGTGAAACTGACATTTTCCGCTGGGAGGTCGCAATAGGAAAGATTTATCTGGCGATTGAACTATCACACATTGCAAAATCAAAGTCTTATAGCAATCCAAAGACAAAACATCTATTGCTAAACAAGACAACTATTTGTTTGATATTTTAGATTTCAATTACATTGTTTAAATACTTTTAATGGCACGAAATCCGATGGTTAATGTGAAAGAAAATATGTGCGATGTGACTGGACCAGAGTTCAGCTTTCTATTTTGAACCTTGTTATGAAGTTTAATGAAGCAGCAACAACTTACCACAGCGAAAATAAGAGCCTACTTTGATACCCTGACTTATCGATAACCGCATTGAATAGAGTATTGAACTTAGTTATTATAAATAATCATAATGAACGTTTAGAATCAATATATCAGGAACAGGAGATATTTTGAAGCCCTAATCCATAAATTAGAGCCTTCGATTCGACAAAGCTATTTCTAAAAGATCAAATTTTAAACCTGCATCGCAGATTGAATTGTTCATGCAAGTGTGGATATGGCTTTTAAAGACCATTACTAGGGGTTTTTTTTACCTAGTCGAGCAGAAAACATGTTTTTCCACTTTCGACGCAAATCGCTTTGTCATGGATCTACAAGAAGCAATTAACTAATTATTTGGGAGATCTGTCCGGAACTTGGAGATTAGGTGAAATTCAGTGTGTTTTTTTTCAAGGGAAAATATTGACCCCAAGTTATGACGAGGTAGATGTTACATTTGAACAGTTCAAAGTTTTCCCTGTCTAATCAGGTGCAGTTAAAGCGCTCTATTATAATGGAAAGCGCTTGATACGTGAACATTTTACATATCAAACTGTCGCAGGACGGCGTTTCGACGGATTTAAAATACCAAGGGGAAATGAACGTAAGAGGATTTGAGCAATGTAGACATTATCGAGATGAGAAGTTTATGAAAGGAAATAACTGTGTAGTTGAACAGGTTCCCTCAGAGCAACTATAGTCTGTGAAGAAGCAGTTCATACAGAGGGGTGTCGACACACGCCGAGTGGCTATTGAACAGTGATATAGATTTTTCATTCACTTTATTAATGTCTGTTACGCCTAGAGGATTTAAAAGAAGATTCATATATTCAATTTCATATGGCACTTTTCTGCCGAATATAATCGGAACGGGTCTGATTGTCGTACAGGAGGAATAGAGACAGGGGCGATATCGCTATCACTAGACACAGCTTCAACCCCAAACAACTCAGGAAAATGGTTCTCCGAGAGGAAACGGTGATCCAAGTGAAGTCACTGGTGAATGAGATGGAGAAATCGACGGATTTGAACCACATTAAGGAAGTAGTTGGTACCAAAAACATAGGCAAAAATTCCCAAGACATGGTTCGTCCGAGGAGTCGAACCTCTAATCATTCCTCCAAATCGGACCGTGTAAACGCGTGCATGGCCAACAATCTCTTTCATTCGGCCGTCAAAGGAAGATTTCGGAAAGTCAAGCTGATTCTGGATGGAGGATACAAAATCAACAGCAGAAATAACTATGGTTACAGTGTACTCGTTGGTGCGCTTCACATTGACTGTGACGAGAAACGCGGGAAAATGTTTCGCTATTTGCTGTCGAGAAATGCTGATCCAAAAGACAAGGATTCCAAACACAATCGGTCCGTACTTTCCTGGGCAGCCATTCTAGGTCGAGCTGAACAGGTCGATATGTTGCTGAATATTTTAAACGGTGACCATGACCTTACAGACAAGGACACCGAAGGAATGACGGTCTTACATCACGCCACCCAAGGCGGGCACGTTGGGATAGTTAGGCGACTGGTTGAAGAATTTCGACGTTTTCGATTGTCTGTTGACGTTCATGACAATTTAGGACTCACGCCTTACTTGCACGCTAAAAGACTCGGTTACAAGGAAATAACAGAAATTTTACACAAAGAAGGCAGGGCTTGCCCGGGACAGTCTGACAGTTACACGTTTAGGAGTGCTGAGGAATGGTCCGAAATTGGACAGTCAATGAAAGAAAAACAACTGAATCAGAAACGGAAATCCAATTTTGAGCGAGCTGCTATATTTGGAAGCAGTAGAATGCTGAGATTACACTACAATATGTATGACACACCCCTTATAAGAGTTTCGGCACCCGTGTCAGAAACAAGTGCTGAAAATGATAAAACTACATATTTTGTCGTGAAAAAAGACCCACCATTGCGGTTACAGCCTAAACATGCGAGAGAAAACTACACCGCGCCACCATTCTCGAAATCTGAGCCAAACAAAGCCGCGGTTGCAAACCATTTTGAAGCTTCTAAATCTGTTCCTAATCAGTCGTTGTCATTGCTTTCTTTAACACCCGGCGCAAGAATGAAAGAGGCAGAGAAGTTTCATAAAAGTCAACCTGATTTATCCAAAATTAACATGAAGCCAGACAAACGTGGCCATATCGCCACCATAGGGTCTTTCATGAAAGTGTTAGCCGAGCAAAATACGACGTCATATCGTCCGACCATTGTAGAAAGTCCACACCATTTAGATGTACCATGCTTGCGCACAAAGAAAGACTCTACATTTGCAAGCATCTTTGGAAAGAAAAGAGCAAATGGGAAATGCCAAGGAAAGAAGAAACGAAATTCAGCCAAAACAACGGTATCCACGGGTAGCAAAAAGGCGATACGAGCTTAGTTATCATGTGAAGTACTGTTTAAGTGACCAAGTTGTTGTATATTAACAGAAATATGAGAGAATATTTAGCGTATCTTGGCAAGAACGGTGTACAAATTGACCGAGTTGTATATCAACTGAAATTTCGATGCGTATTAAGCGTTTCTTGGCAAGAACCATGTACATGTTGACCAGGTTGTATATTTACTGAAATATCGGTGCGTATTTAACGTTTCTTGGCAAGAACTATGTTTGCCCCACTGAACATGTGCACTTTGATATATTTAAAGGACAATAAACGATTTAAAGGATTAAACTTCTTGGTCACCGTTAGGTGATTGGGTTAATCTCCTTGTAATAAGTTGTTTCTATTTATGCAAACTACCATAATCTGTTAAATTTACCATTTAAAGAATCGTTGATGGATTATTACGTGAAATAGAAGTGGACCAATTTATATGAGAATGGTTTTCTTAACACTTGTAATTTAACAATGTAATATGTAAATGGCACTACATTTTTTGATCTGCTATTTATATTACCTCTCGTGGTGAGATTAAAGATTAACTAACATGAGATTATCATTATTTAGAAATTGCAAGACTCATGACAGAAACGAGATGAGATAGAATATGGTTTATTTACCTAGTTATATGAAATCAAACTTTGAGAGTAGAGTTCGTCTGATACGAGAATGGCCTTGTTTACCTAAGTGATATCATTTCACTTTGAATGGGTTTAAAGAATCGGCATTCCTATCGGAGATCACTTCAGACCAGACATGGCTAGTTAACACCTTCAGTTACATGTATTCGCTTTGTTCCTACACTAAATATTTCTATATTACCTAATGCCACACATATCCAAGAGGCGATCAGTCTACATTTAATTATTTTTAATTGTTGAATGTATATTGATAAAAGTCTTGTAGATGCCACTTTCAGCGATAACATTAATGGAAGGGGCGTTTTCTTCTCATTGTTTAGGAATCTACGATTCATTCTATATACTCTGTTATCGATGACACGATATTTAGCTGGTTTACACAGATTATAACCCTATGATCAGGTTGTGTTTTTGTTATGCTGCAAAGTGAATGAAGTTGTAATACAAAACCGTTGAAATGTTTTATGCAAGCCTAGTATGAGGACTTAAAACAAGTGTTTAATCTCGAAATAACGGTCAATTTCATAAACAGAGATAAGAAAGAAATAGAACATCACATCTTTATTACGAATAAAACTCGCACAATATCTTTGATATACATCATGGTCACAAAAGAATAACAATCATGCAGTGGAACTGGTACAACAAGAACTTAAAATCAGCGACACTGTTTTTTTATAGGTTGGGAGGGATGCTCTCTCTCTCTCTCTCTCTCTCTCTCTCTCTCAATTTATTGCTGAAAACACGTTTTCCACCCAATAACAAATTACATAACAACAATGCAATATGTGATGACGGTGATGGTGATGGTGATGATGATGATTTTAACACTAAAATGCTATGATTCAGAAACCGGAATATCTAAAAAGTACGCTTTAAAGTTGACGTTTATGAATTTAGTACCTTTGTGAAATCAGTAAGCAAACAACATTCACGATGTATGATCTTAATTATCAATTTTGAAAAGTATAACCAAAAATAGTAAATATATTTAATAATAAATGACAAAATAAAATTAAGTTTTGTGAAAAAATGGTCTCGGAACTAAAAGACTTTTTCCTGACTTGCATTGTTAAGCTTGGAATACCGGTACAACCGACCAATCTCCATAGTATACCGTAAATTTCTTATTCTTTACACATGGTGACTCTCCACTTTACTGGCCTCCTTTTCGTCTTGTGACGTGCTAGGCTCATTCCTCATCTCCACGCTATTTGTTTCGGTGTCTTTGACTGCATCAGCAATCTTCTCAGCTGCGATAATTTCTTGCAAGTATGCCTTAATGTCGATTTTTTGCCCGCCGTTGTCGACCACAAACACGTTGTTTTGATCCGCCCCTTGTGCTTGTTGCGCTGACTGATTTTGTGGTAGGTAAACTACCTGTCTGTTTTGCTGGTTGGTGACACCAACTAGAGCTTGGACAAGGCCTTGAATCAGTTGTGAGGAGTTACCTGTTCCCTGGTCGTTGGAGTTCTTTCCTGTTCTGCGCATTTCGAGTGTATTTTCCCGCGTGTCACTGAGGTTACTCACACAGCTGGACAATTCACTAGCAGCGCCACCTACAGTGTCACTAAGGCCACTCATGGTGCGTGATACATTTGTTGCTTTGGATGTTCTCGGCGTAGCTTTAGAAGGTGGCTCACAGCAACAGAAGATCCATGGAGCTCGTTTGTACAATGCTTCTCTGAATTTGGGATGACTCAGGGCATACACGATCGGGTTGTGCATGGCGCTAGCCTTTGCCAACATGACAGGCAACTCTGAAAGGAAAGGTGTTACCCATTCTGCTGGACCAAATTGGCCGATTAAAGCCACTGTAGCATAAGGGCTCCATGATAGCATGTAGAAGAATACGATTATAATGGCAACTTTCGCAACTTTAACCTCTGCTTTTGTTTTCTCTTGATTAGCTTTGATATCATCAACTTTCATTTTTGCTGCCATTTGCTGCATTTTGCGTTCGTGTTTTTTCAGAGCCCGGATTATCAATATATATGACAAAGCAATGACAAGCAATGGGGCAGCAAATCCGAAAAGGTAAAGGAAAAATATGTATGTTCTATTATTAGGAGTTGTAGTTAGGTAATCAAAAGTGCAAGATGTCTGGAATCCCTCTGCAACGTAACGACCCCAGCCGAAGAGGGGTGGTAGAGAGGCGCATAGAGACCACACCCAGACAATGCAGATCATTATAAAGGCCTTCTTACGGGTCATATTGCGGGCGGCTCTGAGTGGGTGAGCAATGGCGTAGTAGCGGTCCACACTGATTGCGGACAAGGTGGTTATTGACATCAATCCAAAGATTCCACCAACTAGTCCATACAACTCACAAGCTGAAAGGTATACAGGCAGCAAATGTATTCCCTGTTGCTCTCAGTGCAACAATCAAGAACAGGTAAAAACTAGAATGGCAAAAACGTTTACCTGTATTTCCCCATATCCACTTCTTGTTGAATGCTGATATTGTCAATAGAGGGAAACCCATCACCAGAGAAAATATCATGTCGCTAAGAGCCAAGTTCACAATGAACATATTAGACGGCGTCTTCAAGTTTTTGGTGCTATATATTAAACAAAAAAAAGAGGAGAAAATCTTAATAAAAATTATAATTTTGTACATGCTGATATAAATTAAAATGGTTAAAATTTTACAAAGCTTTGATAAATTTCAATCAACAAAAACCATACATACGTGCTGAAGATGTAGATAACGGTTGCATTGCCGAAGATTCCGATGATACCGACGATGGAGATGAACACCCCTATGGCGTAGTGCCAGTTGTCGGAGACCAGGGGGAAGTTGTACCAGTGGGGGTGAACGAAGAAGGTGTAGGTATCAAAGATGTGGGTGGTGGTCTCGTTCATTGAGATGTCCGTCACTGTGGTCGGGGGGAGGTAGGTTGCTGGAATACAAACATAAATACAAACATTAACTCATTGCACTTGGTAACGTAAACGATTTGTAGCTTGGAATACCAATTACCCAAATTTTCGCTGAATTATCTATTAAACCTATTGTTTCGAATCGACGCACGGATGCCAATTTATATATACTTTGATAACACTGTTGGTGTTAAGTGGGGGCTAATATTAGCAATTGTGTTTTATATTGAGCAGAAGAAACAACAAAATATCAAACGTGATATGAAAGAAGTATGAAATACAAAAAAATGTCTATATATTCAATGTTTAATTCCATGTTCCGACTGAAAAATGAGTATGAATAACCATAAGCAAAGTCAATGGCTAACACACGTACATGTACGTACGAAATATCTCTTCTCATTTTTGGTAAAAAATGTTAGCTTTATCTATTATAATTAGAATTCTCCCCGAAAAGGACCGTAAAAGGGATATGTTTTTAAATTAAAGACAAAGCAACTTTGTTACAGAGAGCTTTTCACTTTTTTTCACAACTTTTTTTTTAACATCAAATATAAAACGTTACCCTCGTCGTAAACGTAATTCTGTTTTTAGTTCTGTTTTTTAGTTTATGAAATAAATCTCTCGAAAAATCATTTTCGCTGATAGAATCAATGTTTTAGTCTTAATTAGTACAACGAATGACACCTTGCGTGTGAAAGAATATCAAGTTGATTCTTCCATAAAGCTGCTTAGGGCTGTCTCATTGTCATATTCACTAATAAAGGATGAGGATGCTTAATACTACAAATAAGCCACGTAAGTGGATCAATGTGGAACATTTTCAGACGTCGCTTGAAATTATTGGCCCGAAAATTTCAGGAACCTTTTTGTTTGCACTTGCTACACAACACTTGTCGTGTAAAATGTAAACTACATATGCGTAAATATTGTTAACAATTTAACGCAATACATTGTATATTTTAATACATATTTATAATATCTAAGTTTTGTCGAAACACTTATTAAAAAAAACCCAAAAGATAAAATTAGAATATACCTAATTATAATATCGAATTTTTTGCAACCCATAACAAAAACAAAAACAAAATTTTACAACAGTTACCTTCAATTTGATTGTCTTCAATCTAAATTGTAGCATTTAATTTAGAATTTAAAAGAAAATAGCTGGAAAATTTTAAATATGTTCATTTGAAATGTAAATTGGTACCTGTGCTATCCATGGTATGCTATTCCCGGCTTCCCGATCCAAGTCCAGAGCCTGCTGTCAAAGAGCACACAAAGACACAATGCCGACCGACCGAGCATTTATATCCTCTTCCTCCTGAGCCCTGCATCCCTTGTAAGTATCTTATGCTTTGGGTGTTGTCACGAATGGGAATTAATTATAAAGGAAATTTGGTCTTGGAATTAATGTTGTGTTCTAGGTATGCCTGTGTAGAACCGTTTGTTGACAAAGGACACGAGATTTTTATTCACATGTAAGGGTTAACGGTCTTTTTTCTATAATGATGTAATAAAATAGAATTAAGATTTTAAAAAAGAATATTATATAATTATTTCGCTTGTTTGCAGGCAATAAACAGGCAAATTATCAAATAGGGGTATTCAAGTGTAATTCTTTTTTATATATATAAAAATAAACAATAGTTTGTAAGTGAAAATGACATTCGATTATCAATAAAAAAAAATTGCACAATAGTTCAGACAGTTTTAATAAAATGTTTTCCTCTACCCATGGATCTCTATCACGTGTTATCAATGATCGTTATTAGGGTCAAACACTTGGTTGTCGGACATGCGTGCACAAGAGATAAACTGAACTCCACCCATTAAAATGTGTATTTCTTTTTAAGGTACATCTTTTAATATACATATCACGGCAGATTGTAAGTTAAGTATTTAACATCATCTTTGAAACAGCCCCCCCCCCTCTCCGATATTTCTTACTATTAATAAAGGTTTTAATTACAAAATATGAATGAAAGCAATGCAGCACCGACCTTGGTTACTTTTAATGCTAGCGGTCTGATCATTTCGCCTTAAAATACTTTTGAAACAGGCGATTTGTTTAGTCAGATGACTCAATTTTATAACTTCTCATTTTTTCCCTCCGATCCCAAAATTTCGGATATGCGTCAAGACCCTGGTCGCTGATTGCGATTGAGGCCAGACAAACACCCGGCTATCTCAACCGCTAAAGACACGAACCGACAACTGCGCCCTCACCAAGGCTAATTACAAAATAGAATAACATATCCCCCGAAGACCATGATAAAATCAATCATTTGTTTTCCAAAGGCCAGTTGAAGAAGGGCAATGAGTTCAACAAGTTTGGCCTACAAACAGACCCAACAAAGATAAAAAGAAGTGGCGGAGACCAAGAAATAGCCATTGTGAATTTTACGTCGTTAAACGATGCCGGTGGAAATCATGTACTTTTTCATAGTCTTTCAATGCTTTATACATTTTACTCAAAGCGTGCCCCGTCGTCAAGGTAATTCGGACCACAATTTACTGAGGGTGTAAACGATGTTGCTGCAAAAGCTTATAATGCCTTGTTAAATTGAAAAGCAATAGTAAAATGAATTGATCTGTTTAAGGAGATATTATTTTGACTCTTTTCTATAGTGTGGGAAGACGCTCGTTTAGTCGGAAGATCCAATTCGGGGATCCTGGAACTGAAGCAAAATGACGGGTCTTGGAACAAAGTGTGCGCGGATGAGTACTGGACTCTACAGGTTGCAGGGGTTGTTTGTCGCCACGTTGGATTTGATCGACAGACCAAAATCAGATCAAGGGTAAGGAATATATAATCTATCAATGATATTCTTTTTTTTTTCTACCTTTTTACACAGGTAAAAACATTTATAAAGAATTATTGCATTTTTTTGTTATTTTACACTTTTCTTAATTTTTTTCAGACAATACAACAGAAAGAACACTTGTATTCTAAATTGAAATGTAAAGGTTCTGAAAATAGTACTCAGCAATGTCTCACAACAACAGGTAAACTGAATTTCTAGAGTAAAGTCCAAATTAATTATAATCATGCATATGTCTTTTAAAAAAGATTTGAAGTTGAATATACGTAAATGCTTTATTTCAGTAAGAACGTGCAGTACGCACAAAGAGGCCCTTTTGATGTGTGCCAGACCAAGGGATATCAGTGGAGGTATGTATAGCAAACGCAATTCCACTCCTAGCAAGAAAGATTTGGCCAAACTGCCGGACTAACACCGTTTATATTTGTAGGCCCTGCTTCTTGTTCGGACCGTCAGTTTCTGTGTCGTAGGGAGAACAAATGTATCCCGGCCCGCTGGCGGTGTGATTACGTGTCTGACTGTGATGACGGGGCGGACGAACAGAACTGTACACGTGAGTACAAACACGTGTTCTCCGGATCCATAATGTACAATTTGTAAATTGATTGTACGATTTACGGATTCCCTAAAATTAATGAAATAATACACCCCTGGATCAGAAAAAAAAGTTAAATCTTTTTACCTTTTTGATTGATGTAATGTAGATTTGTAAATGAAGCTAATTCTTAAATGAAAAGTTACACCCAGGCAGTTCCAAAAACCGATTGCCGAACACCCATCAATTTGTTTAGGATGCGGTTCAGTTATCTACGTTTTTCACTTGTTAACAGTTTGAAAATAAAAGAAAGTGCATATATGTTACCTGTTGTATAAGGCAGGTTAAATTTAAGTTAAGAATTTTTAAACTAACGAAAAAATAATTACTTCAGTGGAAAAAATCACTTCGACTTATACATCTATTACACGCAAAATTCAGTTTACAGTTTTGCGCATATCTACAAAGAATATTCTACAAAATTAACAGCCAGAATCAACATTCCAATGATCAGCCACTATCTTCGACTCTCCAGCGTCAACGGAAAAAGCAACGAGGGAATCCTGCAGTTTAATTATGCCAACCATTGGGGGACGATTTGTGATGATGGCTTTGACATTGTGGCCGCTAACATCGCTTGCAAACAGCTCGGTTTTCCGTAAGTATACATATTTGACAGTATATAGTACTTATGTAACCGAGCAGAAAGGAGGTAGTTGATGGTTTCAGTCAATTTATTAAATAGATAAATAAAGGCATTGACCTATAAACAAATAAATAAAACATTAGACATAAAATACAGTTTTACACATACATTTGATATGTTTTGTTTCTGAAATCTTTGACAATAAGCAACCGTTACTCCGTTACTTACATGTATATTATTACAGGTAAAGGTATAAGTAATACTATAATGATGACAAAATGTAATTAATTCTCATCAGTCGTGTTTTATTTTGGCTTCACGCGAAAGGATCTTAGCCATAAGAGGATTGATTTTGCGCAACGTTAACATGTACATATAAAACCCCCTCGGTATTTCATAGGTACTAACAGTGTATACGTGATTGTACATGAAAGTCGACTGTGTGTGTTTGTTCAGCTTGACTTTTCTTCTATTAATTAAGCATACAAAAAATAAAATACTGTAACACATTCAGAACAAAAGGTTATGAATAAAAATTGTCAAAGGTGGTAAAAAAGATAAATACAAAGACCAAGAATTAAGCAAATTTAAAAAAAAAATGAACAAAAAATTTGGTCTGTAAACAGTCCAACCCCTCCACCCCCAAACAAAAGAAAAAAATACGATACAAAACTGTTTTGTAGGTTCGGTGCTGAAAAGGTGAAAAGCTTCGGAAGCGGTACCGGACAAATTTGGATCGATGAAATCAGTTGCCGGGGACATGAGAAATCAATATTAGAATGCAGAAGGAACAAGTTAGTATAACTATTTATGTTATATATTCTCATCATGAATAGATTTTACACCACAACGAAGTGGTCAAGTACATGCAATTTATTATAGCTTTGACTTATCATCAATTATTTCAGTATTCAAATAGAAAATGATATCTCTAAAATGCATAATCTCGACTTCTTGTTTATCAAGGATATAGGAAGAATTACGCAGGAAAGGAAATTCGTTGTTAAAATTGACGAGCTGCTAATTTTTGTGTTAACATAAAGAAGCTCGCGGGTCTAGGCGTTTTTATTTTTCTCAAATTTTAATAAAACTAATAAAGAAAAAGAAGTACATGGCTGAAATTAAAAAATAAATAAGTAGACTTTAAAAGATAAGTTTACAAGCCCACATTCCATTTTGTTTTCGTCAATTTTTTAAAGTCTTAGTTCCAATTCCTTGTGCATTTACTTTTGATAGATTTCAAGAGACGTCCTTACAAAAATATATGGCGCATTTTTATGTCAATATGACTGGAATAAAAATGACCATTTTGGATATTGGATTCTTTAATTCCATTTCATAGTTGACATGGTAGCTGCAGGTCTTGAGATACCGATCTGAAAAAATTCGGATATACGACATTGGAGCTACAGTGCCACCCATAGTTTAAAACAACCCCGCAATTTACGGCGCACAAAAAATTGTGCTAGTTTTGAACTGATTTAAGGTCAAGATCTCGTATGCTAAATAATTACAGAGAATCTTTTTGGTGCTAAAAACATTATGATGTCAATTGATGTTATGAGAAATTTACCCGAACTTTACGGATTTTAAGGGATTATGTAGGAAATGAAACAATTTCTTCACATATTTATCAAATTATGAGAAAAGTAATCTGGATACTGTGTTCAATTTTACATTATTTTAATGAGGAGGCCAAGAGCTTGTTTACTATCGTTTTTGGAGAGACATTAGCCATTCAGATATAATTTATTAGTCAAAAATGAACACAACTCGAGATTTGACTTACTACCTTTATATTTTCATAGAAAATGACTGTAAAATACATGATTTTAATTGTGTTTACCAAAACCTTTAGTACCGGTACATCCTATTAAACAAAGCTTATGTTAAGTTATAAAGCATCATTAAAAGAATTCATATCTTGAATTTCATAGATCTGTGTGCATCTTTAATTTGTTTCTTTGATCTTGACCTTAACCAGGTCTTCCATCCTAATTTTTTCGGACCGGGAGATACAGACCTGCAGCTACTGACATGCATGAATTTGGCAATGAATTATTGTCACGTGTATTTTCCATCATTTTCGTTAGTTTTGAACAAAACTTCACTGTACCTCATTTTATGTATTATATTATTTAAAACGTATGTTTAAAAAATATTTCGAAGTACTTTTAAGTACTTTTTTAAACTCAAGTTTTACATTCTATGTATACATTTAAAAAAGCATTACGAATTTTAAAGAATTTCCCATTATTAGTCACATTATATATTATATATACTACAGAAATACAAATTATTATTTAATGGTTCAAACCAAATGGAGTTGTTTCAGGACTTCGCACATTTTAACACGGATAGTACAAAACTGTTCAATACTCCTTTTCATTCGAAAAAAAATAGGATACTTATTCGAAGCTTAGGATTAATATTTGGCTTTTATCACTTTTTGCTGCAAATATTTTGATACTGATTCTATTGATTTTATATTTGTTTAAAACTGTGTTAAAACATGCAGTTTATATCCATGTAATGTGTATTCAATTTTAGTAAAAATTGTATGTTTGGATATCAAATTAGAATAAACCCGCGAGAATCATTCACAAAAATATAATGATATAAAGTCACTATTTTTTTTAGGAAAGAGGGGAAACTTATCCACTGAAATATTTAATCTTTGTTCCTTATTTACTTCAGTTTTGCTGCACACGATTGCACACATGCAGAAGATGTTGGCATTGTTTGTAAAACATCGCCAAATCCGAAAGGTTTGATTTCTATTATCACATCCTATAAGACATTAAAATTCTTCAATTTTTAACTAGCAGACATGTTTTCGTCTTTTTGCCCCTCTTTTTTTTTTTTAAGAGGAATGCCTAGTTCTTTGTACAAATTCTTTACTCTAGGATTTATTTAACCCTTCCACTTTCGTACCGGATAGATTTTGAGTGGTAGGCCATTTTCACTTCATATATTCAAATACAATTTTACTCTGAAAATAAGTAAAAATTCTCGAAATGTGAAAGGGTTAAACAGTTAGCAATTCTTTAAACTCGTTTCTTTATACAGAGTATAGAGTGATATTTTTCTTTGTGACAGATTGTGGTGTTGTGAAGCCTCACGCTAAACCTCCCCGCATTGTGGGTGGGCACGTCTCTTCCCCAGGGAGGTGGCCTTGGATAGCCAGCATCTATCTACACATTCCACCGATGTCCCAAGAGCAGTTCTGCGCGGGGAGTCTTGTCAGCGATGAATGGATTCTAACCGCTGCCCATTGCTTTGACAGGTGGTAAATTTTAAAGAATGATTCAAAATACTAGACTAAGTATTAAACTAAATTTGACAGAAACAAAAAAAGTGAGGTGGTCAATTAATGATAAAGTACATTTTTTGCAATTGAAAACGAATGACGAGACAGTTTTAGCGAGGTTTTCCCGAAAGAAATTAATATTCTAAATTCCATAACAACCTATTAGAGATTGGTGAAGGCATTTTTTGCAATGATTGTCTAAAACAGTTCAATTATTTAAATTCCAGAACAACAGATAAGAGAGATGTTCGTATTCGATTAGGGGAGTTTAACCTGCATCATCGTGATCCCTCTGAACAAACGTTTAACGCAACAGAACTCTTTATCCACCCATTGTATACCAAGTCCTCTCACGATTTCGATATTGCCTTGATAAAACTGAACCGGCCTGCTGATACTAGCACAGATTACGTCAAGAGCATTTGTTTGCCTCTAGCTTCCGAACCGCCTTTCCACAACGATTTTTGTTACGTGGCGGGATGGGGTAATACAGGTAAAACTATCTCATTCAAGGACATTTTTCTCAGTGAAAAAACATATATACTATCGAATGTTTTACAACAATGTTATTTAAACATAAACGTTTAAGAGGGCTATATATGGTTGTGGTCATATTTGGACAATGTTTATCTCCTTGCGAATAAGAGCTCGGTCTAAATATTAAGAAAAATATTTAGATTTCATAGCCATTTTATATGAATTTTTCAACGAAATAATTATAATTGTTTATACATATATCTTGAATTTTTTTTTTTTTTGGGGGGGGGGGGGTGTGGTTAACGCGTATGATAAGCTACAACATGTAGTAAGACCCGGCTACCATTATTGTCACTGTATTATTCATGGAATTTTAAAATAATCTATATTTTGAAAAATGCTCTTAATTAACGGGAGGTGTAACGTTGATGGATGGTTAACAGTGTTGTTATTTAAATCACATTAGGGTCCAGTGGGGCTTCCAAAACCGCGATTCTGCAGGAGGCAAAAATGCCGTTACTGGACAGTAACCTGTGTAGGAGGATCTATAGTCAGCTGACCAGTAACATGATGTGTGGGGGATATGTGTATGGTGGAATAGACACCTGTCAGGTTAGAACTTATTTTTCACTAAGTTATAATGAATCAAACTGTAACGCACAGTTTTGTTTGCCTGTGTAACGTTTACTGTGCATCTTTATCTCGATTATGAAATATAGATTATTTGTATGCATAACGCGTTACCGAAATATAAATTTCTTTGTATCATGAAAACGATGGTAAATCCATAAGCACTTGACTAGTATCTTCAAAACAATATACTCGTACTAGTACAGGAATACATAAAATTCGATACAGCATCACAGTTCTGGTTTCATTATAGCCATATCTAATATGATAGCATTTTCATACAAAGACGACCCTGATTTAATTTATTTAGGAAAAAACTGTGAATTCTTTTGTCAATATCTCTGATGCCAGTATCACTGCATCTATATTCTGTTTTGACTGCAGGGTGATTCCGGTGGGCCATTAAGCTGTAGAAGAAGTAATCGGTGGGAGTTGGGCGGCGTCGTTTCCTGGGGTAATGGATGTGCCCAAATCCTGAAGCCAGGTGTTTACACCAAGACTATGCCCTTCCTTTCATGGATCACAGACACTATGCTAGGAAAAACAAGTCCGTCGCCAAGCATACCACACAGATTCGACAGTTCTCTCAGTAACTTTTTTGGTCGATAGTTGTTTAATGAAATGTACTCAAACTTTAAACTTTGCATTGTATTCATACGCACATTTAACGCAAAAACAAAGAAGGAATCTCAATATACCGTTTCTTTTATTTAAAATTATTGTTATTTAATATTGTATTGATGTTTTATTAAATATATATATTTTTTTAAAATGAAAAATCTTGCTTTTAACATGTTTGCTAAGCACGCACATTATGATTTATTTCAAACAAGAGCAATAAATCTTATGGGCGCTTTCCTTTGCTCTCTTACACAGCTGTCAAACAATAAAAGATAATGACATGGAAAACAAAGGGCAAAATGTTTAGAATGTATACCAAACATAAAATATACGCTGTGTTAATTATGTATCCAAATGTGAACAGAGATACAATATTTTAAAATCAGATATTTTGAATCGGTTTGTAATTTAATATCCTGAGAAATAATGACCGAATTTGAAATAGAAAACCGCTTAGAATTATAAATATGAAAAAAGGTTTAAGTTAACAAAATGCACTTGTCTATATAGATGGAATTTCCACGACCATATCCCTTAGTTAAAAAGGTCTGAAAAAATTCAATTGTCTTTAACTAACATATTTGCAGAGCGAACATTATAACACGATGGTAAAACGGTAAGGAACACGTGTGCCATACTACTCAAATAAATCAAATCAAATACATGTACCAGTCTTCATAGTTTGACAACTTGCTTGGTGCAAAAAGAGGGTCCTTCTGTTGGTTTCTACTGCGTTCTGGTATATTTCATGAAATAAATGGTAGACACACTACAAAATATTTGTTATTTTAAAAAAACTGAATGTACAAAATATATATTATATGAAACCAGTTGTCTTCTTACTTTATAATATGTGGGGGCGAAGTCTTTGTCAATTGCATTTATGCATCCTGAACAGCCATGATGATAAATAAAAAAAACCCGAACGTGCATGTAATACAGGTAAAAATGTTTATTCTAAAACCTTTAAAATAACTTTTAGGACGATTTAGAGAACACAATGTACTTTTTCACTCTATTGTTAAGTTACAAAAAATCGTAAACAATAAAATTGTTCAGTTGTTCTTGTTTTAATTTTGAACAATCGTTTGTTGTATCCAATTCACGTAATCAAATACTTTCGTATATACTCCTGGCGACATAGGATCTGGAAATATACAAAAAGGTTTTCAAATATAAAGAATAAAACAAAACTCAAACATTTTACAATTATCTACGTCAAAGAAATTGAGAAAAATATACATGAATACGATGTTTCACAATAATCTATCCTTCAATGAAACGTCAAACCACATATGGTCCAACAATTGCTTGAAAGTATTAAATAGATTAACAACACATTGAAATAAATATAACAGCGATATAAATTTGTGTTCCATTTTTATCAAATATACCTGCGCATCCCACTCCCCATGACGTCACACCTTCAAGCTGCCATTTTCCGTCAATGTTACAAACCAAGGGGCCACCACTGTCTCCCTGTAACATTTATTTCATCGATAACATCATCGCCATTATGAATAAACAAAAAATATAACAGCAACAACAACTCCTCAACAACTTAACTACAACAGCAAAAACAACAACAACAACAACAACAAATATTACAGCTACAATTACTCAATAACAACAAGAAGAACTAAAAAACAACAACTCAACAACAACAACTTAACAACTACAACAACACGGTCTATATAGAAATGATACAAAGGGTTAAACATTTAGAGCTAAACAAATCATAATATTACATTCGAAAAAAGAGAGATAAATATACCTGACAGGTATCAATGCCTCCCTTGTCCAAACCAGCGCATATATTTGTGTTGAACACTTGTCCGTCCGTGTATCTGGTAGAATTGCATCTCGTCACATCAATTATAGGAATTTCGGCTTGCTTCAAAACGTCATGACAACACGTGCCTATAGTAGAACAAGCGTCTATAGTTATTGGAAGAGCAAGAATTCTTCTTTTCAAGTACACAAATTAAGAAAACATAACTGACGTTTTAAGGATCCTCGACACCCCGTGACTTCTACTTTTTATGACAGTACGTCACAACATGGCGATTACAGCGCATTGTGAAACAGTTTATACCGCATTTATTTGTTGTCTACCTCTGTGGCGCAGTGGGCGTTTCTTTAGTCTACCAACTCGCAGGTCCCGAGTTCGAATACAGCAAGGGTTTTCATTTTCATGAACAGCAGTAAAATTTAAAAAGTTGATTTTTTTAAAAAAAAGTGAGATTTTTAGGGTCATTTTCAAGTCGAATACAATGCTAAAAATCCACATCTTTAAGTAATTAAGTAGAATGGGCTTGTAGGCAGAACTTTTCCTAGGTGTGTGGATCGAGGACCCTTAATGACTCAAAACCGCCTAACTAAACTGTCTTGATAAAATCTGCAATATCAAAATTATGTTAGAGAAAATTTAAGTTAGATTTTCATTAAAGACGCACATGTTTCGAATAGTCTTGTGTCTAAATTCAAAATGGTTGCAACTGTAGACATCACAATTCTCAATCTTAACCATTGCCAACTTCATTTGCGTACGTTTAAAGGTGGCATGGGACACCTGTCGATGTTAATAGGGATAAAAGTACATTATAGTAAAAGGCTTTCATTGGTTTCGATTTTTCAAAATGTTCAATGTTTCATGAAAAAAATTGTTTAAACAATTTTTGAAGAAGTAAAAAATATAAAATCCCCTGCGGGTTCGATCTCTTGACTTTCCGCGTTACACCATCGCGGTCCTAGCTGCAGCCATGTTTAAACCGCGGCGGTGTGACCTACCGTTGGACAAGTGATCGAAGATTTTTACTTGTGCGCTATTAGACAATACGAAGGCCACCTACATTTTTTGTACTGAGTCATTTTATACTAACTGGTTATGTCTGATATATTGTTTTCATTTCACATTAAATGTTTACGTATTTAATGCACGTTTTCAAAACTCCTTATCAATTATTTACAATTTATCAACTGTACATATGCTGTAATGCATAATTAACGCTCTTACCTATTGCACTACGCATTTATAGGTAACATTTTGGGAAAGAAAAAATATTGAAATATTAGTCTTCTTGATTTTGATGTGTCCCATACCACCTTCATATGTGACCATTTCTATATATTTATACAAATACGTTGTATAAAGACCTCCATCAAAGATGAAATGAAATGTTACCCATTGTGTCACCAAATCCCGTAATATAACAGTGCTGGCCACTAGATACCGTTCGTTTGGGTAAACAGACAATATTGACGTAATCATTCAACGTCACAGGAGTTGCTAATTTCAGGAGAGTGATGTCATTCTCCGTAGTATCCTGGTCATAACGTTCGTGGACTAAAACTTTGGAGACTCCGACGACGATTTGATGCGAATCATGCCTATTCAAGTGATGACTTCCAAGAACTACATGCCAGCTTGACGTGGATCTATCACTACAATTAATACCCAATGATTAAAATGAACACATGCACCTGATTTTTTTTCAATCAGTCTCTAAATAAGCCAAATCAAAAATCTACCTCCTCTATTTATGAATATATAGAGAGGAGGTAGAATTTTTTTTAATTTGGCTTATTGAGCGACGGACTGATAAAAGTTCAGGTTCCTGTGAAATGAAGTACACTGATGCAAACATAAAACAATAATTTCACAATAATGTGTCATGGTCTATTAAATTTACCGGGTATCAGTATATAAATAGTGCCTGTTTGGGAGGTTAACAGTTGAAATTGACACCCCGAGAAAACCATTGTCAACAGACGCGAAGCGGAGGTTGACAATGGTTTTCGAGGGGTGTCAATTTCAATTGTTATACTTTCATGTTAAATACTGAAATCTGATTGGTTAGGACGCAGTTAATAATATTTACTATTACCCTCAGCGTTAGCAACGCACTTGGCAACGGGTAATATTAAAAAATGTTACATGCGCGAAAATTATGCGCGTACGGTTCGCTGTAGAATTCACGTTATTCCTATATAAAAGCAGTAAAATTTTCTTAAAAATTTTTAAAAAGACATTCAGTATAACAAAATAAATAGTGCCTGTTTGGGAGGATAACAGTTGAAATTGACACCCCTCGAAAACCATTGTCAACCTCCGCTTCGCGTCGGTTGACAATGGTTTTCTCGGGGTGTCAATTTCAACTGTTACCCTCCCAAACAGGCACTATTTATATACTGTTATCCTCCCAAACAGGCACTATTTATTTTGTTATACTGAATATCTTAACTTTTAAGAAAATTTTACTGCTTTTATATAGGAATAACGTGAATTCTACAGCGAACCGTACGCGCATAATTTTCGCGCATGTAACAATTTTTAATGTTACCCGTTGCTAAGTGCGTTGCTAACGCTGAGGGTAATAGACAAGATTATGAACTGCGTCTTAACAAATCAGATTTCAGTATTTAACATGAAAGTATAACAATATAAAATACACATGTACAACATATGGCAAATTTTACAACTAAACAAATGAAGAAAGGAAATTTGATGAAATAATACATACTCTTCAAAGCAATGCCCTGCTGTCACGACCCACTGGTCTGAAATTAGGGTACCGCCACACATATGGTCCTTGAAGGAACCATATACAATTGAGGCCTGCCAAGGCCAACTTCCTGGGGCTGCTTCTTTACCTCCAACGATCCGAGAGTTACCCAATGACGGTGATATGGCTGGTATTCCACAGTTCGAGGCTGTTAAAGAATTGCTATATATTTAACAACCTTTGATACTCTAAATATTACGCATATTATTTCATATAAAAAGCTAGGTTCCTTTCACTTACCACATACAACTTCATCGTTGCCGCTTGCACAATTTTTGATCCCGTCGCACACCGATGTCCTATCAATACACGTACCATCACTACACGTGAAATCACTCGGGGCGCAAGTTGCTAGAAAACACAGGGTTTTGACAATTGTTCAATGACTAGTTCTCAATCCTCTCAAAATGCTACTTTTTGTTGAAACATCGTCATCAAACTTACGTATAGGATCATGTACTGTGTATGTGATGTTGAATCCTATCTCATTTTCGCTTTCGTCGGTTTGAAATCTCAGATATAGGTCTGTTCCGGTCGATGTCAGTTTCTGTGGGTAGATGATTCCACAGTAGCGACCAATGAGCGGAGAACTGGCAAGGGGTCCATCAAGCACCTGCAGATTATCGTACTGACAGCTGCGATCCTTCTCTAGGAAGAAGGTCTGAGAAAAAAATGCAACCCATACTATAAATAGTCTTAAAAAATGGTTGGACTATTGTAAATTTTAAGCATTAAAAAACAAATTTGTCAGAAGGCCGATTCCTTACATTAAATTGCAGGGTAATAACTTTGTCTGCTGGAGCCTTGATGTGCCATCTACAGTTGATATTGTCTGGGTAGTTCATTCCCAGGGTGAATCTCTCGGAGTAGATAAAGCCGCTAGTTTGATTGAGAACGAGTGGTGTGCTTCCATGACATGCCTGATCCGTCAAAACAGTTTGTGTGGATACTAAAAATTTACAGCGTTATACAGTCGCTTTGGAACCAAATCTCGCACGAATAACAATGGAAAAGACTTGTCATAAATAAAATCTCAATATACAATTGTGCTATACCAGAGACTTTTTCGGCCGTATAAGTGGCCCTGAATCCCATGTCTTGTGTAGTGCCATCCGTTACGAAGCTGACGAACATGGCATTGGTTTTGGAGACAACGGGTGCTGGTATGGTGTTACCACAGTTCTTTGCTATCATTCTCCCTGTGGAAGTTTGTCCGTCAAACGCCGTTACAGAATCAAAGGGACAGGCTCTGCCGCTCTCCACGCCAAACTGTGTATATGTCAGACGGATAGCGTAACCAAACGGAGCAAAAAATCTCCAAACACATCGAGAGTTTGGAGGGTACTGAAGGCCGACTCCGAAGTTTGGAGAAGAAATGGTTCCCGCCGACAGTGTGTCGTTGATATAGATGTCTTGGGTACAGTTCATTCCAGAGGGTGCAGGTGTGGTGTGAGAGTCTCCGGGGATCACCACAGACGCTATAGTAAAACATACCGCACATTTGCTTTTAATCAATGTAACGTTTTTACGCCGAGAATGAATATAGAAATGTAAAACTTATCTGGAATTGTATTTTTAAAAAACTTAATTTGAATGTGTACCACTGCCTCAGCGCCCTCGACTTCAAGCATCACAGAAACGTTTTATTAACAGTATGCATATCTGTTTACTTCTGAATATCTACTTTTCTTTTTCATCGTCTTTATACCTTAAACAGGTCCGATGATGTCTATTACTGTGAAGTTTAATGATGCAATTCAGAAAGTGCTCTCTGTAAGCAACAAATAAAAGTACCATTGGTGGCTGACCAGTGAAGAAGGAAGCCTATGTCCCCGTTGCTGTCGTCACTGGTGAATTGTACAATGACGTGGTTACTGGACAACACCATGGTACCGGGATGTTGTGATCCACAATATTTTCCTTTCGTTGATGAAAAAAATAGAAACCGATTATTCATACTTGTATGTTTCTTTTGGCTCAATGTCAAAGAATTAGAATCATTAACGTTCTTACGCAAAAATAGATTTTTTTATCTAAACTATACCTATGAGATTGCTTTGGCTTCCGTCATAGATTGTGACTCGGTCATACATGCAATTTTCACTGTCCTCTAGTCCGAATTTGTCCGCAAACACCAATCTTATGTGCTAAAGTAAATGAATTTAGATTCTATCTTTGCACCAGTATTTTATGTTTTTAAACGAACAGGAATTAACGTGTACAATTTTTCGACAAACACACTTACCATGCCAGTGGGAACGTTGATTTCCCATCGACAATTTAAGTCAGTATCATAGTTCGATGGGTAATTCAAACTATTAAAACTACCCATCATGCCTGTTTGTGTGCTAGAACTTCCGCATCCGGATGACAGTGCTGGTAACACAGTAGAACCTTGTGAGCTTCCACAATTCCTCTCATCACTGCTGTCTCCACAATCATTGTCCCCGTCACACAGCCAGGTCCGAGGGATGCAGGAATGATCAGGACACGAAAACTCATCAGTGTTGCAAATTCCTAGAAAAGATGGAATTTTAAAACAAGACAGCTATACATAACATACGGTATGTTCTCTCTCTCTCTCTCTCTCTCTCTCTCTCTCTCTCTCTCTCTTGGCGTAGTTTAGATAAGGTTACCGGAAGAAATAGGATGGACCGAGCCGGAAGGTGTCGATATCGGAGCAGTGGTAAAGCTGCACGTTGATTCGTCAGTTCCGTCCACACAGTCTGTGATGCCGTTACAAACCATAGAGTAGTCAATGCACCTGTGGCTGTTACGGCACTGGAAATCTCTTCCCCCGCAGGTATCTAAGCCAAATAAATATCATCCATACATTTCTCAAACTCAGTTTTTCTATTAACTTGAGCGTATACAAAAGTCGTTTGGTCATGTACTGGTATTTTATTCTGACGATCTGGCACTTACCAGAAGCATAGACAAATTTGTAGGACAGTTCAAATCCTCTTAGCCGTTCACTATCGTCAGTTATGAATTCCAGGTATAGGTTCTGTCCAGATGACAGAATGTTCAGAGTTCGATGACCGCAAAATTTATCTATCAATTTCGCTCCGGTGTTTGATCCATCATATACATTCAAATAATCATAACTGCATCTGTATAATGCAAGACATTTAACATGTATCAAACACATTAATCGCTCGACTTTTGCGTTCAAATTCCAAATCATACGTGAGAGAGAATTGCATTGGTATTTCAAAATGACATCATAAGATAATAACAACCCCCCTCCGGATATTGCAATTCTAGTGAAATTCCGAACTTACGTTCCATCCTGCTCCACGTTGAACCAGTTTGACGTCAGCCTGATGACCTTACCGGCCGGGGCGTGAATCCGCCACGTGCAGTCCATGTTGTTATCGTACCTGCTCTGGGCAGGTGGTTGACTGTGAATAATGCCACTGTCTGTGGTCATGTACCCGTGTCCCCCACAGCCATGGGAATTCCCTGAATCTACACGAAATTATTACACCTTCAGATCTGCCTGAATCTACGCAAAGTATTGAACAAAGAGATCTACCCGAATCTACACAAAATATCAATGAATATTATTCCTGAATCCATATTAAGATCTACCTGAATCTACGCCAAAAATTAAGACATCTTGAGACCAAACCGATTCTTTACCGAAACAAAAGTAAACTAGAGATACTTCTAACAAGGTAAAATGGATCTGTTTGCACCCACACCATAATATAGGACAAACTGAAATTGACATCGTGTCTACACCAAAGCACTTCTACCCGAATCTCAGCAAAAGGAAGCCGTCAGGAAATCCTACAGTATGCACCAAAATACACTAAAGCCCGAAATGCAAGACCCTTTAAATAAACTTCCCGAAGGAACCAGATATACCAATATATATACGATACATCACATCCAATCCTGTGTCTCACGTTAATTCACGTGAAATGAGCTTCATGTGAAAATTTTAAAATAAAATTTACGCTAACATTACGTGAATTTCATGTGAGGCACATACATGTATTCGCTTGTGTACTCCAGTAGCCCACGTTGCTTACACCTAAATTTATCTTACATATGTTGCTTTAGAGACTTAACTTCACTTTCAAACTTTCTGTGCAACAATTTAAAGTCTATTGTACGCTTCTATGTTGTAATAGTCCAATACTAATATACACTTGAAACAATTCATTGAGAAATGGCTATCAATTGTATCTAGAGCTCTGCCTGAAAGTGGGTCAAATGTGAGGTAATTTAGGATATACACAAGTACCTGTACACTTCCTTTATCATGACTTCAAAGAAACTTATTTCGGTAAACCAAAACTGATGAAACTGATTTTGTACCTGCACATGTAGCTAAGGCCATGCCTGGCGTTTCCACCAGTGCCAATCTTTAGCAATAAGCAGATGCATATTAGTTTTACTATCTATCTACTTTCAAAGGCGACAAACGCAAAATTACTTATTTCGATGGCTGAAGTTTTAGAAAATGCGCTTATTAAAAGTAGCACACACCCCTTAATATTTTAGTCTTCGACCAAAGTATCTTTGATATTTTAGAGCATGCTGTGCTATTTAAATAGACAACCCCCCCCACCCCCCCCCCCCCCCCCCCGAAAAAAAAAATCAAGGTAGATATGGCACTTAGAGCACATTAAAAAAGGGTGGCCACAACGTTAATCTGCAGCCGAAAATGTACAAGGTCTTTGATGTCTCCAAACACAGCAATTCAAATCACTCATATATAAGTATGTGGCGAAGAGAGGATGACTTGGGTAAATAAGGTAATGCATCCACATCATAATAGACAATGTTGATAACTGACAAATGCAGCAAATCCCTCTCCCCAACCATTGAATATTTCAGAACCCCGGACTCTTACTCTTCTTTAATTCAAAGTCTAGCCTTCCTATCTCTTGACACCGTTAACAGTACAGTTCATTTCAAGTAACGAAATGGCCCAGTGTATTGATGACCAGTTGAAGACGGTCGTATCTGAGAAATACAACATTTCCCCAAACAGTGTATCGTGAGTGGTACATGTACATGTACGTGTCAAGTTTGAGAAAGTGGTACTTTGGTATTAATGTTGTTCGTGTTCTGTCTTCTAACATTAATTTCCCAGTCATTACCATATAGTATACAGCATCAGTATATAAACAGTAAGTCGGACCGACCAACGAGAAATATATCAGGTATCATCGTCTTATTAACGAAATGGGTACAGTAATGTTCTTACCTGCTAGAACCGTATGAGGGAGTAAAAGAAGAGGAACAATATTCAATAAAACCTTAAGTTTAGCCATTGCTCTCAGAAAAGGATTTAGTTCTACAGACTTTTCTTATCTATCCCTTATAGTACAAATGATAAGGTTGGTTTATCCGTATCTCAATAAATAGACCAGGCATGACAGGTAGACGGGAAGTCTTTCCATCCCAATACTACTGACGTACAGATATATCTTCCTTATTTTTCATACTTGACCACAATTTCGAAATGTTGACCAATAATCTTCATCCAGTTTGGTTTTTCTGATCAGGTGAATCAGGTGCGTTGATGACAGGTGAGCAGCTTTCGTAATCATCCAAATTACAAATCCAAATTAACACCACGGAGTATTGTATAGAATTGTACTCCGAGTTACATTGTATATGCACTTCGAAAACCACAGAAACTATATTTGATATGGGTTCATTTATGTTAATCAACTCGATTTCATAAAACAACGATTCTTTATTTGTGCACACAAGAAACATTTTTAGCAAATTAAGTAAACAAGAACTTTTTAAATTGAGAAAACTGTATATTTCAACAGCACAACACTTTGATTCATAACAACACATAAACAAGTATGATTTTCTTTCACAATATCAATAATATTGAATCGTTGATGCAGGTGATATACCGGTAATGATAATTAAGTTTTGATCAACAAAATTTATTTGTTTCAGGAACATGGATTTCAGGATTTGATATTCATCACATGGATTATGATACACTAGATTATCTCTGAAGCCCAGTATCCCTGAATACGTGTCTTGGTCCCAAGGCTAATCTTGCTGCATCTGTAAAGCTAGTCAGAGCTTGGCCCCTGGTGCTGTAAAGAGAAGTGTATTGTAGACAAAAACATGATAGCAGCAGGTTGTATTGTAAAAATTATCATACATGTACAGCTGTATGCAGTAGACCACACTCTGCAAAAAAGTAATTTGATGTGGTTCCTTTTAGGGGGTTACCCAAAAGGTCAAAAGGAACAAAAACCAACATGCTAACAAAAATTCGAGGGCCCTCTGATGAACTCTCTTCGTTTTTGTCAGTTTTCAGTTGTCCTTCAATGTGTTTGTAGCGCATCTCAGGTAGATAGAAACGGGCTTTACAAAGTGACTGCGCGCAACCCCTCTGTTACAAAGATTACTGTGAGAAATATATACATGTATGTACTAGTAGACCCCCCCCCCCAAAAAAAAAAAAATATTGAGCAGCCAAGAAATATTCCTTTTGGATAGTGTGGTACTAACAATATGTATAAGATTTTTGAGATATTGCAAAGCCTGACCCATGAGGAGTTTTGTGTGCCAGCCTTCCGCCAGGAGTTGTCTGCCTTCCTTGGAGCGGATCTCAGCCGATAGGAACGCCACCCGTCGTCCACAGCGGGTGGTCCGCGCCTCAATGACCACCGTCTCCCCCACCCTAGCGGGCTTGATGAATCTTTGATGAAAAGGAGTACAATTGTAAGATTATAAGTCGTTCTTGACATTAATACAAGAGTTTTCTATCTGGTTGGTTGTGAAAATTACAGTTTATATAAACAGATAACATTTCTTACATACTAGGAAATAGAGATACTACATACATCTAAATATATGCACTGGATTAAACTTATGATATTTATAATATTTTGACTAATTAAATTATGGCCTATACATGTGATGTTTGATATTTTAATATTACTTGAAGGGAAAGATCACTGAACATAGAGTACCGAGGCAGGCCTCAAATCAGGAAATAGGCTCCCCCTGATTTTTGTCTTACTTTCTTTTAGAAAATTAACCTTAACTTTTCTTGTGTCACGGTTACTTGTATATAGACTTTTATAGACTATATAGAATTTTTTAATTCCATTAAACGACGTAGTAATAGCAAATTATTCAAAATCGCGACAGTGCCCGATATCACAAAGAGGACTGGATACTTAGTATTCGTGGCCATAATTTAATTCCAAAACCCCTGTCACACCGGAGCTGCGTCCTCACGGCGATCCCACTGCGTCCTTAAATAATGTAAAACGCCAAGGTAAACGCAGTAGAGTCTCCTACAGCGCCGTAACAACGCAACGGCATCTTCGTCCGTCGCGGTGGGATCGCCTTAAACATTTAAAAGAACGCCATGCGACGGCGTGCACTTTGAACATGCACAAAGTACGCGCCCTGGCTCGGCGTTCTGATAAACACGCCGTAGAAGCGCAGTAAGGTCGCCGTGACAACGCCGTAAGATCTCCAACAGCGCCACGAGAGCTACGTCGGCGCGCTCAAGGAACGCAGTGAATCGCAGTGTAAACGCAGTGATAAGTCAATTGCGCTTGCACGGAGACCTCACGGAGTCCTTTGGGATCTCACTGCGTCTCTATCGCGCTCTCACTGCGCATCCACAGCGTTTGAACAAGTTGTTTTCAATTTGGCTGCGTTCACACAGCGACCCCAAAAAGCGGTTGCTGCGTTCATCGCGCTCTCGTGATGTTTCTTCTGCGTTTATACCGCGCTCCCACGGCGTTTCTAGTGCGTTGTCATCAAGACCACAAAAACTCGAAAAATGGCTGTGGTACAATAGCAAACGATGTAAAAATTATCAAACTGGATGTAGATGACTGTAAAATGTAGCATTTGCTAATATTCCAAGACACATCAATGGACGTAGATGGAATTCATGCCATTTAGTTCTGATGTTTTACATCTTTTCTATGTTTTCTCACAACTAATAACGGATCTTTTTTGTAGACCTGGCTACTTAGAGTTGTATCCTAGTCATTCACAAATTGTTTAGAAGTAACAATGTTTCAATTACAATTTACATTTTCTTAAAATCAAAACAATTTTTTAATCATTTATTTACTAGTTGTAAATTCTTATTTGTTTCCCATACAATTGCACAAATTAATATTTTAACCTACCAAGATGTAAAGAACGTCTTGTAAGCGCAGTCAGCGCGCAGAGCACGCCGTGGACGCGCGGTAAAAACTCCTAGCACGTCAATATCAGCGCTCGGCGGAGACTCAGCGAGGGCGTAGTTAATCGCAAAGTTGAACTCCGTGGAAACGCAGTCAAACGCCGTGGGAGCTCCGTAAGAACGCCTCGGTCGCCGTCAGGACGCCGTGACATCTCCGCTTGTAAAATTTTCAAATAAAACTGTACTTTTTTCTGAATTTTCCTTGCGATCCTACGGCGATTCCATGAGTTTAACAACGCCGTGATCACGCCGTAGGGACGCAGCTTGGTGTGACAGGGCCTTCAGGCTATGTTAATCTTCTGAAAACGAAGAGCTGTGTATAAAAAAACGGATGAACAAGAAAACAGTTTTCTTTACATATTGTCTCTGGTCAAAATTAACCACTTTAATTTGATTTAAACAATATTTTATTATGCAATATACTGAAGTTTTTGAAGTTTTAGGGGTTGAATTGATGGGTGTCTTGTTCCTATAAAGAAATGATGATCATTATTATACCGTAGCGACAGGTTTATGCTAGCACTGTTCCTGTCCCTGACTTTTGTGTGGAGGGCCCACGAAGTGACTGCATCCACTAACAAAGACATCAGTCCTCCATGTAAAGTTCCATGGCTGTTTCTGTGGTCTTCCACTACCTCAAATTCACACGTGATATTACCCCCACCTCCCGACACTATGGATATCTAAAAAAACAACAACAACAATATTAACACAATATATACAATGATGCATTTCACTTTTTAGTGCCAACCCAGAATTCTCGCACTAAAAGAACAGTACACAATGGCCAATAAAATTATAGAAGGAAAGATGAAAAAATGGATGGAAGGATGGATTGAGCGAAAATTAAAATTGAACTCTGTCGATGACTGGGTCAATTATGGTATACATATGTAAGTGAATACTATTTGTTATTGCATATATAGAAAGAGTCTCCAGCTACAACTGTTTTCGAGACAGGTAGTGCTATCTGTTACGTAACGTACCGATTAGACACACTACCTGAGCTTTGTGACTGAGTTCAGATCAGGTGTCCTACATTTACCTCCGATGAAAAATACTGTATAGTCTTGTTATGTACAAGGTCATAATCCAGATCGCATCAAACTAAGGTAAGTTACACACCTTTTGTAAGATGTTTTCAAATCTCTTATGTCCGAATACTCTCCCAAATGCAACTTCTTTAGCTATCCTGAGTCCTTCTTCATCGGTCTGACTCTCGCTCATATTCTCCGAAATACGTGCAACTTGATTAATAATTTAATCACAAGTTATCTCTCTTGGTAGAATAATCCGTTTACATAAAAGCCACCAGTTTTACCAGTTGACCAGTACGAAACTTCAGAAGTGAATTTCTACACATAGGTAAGACTGATGCTTTTATTTACTTTCAAATGTTGAAACCATCCAAATACCTCATCAGATAATACACTAAATATTAGTTCTTTTAGTAATCTAGTAGCTAGGTGCTAGCTCAACATCCTAGTTTGCAACATTATCTATGGAAGCCGATAGGGGGGAAAAGTAAGCATATTGAACGGAAGTCTGTGGATTTATAGGTTACTCTTTAAAAATCGTTCATCCGATTTCCTAACGTTAGAAAAATCAACACTAAAAGTTCTTCAGACATGATTGTAAAAGAATAATATAAGGCGAGTAATTAAGTTGACAGCGCTTTTGTAAAATGCCCCCCCCCCCAAAAAATGGTATTAATGTATCCTTAAAAATAATATTATTTTTGACGTGGTCGTGTCAACAACGACGACAGCGTATATAGGTGTCATTTCAAATTGGCAGAAAAAATAAAAAGATTTTTAAATTCGTTTGTACTATCAAGAATATTGTTGTCAAAATTTTAAAATTCATTTGAACGATTTTTATAAATTCGTTTAGAAAATCTTTTGTACGATTAAGAACTCGTTTGTACGCTTTAGGAAATCGTTTGAATGATTTTTAAATACGTTTGTACGATTTTTTTTCAAGTGAAACTTTGATAAATAATGTGAGTAAAGTTCATGATGTAAAATATATAATAGATAAAAAATCAAATAGTAATTAAATTATATTTTAATGTAGGTCATAGCCTAATGACCGTAAACTGTGAGAATCTGAGAATAACAGCGAAATATAGGCTTTTGCGAGAGGAAAACAAATCTGTATTTAACGAGGCCGGGTCTAATTAGTTCTGCCCTAGATTTTTTAATGAAATTTTTTACCTGAATTTCTATTTATATAATTATTATTTTAAAATTAAAAAATAAAACATTTACCACACCGTTTGTTTAGGGGGTCATCTCAAAGTTTGTTAATCTTTAACATAGGACCCTATGGGATTTCGCTTGAAATGTATCAAGTTTGCACATTTTTTAAACTTCTGCCCTAGGGATTTCTTTTTCTGTTCTACATATTAAAGTTATTGCTAAAATGGTTCTATTTAATAATATGCTGTGAAATTATATGGTTGTTGTCTAAATATTCATGCAAACAAATCGTTTAGTTTTAACAACATGTATGAAATATAATTTTACACAAGTAACAGAGAATTTAATGTTTGGGAACCACTTATGTATATTACATATAATTTTATACGCAGTGATGAGATTGTTGCATTTATAGTCTGTCCCAAGATATTTTTGCCTCATATTTTCTTATATTATTCGATATTTATAAATACATCTTGATTCAGACGATGCTCATTCAATAGTATGAAAAAATCCCAAGATTTCCTTTTGAAACACCCCCTTTAGCTTGTCGGGTTTCAATACATTACTAAGAATAGAAAGTCTTCGGGGATTTTGCATTGCATCAGCCATAATGAAGCCCGGACGATAGAACCATTTTAACAAGACCCTGGACTTTCGGTTTGACGTAGCTATCTATTTAGACTTGCGTCAAAACACGTTAAAAATGACGCGGTTTTCTAGCGAAATGTGCATGGAATGCGAAGTCTTAGCTCAAAAGCCAGACAAATCTTGTTGATTTCAAAGAGCCATGGCTGAGTGGCTGACAATGAAATAGACCGGCCTACGTCACATTGCTGTTTGACAAATCTACCCAAAGTCCCAGCTCTTGTTAAAATGGTTCTAACGTTGAAAAATTCTGCGACGTATTATTCCGAGTGTATTCCAAATGGAGAAAAGATGCAAATATTCCCCATTATTAATCCTCGTAAGAAATCTGTTTTCGTTCCTGTGAACTTTTTCGAGGGAAAAATGATAATTTGTGAATGAAGTTATCTTGAAAATTTTCCCTTTCATCGATTTCAATTGCACGTCTTTCACAGGTATGTGTATTTTTTTTTATTAAAAATCGTCCAAATGTGCTGCATAACTATCTTTGGACAGACTATAGAGGCATTTAATTAAAAAGATCACAGACTTTAATGGAAAAACACAGTAGAATGTAAATATATTTGATATATAACGGCTACAATTAGTATCATTTCTGTTTTGAAAACATCGATTTTACCAGATTTTTAAAATTCAAAACATCTTATTTTATATAGCCATGGCAGAGAACCAATTTACCGAGGTTAGCCCTGAATATTGGCAAAAACGGTGGGAAGAACGTAAAATTGGATTTCATAGATCTCATGTCGATTCGTTAGTATCTTCTTTGTACATTTTACATAGCATCTTTAAAGTGATGTGTTTTAGGTTTTTGTAAAAATCATGTAAATAATAGATACAGTCAATCTCGCATGAAATCATTTAAAGAAAAATAGTATTGGTATTCCATTCAAATGCGGATGTTCGATTTATTTAATATACTAAATATATTTAGATTATTGGAAAAACATCTTGACAAACTAGTGGATGGCCGGCAGAATATCAAGGTTTTCTTTCCTCTGTGTGGAAAAACGTTGGACATGAAATGGTAAAGAAGGGAAACTGAATAACCACTATACCTATATGTCTCATGGTTTAGAAGGTCGTCATGATATTTTTTGGCGATAATATTACAAATTTAATAACTAATTTCATTATTTTCAAAAAAACAAAAACAAAAAACCGGTCCTCTAATGAAAAAAAAACCCTTGCATGCGTGTCGTTTCTGTCATAGCATGTAATTGCCCATTGACTATAGAGTACATGTATAATCATACATGTGCAAATGCATGGCACGCAAAAGTTCACGACAAATAGCCAAACAAAGAACAAGGGACGTTATTGACGGAATCTGGCCGAATCTTGAAAGACAATGAGGTTTATACGAGTCATAGTTGAGAATTTTCTCTTTCTAATGATATATAACTTGTTTATATCTGATAATGTTTAACAACACGGATTTAATGCTAAAAGGCGGTGTTAAGAATTCATTACGTTAGTTTTGACGTTCGTTCTATACGACACGACGTCAATTACGCGTCTCATTTCCATTATATAACCGTCAATTATCCAAAAATAAATGATAGTGCGTACAATTTTTCATAAAGAAAGTTCATTCTATCGCTATTTGATTAATTAGGTTTATTGACTGTGATTGTAATTATTCTTTACGAAAGCTAATCTTAGTTTGTCTGTCTATAAATAAACGTTAACAATATATTGTGCTGATTAATATAGATTCACATCTGTAAACCACAATGTACATTTGTTTACTTTATACTTAAGAGTATTAAAATAAATCATAGTTTTCCAAATCGCAAAACTATATTTATCAGATAAACTATGTATTTGAATCACAAATGTTAATTAATTATAGTTAACACCTCTAAAACAAAGATTATCGTATTAACTATGGTATACATCTGTGAAATATAGATTAACATCGTTAACTACACTTTACGATCCGTAACTTACAGTTTACATTATTTGCAATCGTCATACCACACATAACAGTTGATTACCCCTCCCGTAGTTTGTGGGAGCATGGTCACACCGTGGTCGGGGTAGAGGCAGCGCGGCCCGCCCTGGAGGAGTTTTTCGAGGAGCAGTCCATCAAGTACACGGCCTCAGACCTCCCAGACGGACTGGGATCATTGTTGACAGTAAGTCTACGAAAGTGTTACAAATCCGACACATACACTTACTTTGTAGAACTTAATGATGTGTTCTTGCTACCTATTTTTTTTATAGGATGAAGAACCAAGCTCTTTTTTATAGGATGAGGAACCAAGCTCTTAAATTACATATTTTCTTGTTTTCAGAGTGAAGACGGCAGGATTAAGCTCTACTGCTGTGACCTTTTTAAATTCAACAGGTACTGGCATATTTAAGTATTTTTCGAAAGATGCGGTCTCATAACTTTAATGCTCACAAAATATTGAAGATGGTAAACTAGGACCGATACTCTTTAAGAGGCACAATCAAACCTATTGACAAAATTAATTAAAATGATCATAAAAACCATATTAAACCTGAATATAGAGAATGTTACATTTGTTTACTTCTTGGTTTTTTTTTTGGATAGCGACTTAGAGGGGTCGATGAATGCGGTTTGGGACCGAGGCTCTCTTGTGGCCATTAACAGAGAGGACAGGCAGCGGTAATGTTATAGTATTTCAAAGTATCAGTACAGTTGCACATGTAACAAACACAAGTTAAACAAAATTGTTTGTAGGAAGCTTGTCAAAGTTCTAGGCGGAAAGGCGGTGACCCAATTTGAAAATAATTTCTGTTTCTTTGCCGGGGGGGGGGGGGGGGGGTAAAGATGGGTGCTCCGGTTGAAAATCATCACAGACAGAAGCAAATAACGCAGGATTGAAACTATTATAACTATGAATATTAATACCTCCGATACATGGCAAAATTCATAATCAGCACAAACTTGGAAATGTTTCATTTACAGCTATGTGAAACTTATCACAAGCCTGCTTGCCCCAGACTGCCGTTATCTAGTGGAGACATTGGAGTTTGATGAGACAAAGTTTCCAGGTAATATTTTCATTTATTACTTCTTAATTTCAAATGAAAAATCAAAGTACTGAAGTACTGAAAGCCGGGCTCTTTTGGTGTGTCTTTATGCATATTGTGTAGTAAAGACTGAAAATCTCTCTCTCTCTCTCTCTCTCTCTCTCTCTCTCTCTCTCTCTCTCTCTCTCTCTCTCTCTCTCTCTCTCTCTCTCTCTCTCTCTCTCTCTCTCTCATGCTTTTAATGTCGGCAAAGCATCAGAGAGCGACCAAATTTTGTAAGCGGCTATAAACAAAAAATATGTCTGTCTAGTAGAAGTTAAAAAGTTCAAGAGTTGCTGCCTTGAATTTTGCAACAAGCATTATATATTCAATCCCCATTTCTTCATCGCGCAGCAAAGTAGTTCATGGAAATTCATGCGCATTGTATGTGTCCAAAATGCATAGTAATGTTTTAAAAACACGTTATTAATAAGAAAACTAAAAAAGATAGACAATTCATTCGAAATTTAAAAAAAAGAAACAAAATGCCAACACTTTTGACAAAACGTGGCTCTTTGTGTAACTATTTGGTATAGCGGAAGCTTTACCTTGACGCTGTTTGGTTTTTTGTTTACTTGTGCTATTTATAGTAACATTGGCGATTTGCCTGCCTATAGCCAGGACTCTGCTTTCAGCAGAGCCCGGCTAATAAGTATTAAAAAGATGAAAATATTTTCATTGGCATCATGTTTGTTTCACCGCCAGTTTGGCGCAAGCGAACATTTTTTGTATTCATGTATGCTCATGCATAAGTTGACGATATGAATTTCAACAGTCACACATTAAAAAGATATGGTAAAGTTTATATTTAAATCCTATTCCTATTTTTAGGGCCACCATTTTGTGTCTCCGAACAGCAGTTTTACGACTTATTTGGTACGTTTGACTTCCGTTTGAAAATCGCATCTTTGTGTTTATCAATCTAGATAAATAATTTATTGCCACGTCATAATTAGTTTTTTTTATATAATTTATTGCACTATTGCAACTAAATAACATCAACCCCGTGTCTTTTCCCGAGGAGAGAGGGGAGATCATATTGCAAACTACTAGTAGCATATTTTAAACAAAACATGATATGAAATAATAAAAGCATGTCATCTTTTGCAGGTGAGAAATTTAACATCATGAAACTAGACAGAAAGGATTCATTGGAAGAAAAACATCGGTCATGGGGACTTGATAGTCTGTACGAAAACTTGTATTTAACCACTTTGAAAAACTGAGAGAGAGAGAGAGAGAGAGAGAGAGAGAGAGAGAGAGAGAGAGAGAGAGGGAGAGAGAGGAGAGAGAGAGAGAGATAAATATGTTGGAATAAACAGATCTTCAATACATTTTTCCGTTGTTGTCTGTATACGCGCGATTCAGCTAATTAGCGCCCCACTCTGCGGATCAGTCTCTTCGTCCATCAATTCGTCCTGTCTGTCTGTCCTTCCGAGATTGCTTGTTTGGAGCGTATATATCTTCTTTACCCTTGGCCCAATCTGGCTCATACTTTACCCACAGAATGCCTTTGGATAAAGTGACCGTGAATCATGTTTCTAGGTCTGAGGTTAAAATCATAGCAGTATTATATGAAAAATCCATGTCCGGGGCATATCTCCTCTCCGCTTGGTCTAATCTGGCCCAAACTTCACCCCAGTGTCTATGGTCAAAGGGTGTGCAGTGACCTTGAATGAATTTTGTACGTCAAAAGTCAAGGTCATATTGGATCACGCAAGAATCCTATTTTAAGAGCATATACTTTTTACTTAGACCTATTTGACTCGTTCTTCACATAAGAGCTTAAACGATGTGTAGTGACATTTAACCATTTTATAAGGTGAATTGATTGAACAAGAATGGCTTTATTTAGGGGACTCTGTAATGAGATTGAATTAAAAGTTCAATGCCAGCTGGAAAAGTTTTAAGTTTTAGGCCAAAGTCAAAGCAGAATTCTCTGAAATGCTTTTCATCCTATTGTCCATTATTGAAGCAGGGCCCCTCGAGATGGTCACAATCTCAGTAGTTGTTTTATATCTTAATACCGGTTCCTTTATAAATGTTACATTTTAGCAATCTTTTAAAATATCTATATATTTTATGTAAGTTTGTGATACTGGCATCAAGTGTGTAAACCACTATTTGTGTTAATTTTTGAGTAATCAATCTTAACACATTTGTAAACAGATAATTTAATCGTGGTATTTTTGCTGCTGTTCATCTGACAATATAATATCATTGATGAATCCTAAAAAATTATCACGTGCTATAAGGTCTACCACTTATATTTAATCCCTCGCGCAACTTGTTGCAAATGGGATATAGCATCGCTGCTGTGCATGTGTGTATGTGTGTGTGTGTGTATGTGTGTCTATTTCAGTCTTTTAAGCAAGATTCAAAGAAAACCCTCGCATGCATGTTTATAAAAATTCGTATACATTATAAGCAGGGTTAAAGGACAAACCTTTTTTTTTCAAGTAATTTTGTTCAATGTTTATTAAGTTATCGTTAATTACAACACTTGAATTAGAAATTTTGTGTACGACTTGACAATAGACATTTCCTGTTCCCGAAAGTAAACTTTTCAAATCAACAGCTTCAGCTTGATGTTCTGTTGGATTTTTAGGCCTTGTAAAGATAAGAAACAATTTTTTTTAGAAATGGGGAGTTATAAGGATGAGTTATAAGGATGTTAACGAGAAAAGATCTCGTTATTACGAAAAAGATATCGTTATTTCGAGAAAAGATATCGTAATTACGAGTTAATTTTCTCGTAATTACGAGAAAAGATCTCGTATAACGAGTTAATTATCTCGTAGTTACGAGAAAAGATCTCGTTATTACGAGAATAGATTTATATAAAATGGTGCATTTCTAAAAAAGGATCCAAGTCAAGTGGTTCACCCTTTCAGTTTTCTTTCTTTTTCTTCCAGAAACGTTAATTCAATTTTGATTAATTTTTAAATAACAGCGGCCATTATTCATTAATTTTTACATTAAATGATCGGATTTGACATGCTTTCTAATATGAATAAGTGGAAAGAACTTCATGTTATTCTACTCTTCATCTTAAATATCATAATGCCACTCCGAAGTAAATACCAGGTAGTCCTAGTCGTAAAAACACAATTTTATTTGTCACAGATTACTTGAATGACTATATAGTTTCAATCATGGATATACAGGATTTACCCGAATTGTGTTTTATATGTTCATACACACCCTATAAATATATTGAAAATAATTGATTTTGTATATTAACATTTTGGAGTCTGAAAACAAATTACATGTATCCTTATTAATAAATAGTTCAATTAAATTAATCAATCTGCTTTGCTCCTTCTTCTGAAATTTTTTTTAAAACTGCGTGGTCCGCCATTTTAAGTAGATCTTTTCTCGATATAACGAGATCTTTTCTCGTAATAACGAGATAATTAACTCGTAATAACGAGATCTTTTCTCGAATAGCGAGATCTTTTTTCGCAATAACGAGATAATTAAATCGTAATAACGACATCCTTTCTCGTAATAACGAGATCTTTTCTCGTTATAACGAGATAAATTACTCGTATTTACGAAATAATTTACTCGTTATTACGAGAAAAGATCTCTTAATTGCGAGAAAAGATATTGTTATTACGAGATCTTTTCTCGTAAAAACGAAAGAATCAACTTGTAATAACGAGATAAAACTATTTTCTTTATGTGACCCTATTCGTCTTTCGTAAAACAAACAGGTTTCTGAGAAGAATTTCTAGCCAAATTTTCCGAATTACTAAGAGAAGAACACCGTTTATAATTTTAGAAGAGACTTTGACGAATATCGTCAACAATAATATCTGGGAATTCATTTCATGTTAATTGATGTAGATACGTAGCTCTGTTTAAAAATTCGGGGTTGAAATTACGACACGTTAACCTGAATTTTTCCATAGGGCATACTACAAATCGCCAGATTTTTAGCTATGTTTCATATTCATCATGAATATGCGCAATGTTTGTCACTAAATATAGATAGTATAACTATATCACTAAAGTTTAAAACATTTGTGGTGTGTTTTGTTTTCTCTAGTTATGGTAGGAATTGTACAATCACGTAAATGTAACTCCCCCCCCCCCCCCCCCCCCCCCCCAAACTCCCAATGGATACATCCCAGAGCGTGCATGGAGATAGGAATAACGAAATATTTTAATACAAAGATGTTTTAAGAAGATTAATTCCTCTCTTTCTTTCGGAAACTCAGTTTTAGCTCTATAGAAACAGCTACAGTAGACTGAAATCTACACGCCCCATTTATCGATTGGTCGAAATCTACAGCGGCTGAAATTGACAGGACTAAAATTGACACGCCCTGTTTATCGATTAGTCGAAACCTATTCCGCGACCTAAGGAAAATCACGGACTGCACGAAATAATCATGATGATGACAGATTCAAAGTCTCATACATGTACTGTTTCTTTAATTTTAGCTATCGTACTTATCTACATTAACAGTAATTTAGAAAATCTTACTTACTTTTCAAATTAAGTTAATTACATGTAATTAATTAAAAGAAAGATACTAAAATAAACAATAGAATGCTCTCTTTATGCTGGATATGAAATCCGTTCAAATAATGTTCTTTTTCTGTAAAAAAAACCAGAACTACACTCAAACCTATAGGCCTATCATAATTGATCTGCAAAATTAATTTTTGAATTTTGCTGATCATCTTTCAAGAGATAATATTAAGGGATCGAAGCTTCATCGAACCTTTGAAATAATGAGTTGACCAAATCACAATTTTTTCAAAGTTTCGCAATATACCGGACGTTTTGACCTTGCTGTTTATTTCAGCTACGGAACTACGCAACGCTCTGTAGTAAAATACATGTATATCTACCTCATTCCAGTGGTGGATCCAGGATATTTTGAAAGGGGGGCCCAAAAGACGGGGGCTTTGGTTTTGGAGGTTTAAAACGCTTTTTTGAGTTTTTCTAGCTTTACTTGACATATTATAAAATCGATAAATAACAACAAAAACTGATTTTTCTGCACTTTTAATATTTTTTGATTTTTAAAAAATGACAAAAGGGGGGGGGGATTCAAAATCCGCCAGTGATTTCGATTAATTAAACTACAGGATTGATGAATTCAGCTAATTGATAACGAGTTGGGTTAGATATAATTATTAAAAACCAATAACACAGAAAAACTCCAACCGTTTGATTGTAAAATTTATAAACAGACTAAACAAACTTTGGCAAATACACCACGTAATAAGGTCAGTAGGTCATTGCTGTGTATGCGGCATCGTACTTTATGTACCCCGGGGTGTCCTATTTTGTGAAAGTTTTGATTGCGTTAGAAAACTCCCATGCGCTCGATTTAAATATTATACAACTCCATATTTGCACACATTTGTCTTCAATAGGTAAGCCGTTTCATTTGTTATTTTGCGTTTTAATATACCATATGTTTAAAATAAGTATGGAAATGCCATCGCATTTACATAGTTTCTATTGAACCGGTAAGTGCATTAGGCTCGTAAAATTTATAATAATTGTAATTTAAAGGTTATGGTTATTTTAGTATGTATTATCAACATTTTAATCAATTATTCTTCGAAACTACATCAACTAATGTAACATTATAATAGAAATTATGGCATTCGTTTACAGCAAGAATGTCCGATTCCGGCTGTGACTGGATTAAAGCCTGGGAAACGAACGACATTGGATTCCATCAACAAAATGTAAATCAGTAAGTGGGGATCATGTTGACTAGAATCAATTTTTCAGATCATTGATCCGCTCCTTGTTTTTCTATTGTCGCTACACGAGGATCTCATCGTGTAGCGACAATAGAGAAACAAGAAGCGGATCGAGGATCTGATTCTAATCAGATTGATTTTTAAGTTAGTTTAGTCAATCGAAATATCTTCGTCGCCAAAGATAAAGCGTCACATTCAAAACAACTTCTTCTAATGAAAAGCGATATTATATAAATAGTGCCTGTTTGGAGGGTAACTGTTGAAATTGACACCCCGAGAAAACCATTGTCGACCGACGCGAAGCGGAGGTTGAAAATGGTTTTCTCGGGGTGTCAATTTCAACTGAAATCCTACCAAACAGGCACTATTTATTTTGTTATACTGAATGTCTTAATTTTAAAGAAAACTTAACTGCTGTCACATAGGAATAGCGTGAATTTTACGGCGAACCGTACGCGCATAATTTTCGCGCATGTAACAATTTGTAATGTTACCCGTTGCTAAGTGCGTTGCTAACGCTGAGGGTAATAGAACGGATTATAAACTGCGTCTAAACCAATCAGATTTCAGTATTTAACATGAAAGTATTACAATATGTACTGTCACTTTTCAAGAGATGACGTTTATCTCAATAAGTTCAACAATTTTTTGCGACTTTAGTATACTCTCTATCGATACTATCATAATTTGTATCTAAATCTAATTTACGATTTTAAGAATAAATATCTTAAATAACTTTTTGGTTTACTTACTACTCGACAAACTTTGAATTATGATTCTGACCTTGTTTTGTCAACAGCTTATCGCGGTCGCTATGTGATTAAAGAATTGACAGGAAAGGGATAAACCATCAATATCGATTGAAGTTCAGGGTCGCTTTCATACTCATTCTTCATCTGTGTGTAAAAATGACTTTTATTTATTTTCTTCATTTATTTAACATTAATATCTGAAACTAAGAGGTTCTAATTTTTGTCATAACATAGGTCATACCAAGTTGACTGTATAAGTAACACTAGGTATGATTTTTTGACAGAATTCTACAAACAAGAGTTTTTTTACGTTCACAGTGCGTTTCAGACAAGTTTCTTTTTACTTATCAGAGGCCTTCTTAGCCATGCAGATCAAATGATCAATGGAAGAGAAAATATCAAAATATTTCTACCCCTCTGTGGAAAGACAGTTGATATGAAATGGTAAAATTCGATCAATTTCCATGCCCTTTAACAACAAATTAAAGAAAAACTACTGCCCTTACTTTCCGTCAGTGTGTAACTAAAAACCTTATATACATATACTAGGCTTTGGGATAAAGGTCATACAGTTGTTGGTGTGGATATCGCCAGGAAAGCGTTTGAAGACTTCTTCAAAGAGCAGACCATCTCATACTCAGTGCGGCCTTTACCGAATGGAGAGGGAGAAATTTTCACAGTAAGCTTTCATTATAGCTAGCGCGTTATGATAATTGTTTGCACACACCGTTGCAGTTATGAGACCACATCTTTTAAAAAATAATGATTGTATGCTTATATTTACGTTTTTAAACATTTATTCCCTTCCCACAAATATGATTTGTTTTTTAAAAAGCTCTGACTTATTCAACGAGTAATTATAATGCGAAATTAACGGAAGAGCCATTGGAACAGCTGAATAATGCTGTCAAAAATAGTGCACAGTGTTTTAAATTCTAATAACACAATTTTATTTGTCTTTCTGTGTTTTAATAACTTTACTTTTGGTAAACTAAGAAATTAATCAATTGAATTCATTTAACCGTCAAAATATATTTATACATGTATCAATGAAATATTAATCAGCGTAAGTATAATATCAGTTCGTGATACGGTTTGAAGTCGCGAGAAGAATCAGTTCATGTCCTTCGAGAAATGCTGAAGGAATACTGAATGTATTCCTACGCACCAGATTTGGTGATTGGGTCTTCTGTGTTATGCGTAAATATCACTCAAATTAACCAATGCAATTCAATAATGGGAAAGAATATATATATATATATATATATATATATATATATATATATATATATATATATATATATATATATATATATATATATATATATAAATATATTAAAATAAAGCTTTTTTCGCTTTTTTTCTTTTATTATATTTTACCGGACACTGAGAAAATACTTTTGTGATTTGGATATATATATATATATATATATATATATATATATATATATATATATATATATATATATATATATATATATATATGGGGTTGACAAAATTCCTTATCGTATAGAGATTTCCAATATTATATTTTCTCCAAAGGGATATGCTTCCATCAAACAAAATTAATTTTTATGTGAAAACAAACTTTTTGAAATATCGAAGTTTTGTCATGATATTTTGTGATTCAAAATGACCAATCATTAAATTATGGCTCATATCTATCAACTTACAACAAAGTTACCTATTTTCATCTATGCCTCGTTAAAAGTGTAAATAAAATTTTGATTATGCTCGTCATTTCTTTTTCAGAGTGATGACAATAAAATCAAGCTGTACTGCTGTGATTTATTCAAATTTAATAGGTATAGTACAATTTTTATATACATGAGAATAAATATTAATGAAATTCAAGATTTCAAGGAACAAAATTTAAAAAAAGAGCAATATATGGCTACATGAGTTTGCTAACATCTGAACGTAGCAAAATCGAAACAGCACACAATCATTCAAAGAAGACTTAGTACAACTTATTCTCAAACTATAAAGAGAAAATCAAAGTAGGGCTAAAAATGTTACCAATTAAGAAAACTAAGCATAAAAACATGTATAATAAAATACAAGCTGTGTCCGTGTTGCAACTATAAAAAACCCCTTTATTGTCCGATCTTATATATTTATCGTTGATGGTCTTCCGTACATTAAGTTCATTTGACGGTCAATACGAAGCGATATGGGACAGAGGATCCCTTGTTGCCATCAACAAAAGCGACAGACACAGGTATATAAATTAAATCATATTTTGTGATAACAACATCTTCACATGCAACACGCTTTCAACTAAAAAAAAAATATTGCAATTTCACGAACAAGTATAATATGTCAATATTCCAATTCATTCATTCATTTAGAAAAAAATATTGAAAATATAGTCAAATTGAATCCTCGTGGTTACATGATGCACAAAGGAGCACGATAAAGAAAAATAATTTACAATCCATAACCATTGTGACTTATCAAATACTAGTAAGGTCTATGTACACTTCTTATTTTAAAAGGTATGCTGAACTGATGAAGAGTCTCATGACAAAAGACTGTCGATATCTGCTTGAAACGCTCGAGTATGACGAAACCAAATTTAAAGGTATCCAAGTAAACTGCTGACAATGTAATAACCTTCTAAGTGATTTGTAAACTTATCTCAAACTGTTCTGTGAATGCAAATTACATTTAAGGTGCGCGTTTAAATCTCAATTATCTCTTAATTTTAGCATTTCCAAAAAAAGTTAAAACTACCGAAAATCAAATTATTTTACTTTCAGGCCCACCTTACTTTATATCGCAGCAGAATATCAAAGAATTTTTTGGTTAGTATATATATATATATATATATATATATATATATATATATATATATATATATATATGCTTACGAATGAATATAGTTTTCAATGTTTTTGATTATTTCTTGTTTAGAAGATTCAACTATAAAATCCAATTTATTTTACAGGTAACACACTACAAATGTGCTTTTTAGAAAATAAAGAAATATTTTCAGAGGAATTCACGAAATGGGGGATTGACAGTTTGTTTATCAATATGTATTTACTCTCTTTAAAGTAATGACACCCATCTACCGTTTACGTACATATGACGTCACATTCAGTCAACTTGAGAGGAAAACAAATTAATTGATTTAGTATTGCTTACATAACACATGCATTTTGATTGAATTTCAGAATTTACTATCAATAAGTCATGACGCGATGTCATTTTAACAATAAATAAAAAAAACCTAATTGTTTTCACTGGCTGTTAATATGAACAACATATTATTGTTTAATGAGTTGAAATTTTCTACATTTTATATCATGTGTTAAGGTGGAATAACACACCCAGAAAAATAAGTCATATTACAGTAATTTTTTTATGAAAGATATAATGATAAAAAAAAACTATACATATGTCAAATAGGCGAACAAATTGCAGTTTGGGATAAAAAATGATTATCTAAAAAGATTAATTCAGTAAGTAACAACAAAAATTCAAACTCGGGATGTACGGATCACAAGACCGAGTCCTTATCTACTCGGCTATGGAGTAAGTTACATGTTGCCATAAAAAAAATTCTTTTAATGAAACGAAATGTCGTTTCGATCAGAGGTCAGCCATTTTGTGACGATGTGTTATTCCACCTTAAAAGGAAAAAAAAAATTGCTAAATGTAATGTACTTGTAACTTATAAATTTATGACAATATATTTTGGACAAAAATGCTCATTGTATGTTATTTCAATATGAATGGAATCTGATAAGAATTTAGCCATTGTGCAATAAAAACGCATCTTTCTTCTTTTATTTCATTAAGATTTGATTATTGAAACAAATATATCCTTCTCCATCTACGTGCCTTTTAAGTGATGCTGATTTGTCTGTAAAGGTAAAGAAAGAATACTGATAGATAAACGTTAAGGTAAATATTTCATATGAACAGTGGTATATTACATGGCTTCGAGGGCGACAAAACAGATTGTTATACTTTCATGTTAAATACTGAAATCTGATTGGTTAAGACGCAGTTAATAATATTTTCTATTACCCTCAGCGTTAGTAACGCACTTAGCAACGGGTAACATTAAAAAATGTTACATGCGCGAAAATTATGCGCGTACGGTTCGCTGTAGAATTCACGTTATTCCTATATAAAAGCAGTAAAATTTTCTTAAAAATTAAGACATTCAGTATAACAAAATAAATAGTGCCTGTTTGGGAGGATAACAGTTGAAATTGACACCCCTCGAAAATCATTGTCAACCTCCGCTTCGCGTCGGTTGACAATGGTTTTCTCGGGGTGTCAATTTCAACTGTAACCCTCCAAAACAGGCACTATTTATATAATATTTGCCTCGAGGTGACAGGAAAGCCCTGGAGTTTTATGTGGCCCGATGCCGATGACAGAGGGCGACATAACACTCCATGGCTTTCCTGTCAAAATGGACAAATATTCTGGTATTGTCGCCCGAAAAGACATGCAATATATGTTACATAAGATTTTTAAAAATAAAAAATATTTTTAAGAATATATTTACCTCATTAACATATGTATTTTAGTTATTAATGCATCTTCATACCTAACAAATCAATTTTCTTGTAAAATGTCGATCGATGCTTTAAAAAAGAATATATTTATTCAAATCAAATAAAGTAAGATTCAAAGGGCGACTACAGTACCGATCAGACCCAACCTTACACCAGAATAAACCACAACTAAACCCCGGGTTTAGTTTTAAGGTTTTCTTGGGGTTTACTCTGGGTTTACTTATTGAAAATTTGGGTCTACTTGGGGCTTATTTTGGGTTTACTCGATGTTTACTTTGGGTCTACTGCCTGTAATTCCTGCCTCTTGTATATTCCAAATACAATGCTAGCGTCTGCGTTCAAGGGTATACTCCTGACTGAGTTTACTCTCTGTGTCCACTCTCGGTTTACTTTGGGTTTATTCTGAGTCTACTCTAGTAAATCCAAATTAAATTCAGAGAAAACACAGGAGGTTAAACCCAGTCTTTAGTTGGGGTTTACTTTCTGATAAGTTAGGTCTGATCGGTACTGTACTCTAATTTTAAAGAATTTGAAAGGGCAACTACTCAAAATAGTTCAAGAACAAATGTCTTCATGCATTAGCAGTTAAGTTGAAATAAAATGGAATTTAAAGTATAGAAATTGGTTTGTGTACTCATAATAGCTTTAGCAATTTAAAAAAGAAATAATGCATTTCTAGATAATGGACGGTTTAACAAATAGCACAATAGCAAAACGCAAACTACGTTAAGTATGATTTTTTTCTTAGCGGGGGAGGGGGGGAGGGGGATCAATTGTGAGCTTGCTCACAGTACCTTTAGTTTAAACATCATTTTTAATTCTAAACACTCGTCAATAAAATTTTTAGTTCAATTAACAAAACTGTATTGAAGGCCTCAATGTTTGAAAAAAAAGAAGAAATTTCATCATGGATTGCGTTCCGAAAATCAAATAAAACTAAAACCATTTAATATCATGATTTGAATGTGAAGACAAAAGAGATAGAAATCGAATGGTTTAAATGGACATAGTGACGTACAAACCCATGATTCAGCACATATCGAATTTGTACCCGATTTTCACATATTTTATATATCATATGAAAAGATGAACTGGTGTTTTAAAGTATACAAATCAAATTAAAAAGAGAACAATAGAATTACGCGTTGGGCCAACACAAAAATATTGAGTTTTCCCTCAGTTTCATAGCCCCGCAAGCGCAGGGGAACGTAAATACTGCAGCGTGCGTACATCATGAGCCAGAAGCCTCTCATTGAAAGATGATGTCTTCAAGAACTATATATTTTTTAAGATTCATTCTCTATTAATGCATATTTCTTACCACAGACATCGAATACCTTCCGGTTCAAATTCTTTTTTCAGTGTATCAATCCCATTGTATATATTTTTAGATAGAAATTGCAATCATGTGACACTACACCAATGTCCGAAACAACTCGGTTTGTTTACATGTGCAATTTCTGGATGAGTTTTAATGACCTGTAAATTGATAGCTAATGACTTATGATGCGTGAAACCTTCCGTATAATGAAATTTCAAGTAGCTCTTTTTATTTCCGTTGTTATAATCAATAAGTGAATCACGGTAAATTGAATATTTAGATTTAAAGAAAACAATTAATGAAGATCTCCCTCGGATTTTTTCCAGAAAATGAAGCAGTCATCTAAATATTGTTCCTGGATTGTTTTAGATATTAACCAATTTGTTGGTCTAGCTCCTTCTCAAATTTTTGAATCAAAATTTCTTCAAAATGTCCCATTACTAAAATAATGTAGGTAGGCTCCATTTTTGCCCCATTGCAGTTCCTTTGATTTGTTTGTAATCAAAAGATAACGTGTTGTTTTCCAAAATAAACTGTATTGAATCTAAAATGAAGTTTTGTGAAAAGTTTCTTGGAGTAATGTACAGGTATATCTAAATATTACCTGCAGTACTGTAGCTCTTAGAGAAATTCGGTTGGACGGGTCGTTGAGTTCCAGGTCCATTCATGTAAAAACTTTAATTATTGCGCACATAAAGTTGCGCGCGGCTATGGACTCGTTGACTTAATTAAGGAATGTTTACTTCACCTGCTGTACTCTCCGTATTTTCTATTAGACTATCAAGCAGTTCTCCCAACAATAGGAAAGCCAATTCTTATAACTCGGTGGGCTTTTGTTGCAGATTTTTTTTTTATGTCATGAGCTCATGTGTAATTACATAAACGTATAATGTCAGAGCTTGATTCCCTTTTCGAGATCCGTTTAAACTAAAAGCTGAATATAGAGTTATGATGCTAGTAATAATTTAAAACTTATATAAATGATATACCAGATATTAATATGAACTTGGGTTGTTTGAATAAGAAAAGCGCATATTACATTGCATCGTTGAAATCTTTATAATTTAATTATAATTTTAACCTTTTAGGAAAATATTCAAAAAGTTAAATGTGCGGATATATACCGACTTTTTGCGTTTTTTAAATATATTTTCTAAAATCATATTTACGCTGCACTTCTTATATTGATTAAGGAAACCAGATTGTCACTGCACATGTGTGTTAAGCCAACGTATCGATGTCTCAAGGCAAATGAACTAATTCAAACACATAAGGGCTTTGTTGAAAAAGTTTAAAAACTATTCTCTAATACAAACTCAGTACCCATGACATATGAATCCAGTACACATTATGACGTCATATTACGTCGTCATCGTTCTCTTCTACAAAAGTATATAAGAAACATCATCAAAATAGAGTTTGCAGAAACCAAATGCGTTTATAAATAGAAGCAGGATATTCCATGAATTTATGATATTACTGCATATATGGCAACATTGCAATTGTTTAGTTAATATTCGTAAAGTTTCGAGTTGAAATATTGGAAAAACCTGCAATCTAGTGTAAGTTTCTTCAAATTCTTTTAAAATTAGAAAGTTATTAGATTATGTTTCGGTGTTAATTTTATTAATGTTTAGAATATTTGTCATAATAAGGCTGCGAAAAATTAACTGACGATATTGGAAATATACAGCTTACGTCAGTTTTACTTGTTATATTCAAAACATTTGAAATGGGCGGTAACAAATTGACACAGAAGCCTAAGGAAAATTTGGATTGACACCTTAGTTATATGACGTGTATTTTCATTTCTAATTTGCTGTTTAATTTAAGACAATCGATTTTTATATTAGTATCAGCAAAGCGATTGAAAACCATTTCATTTCTTAAATGAGTATATAATCAGCAATTGTAATAAGATCCCAATTCAGAGATGTATTCGTTTGGTCGATTAGAGAACTGCAAGAGTAATCCTAATTTGTTCGTTTGTAGTTGGAGACCGCCGGTAGCAAACGAATACACCCTCGGCTGAAGAGATATAACGCAAGGAAAAACATTGTCCGATGACGTCATAAATAAACCTTTTTTTATATTTCATTTTATTGGATATTATTTTAAATTATTAAATCGGAATTTGAATTCTTCTCCTCTGGAAATAAGCCCCGTTTCAACAATGGCCCCACTTGATTTCAGACTTGTCACGACTGATTCTCTTAAGTCATGTTTTATAATGCTTTACCTTGCGTATAATCTCTTCTGAATTGGGATCTTCTTATATTTGCTGATTATATACTTATTGATAAAATATTTTCTTCAATCGCTTAGCTGATACTAAATTAACTGGTTGTTTTTTTTATTTCTTAAACTTATATAGCAAGTTAGAAACGCTGAAGTGGATTGAAAATATATTTCCTATAACAACAGTTTCAATTCAATGTTTTCTCGGACGTCCGCGTCCCCGCCCATTTCAAATGTTTTGACTTAACAGTTGACATTAACGTAAGCTTTATGTTTTGAATCTTGGTAGTTAATGTTCCGTGGTTTTATTACACATCATTTATTCTCAAAATTGAATACAATAGGCCGTTGCTCTGACCCTGATATGTTGATGAAAGTTGTTGTTTTGGGTACTAAGTATGTATAACAAAGTAAATTCCAAATTTTAATGATAAGATTAAAGATTATTAGTTATTTTATGCATTTTAATTAGCTCAATTGCAAGGAAACCCTTATACCTAGTATTTACTTACTTGAAACATAAAAACATTTGTATAAAACAGTTACGATGACAATAACACCAAGCTGTGATTTATTTAATGTAATATTTACATGCGAATACTACATTGTTTTAAGACATATGAACAAAGATAATGAAATTCGATATTTCAAAAAAGTAAAAAAAAAATGTTTGATTAACATTATTTGAACATAAACATCTAAACAGTACACAATTAAAAAAGTATGTTATAAGCATCAGAAATCAGGGATTAAAAATACAAATGGATAAAACTTAGCATAAATGATAAATCACTGTGTCCATATTGAAGCAATAACATTCCTTTGTTGTCCAGTCTTCTAATGTAATATTTAACATTGATGGTCTTCTCTACATTTAGTTCATTTGCAGGTCAATACGAAACAACATGGGACAAAAGATCCCTCCTTGCCGTAGACACAAGCGACATATACAGGTATCAAATCAAAAAATATTTTGTGACAACATTTTAAAGACGAAACAAGCTTTCAATCTAAAGAAAATATTGTAATTTCATGTATGAATAAGTATGATTATATCAATATTCAAGTCCGTTCGTTTAAAAAGAAAGAAATATTGTATATAAGTCGAATTGAATTCTCGCGACTACAGGTCGAACAAAGCAACATGATAAAGAAAAAAAATCATAATCGATAATCATTGATAATTGCTAAATATCAAATACTAAAAAGGCTTAATTTTTAATAGGTCTGATGAACTGATGAAGATAAAAGACTGACGATATCTATTTGATACGCTTGAGTATGGCAAAGCCAAATTCGAAGATATCATCGTAAACAGCTGACAATGTAACTTACTAAATGATTTGTCTTTTTAAGAAGTGTTATGTGAATGCAAATTACAAAGTTAATGATAAAATATGTTCTATTTATGTCGACACTTATCTCTTAGCATTTTCAGAAATGTCAAAACTACCGAAAATCAAATAATTTTACCTTCAGGCCCGTCTTACTTTGCATTAGAGATGGATTGTTTGGTAATCAATAATAAATTATTGTTAAAAGCCAACAAATAAATATAATTTTCAATGATTTTTATAAATTATTGGTTAGAGGGTTCAAATAAAAACCCTATTTACTTGGCATGTGACTCACTACAAATGTGTTTCTTTGAAAAAAAAAGAAATTTTTCCAGAGGACTTAAGGAACTGTTGCCTTAACACATTGTTAATCAACATCTATTCTCTTCAAAGTAATACATCCCTTTACCGTTTTACGTATGTAACGTCACATTTATTCCATTTACACAATGAAAGAATGAATTTTAGAAACAACTATCATTCGGTCATGACGCAGTTTTAACAATGAAATAAAACAAAATAAACCAAGCATTTACACTTGCTGTTATTATCGACAGCAAACTAGGGTTCTAAAAATAGAAATTTAAATATTTAATTTTAAACAAGAAAATTAAAATATCATCGGGGCGATTTTAAAGGCTTCCAAACTAACGAGTCTATCATTGGGGTAGGGATGACAGAAACGGGTCAAAACTTGCATAAAGGTTTAACCCTTAATTATTTATATTTATGAAAATTCATATAATGTTTCGAAGGGGTCATTTACTGTATATTAGGCAAACCGACAAGACCCAAGGAACACAAATATATATGATGTGATATAGGGATCTCAATTGGTTTCAAAATATATGGATACTTCTTGTTCAAAAGGGGTCAAGACCACCCCCGAGACCCATGACTTACATACTATGGTTATGAGGTGGGGATTTGAACCACTTTCAAGATATTTGGGCACCTCCCACACGAGAGGGGTCAGGTCCATCCCCGGGACCATAAATTACATACCATTTGGTGCCCCTCGACAGAAGCAACAAGAATATATATGGTTGTGGGGTTCGAATCCTATCCGTGGTTGGACATATGGTCATTCTTAGGTCCGGGAGTGGAGTGGGGATGACCCTAGGGGTCAGATGTCATAAACCCAATATATTGCAGATACATGTAATATACCATTCTGAAAATCATATGCTATTATCTTAGTGCATTTACAAGTGATAGCCATCTACAAATGAGTCTACGATTTTTTTCCCAAAGGGTTTAATGTTAGAACCCACACCCATTTGACCCTCACACTCCGAAAAGTGATTCGCTTGAACCAAATGAAAAAAATCAAACAAGGATGCACAATAAGATATTCCAGCCTATCATATCCTAGAGCTTTGTACAATTCCATTTGGTCGTCTTTAAAAAACGCCGCGGATAAGTTCAAGGTTGTGAACGAATAATAATAGTAATAACTAGACACGATCTCGTTGCGAGCAACGAGTGGGTCTTCCGTCCGATTTTTGAATAGATTAGATTAAACTTATCACTTCAAAGAGAAAATCGTAGATCTAAGCAAAAAATAGTAAAAAAAAAAAATTGCGGCAATCGAGGCTTGAACCCGGGTCACCTGCGATATGTCCACGACTCAATCGACTGAGCTACTTGACGCTTAATTTCTCGAGAATGCCTGAATTACCTGAAAGCACCTTGTTGCGAGCAACAAGTGGGTCTTTCGTTTGATTTTGAATTGATAGGGTTCAATTAAACTGTTGACATTTGGTACGATTTACTATCATATTAACTTCCTTTTAAAGTAATTTCTCAACATACACTGCGAAATGCAGATTTCCGGAAAACGTCATTTTTAAACTTCAATATCTTTGCAATGCGTTGTCCGATTTTAAAACGGTTTTTAGATTTGTATTCAGTGCAAAAATGTCAACAAAACGCATATGCTTTAAAATCCCAAAAATCGAAATATAAGAATCACTTCCGGTGACGACTGGAAGTGACGGACGACCTGCTCATATCAAAATTTGATAAGTTTAAAACATATTCTGATGGGAAAAAATTGTAGATTATTTGATTTAAAAAAATTTTAAAACATAATTTTCCAAAAATGCTGTTTGAGCGGACCGGAAGTGACGGACGATCGTAGTTTTACCTGATCGGCCCTAGAAATTCAAAAATCTATCATTCCTGAAACTTTCAATTTTCTATCTTTAATCGTTTTTGCGAAAAAGGGAGGACAAGATCACTTTTTACAAAGAGAAAAACGAATATAACGGCCCACCGGAAGTCACGTCATCAACAAAAATGTACATGATAAAAGACCTTGATATTTTGTATTATTCGTGAAATTTTCATAAAAATCCATTGTAGCATATTTGAGATATTTGAGTTTTAAGAAAAATGTTAAGAAAAAAAAGAATAATAATAGTGAAAAATAGAGAAAAAGAAACCTAACAAAAACAATAGGGTCTTCCGTTGGAAACGGAAGACCCTAACTAGATTCGATCTCGTTGCGAGCAACGAGTGGGTCTTCCGTCCAATTTTTGAATAGATAAGATTAAACTTATCAAGTCAAAGATAAAATCATAGATCTAAGCGAAAAAAAGAGAAAAAAATTTTGCAGCACTCGAGGCTTGAACCCGGGTCGCCTGGGCCATGTCCACGACTATAACGACTGAGCTACTCGGACTCCGCTTCAGAACTTTGACGCTTATTTTCTCGAGAATGCCTTGATCGATTTTAAAACAAATTACATATTCTGAATCAGTAAAAGGGTCACTATCATCTAATTTGAAAAAATATATCTAAACAAAAAGTTGAAAATTTTCATTTTTTAAATTTGCTTCCGGTGACGACCGGAAGTGACGGCCAACATTCTCTTGACCGAGGTGCACGAGGATATTGCTAGATCTATCATCTCTGAAAATTTCAGTTCTCTATCTTTACTCGTTTTTGAGAAACATCGCCAACAAAATTGACTTTTAAAAATCGTAAAACGACGTTAACTTCCGACCGGAAGTGAATTTTTAAAAATTGTTCCTGCGGTATAAAATTCATATGACTAGGCATCAGCCCTGAAAATTTGAAGGAAATCGAACGAGTCATCTCCGAGAAATCGCCTGCACAAAATTTGTAAGACAAAAAAAGAATAATAATAATAATAACTAGACACGATCTCGTTGCGAGCAACGAGGAGGTCTTCCGTCTGATTTTAGAATTTGAGATATATGTTAGATCTTGATATTGCTAAACATGATTTAGAATAGAAAAACGGGGTCTACATTCTAAGGGCCGGATACTATTTTGTTTCAGGGATAAGAGCTTTGTTCAACAAGTGTTTAGAAATTCGTCACCGTTCTTGAGATATCTGAGAAAAAAAAGTTTTAGGGGCGAGTCCCTTACCTCCTTATTGGAGCTGCTGAACCAAATTTTGAAGGTTGCATTTTGTAAAGTACATCATTTTGAGTATCTTTTCTTCTACACTGCATTTCAAAACATTTTCCTTTTTGAGATATAGCTGGTCATAGTTTATGGACCCTTGACCCCTAAAAAATCCTTATTCCATAACACATGAAAATATCATTACATTACTTGGATACAGAACTGTAAGATAAACATATTTGCTTCTATAGCCTTTCATTAAATTTCCCTCAGTAAAGAGCTACAGATGAAACATTTTAGAGCCCTTTAGTTTCCTAATTTTAGGGGCCAGCCCCTTTTTTGATATCAAATAAAAGGTCAATTGAATCTCAACACATTTTGTTCAACAACTGTTTAGAAATTCGTTACCGTTCATGAGATATATGGGAAAGAACGTTTGAGGGGCTGATCCCTTAACTCCTTATAGGGGCCATTTAACGAAATTTTGAAAATTGCATCTTATTAAGTACATCTTTCTGAGTATCTTTTCTTTACTGCATTTAAAAATATTTTTCCTTTCTGAGATATTGGTGATCAAAATTCTATAATTTTGGCCCCTAAAAAACCCTTATTATGTAACACATGATAAAATCATTACATTGCTTGGATACATAACTGTAAGATAAACATATTTGCTTCTATAACCGTTCACAAAATATCCCTCAGTAAAGGGCTACAGATTAAAGACTTTAGAGGCCTTTGGTCCCCTAATTTAAGGGGCCAGCCCCTTTTTCTTGGTATCAAATAAAAGGTCATTTAATTCTACACAAATTTTGTTCAACAAGTGTTTAAAATATCGTTACCGTTTTGGAGATATATGAGAAAGAAGGTTTTAGGGGCCGGTCCCTTAACTCCTTTTAGGGGCCGTTTAACGAAATTTTGAAGGTTACATTTTGTTAGGAACATCATTTGAAACAACTTCTCTTCTGTATTGCATTACAAAATATTTTTTCTTTCTGAGATATGGGTGATCAAAATTTTAGACTTTTGGCCCTTCAAAACCCTTAATTACGTAATATATGATAAAATCATTACATTACTTGGATACATTACTGTAAGATAAACATATTTGCTTCTATAACATTTCACAAAAAAATTCTCAGTAAAGGGCTACAGATAAAAGACTTTAAAGCCCTTTGGTCCCCTAATTTGAGGGGCCAGCCCCTTTTTCTTGATATCAAACGAAAGGTCCTGTAAATATTCACCTTTCTTACATTACATGTCTTAACAAAATATTTTTCAGAAAAGAGATAAACAAAGAAAACAAGAAAAAAATACGACATTTTTTTAAACTAAATTTTCGGGTCCTGGCGAGCTCCGGCGCCTTTCAATCCAGTTCAAAATGAAAATAAAATTGCAAATCTACAATCTGTTGTCTACCATTCCATGAAAGTTTGAACTCAATATCTTTTATAGTTTAGGAGGAGTTAGAGGAACAAGCCACCCCTCTAAAAATCGCTAAAACGTCAAAATTTCAAAAACGGAAGTGACGTCATCAATATCATAAAAAACCTATAAGGTTTAGATCACTATCTATCATATCTGAAAGTTTCATGAAAATCGGTCGAGCCGTTTCTGAGAAATCGCGTGCACAAAATTTGTAAGAAAAAAAAGAAAAATAATAATAATAACTAGACACGATCTCGTTGCGAGCAACGAGGAGGTCTTCCGTCTGATTTTAGAATTTGAGATATATGTTAGATCTTGATTTTGCTTAACATGATTTAGAATAGAAAAACGGGGTCTACATTCTAAGGGCCAGATACTATTGTGTTTCAGGGATAAGAGCTTTGTTCAACAAGTGTTTAGAAATTCGTCACCGTTCTTGAGATATCTGAGAAAAAAAAGTTTTAGGGGCCAGTCCCTTACCTCCTTATTGGAGCCGCTGAACCAAATTTTGAAGGTTGCATTTTGTAAAGTACATCATTTTGAGTATCTTTTCTTCTTCACTGCATTTCAAAACATTTTCCTTTTTGAGATATAGCTGGTCATAGTTTATGGACCCTTGACCCCTAAAAAATCCTTATTCCATAACACATGAAAAAAATCATTACATTACTTGGATACAGAACTGTAAGATAAACATATTTGCTTCTATAGCCTTTCATTAAATTTCCCTCAGTAAAGAGCTACAGATGAAACATTTTAGAGCCCTTTAGTTTCCTAATTTTAGGGGCCAGCCCCTTTTTTGATATCAAATAAAAGGTCAATTGAATCTCAACACATTTTGTTCAACAACTGTTTAGAAATTCGTTACCGTTCTTGAGATATATGGGAAAGAACGTTTAAGGGGCTGATCCCTTAACTCCTTATAGGGGCCATTTAACGAAATTTTGAAAATTGCATCTTATTAAGTACATCTTTCTGAGTATCTTTTCTTCTACACTGCATTTCAAAATATTTTTCCTTTCTGAGATATTGGTGATCAAAATTCTATAATTTTGGCCCCTAAAAAACCCATATTATGTAACACATGATAAAATCATTACATTGCTTGGATACATAACTGTAAGATAAACATATTTGCTTCTATAACCGTTTACAAAATATCCCTCAGTAAAGGGCTACAGATTAAAGACTTTAGAGACCTTTGGTCCCCTAATTTAAGGGGCCAGCCCCTTTTTCTTGGTATCAAATAAAAGGTCATTTAATTCTACACAAATTTTGTTCAACAAGTGTTTAAAATATCGTTACCGTTTTGGAGATATATGAGAAAGAAGGTTTTAGGGGCCGGTCCCTTAACTCATTTTAGGGGCCGTTTAACGAAATTTTGACGGTTGCATTTTGTTGAGAACATCATTTTGAACAACTTTTCTTCTGTACTGCATTACAAAATATTTTTCCTTTCTGAGATATGGGTGATCAAAATTTTTGACTTTTGGCCCCTAAAACCCCTTTATTACGTAACACATGATAACATCATTACATTGCTTGAATACATAACTATAAAATAAACACATTTGCTTCTACATCATTTTACAAAATATCTCTCAGTAAAGGGATACATATTAAAGACTTTAGAGGCCTTTGGTCCCCTAATTATAGGGGCCAGCCCCTTTTTCTTGGTATCAAATAAAGGGTCATTTATTTCTACACAAATTTTGTTCAACAAGTGTTTAAAATATTGTTATCGTTTTGGAGATATATGAGAAAGAAGGTTTTAGGGGCCGGTCCCTCAACTCCTTTTAGGGGCTGTTTAACGAAATTTTGACGGTTGCATTTTGTTGAGAACATCATTTTGAACAACTTTTCTTCTGTATTGCATTACAAAATATTTTTTCTTTCTGAGATATGGGTGATCAAAGTTTTTGACTTTTGGCCCCTAAAACCCCTTAACTACGTAACATATGATAAAATCATTACATTACTTGGATACATTACTGTAAGATAAACATATTTGCTTCTATAGCATTTCACAAAAAATTTCTCAGTAAAGGGCTACAGATAAAAGACTTTAAAGCCCTTTGGTCCCCTAATTTAAGGGGCCAGCCCCTTTTTCTTGATATCAAATGAAAGGTCCTGTAAATATTAACCTTTCTTACATTACATGTCTTAACAAAATATTTTTCAGAAAAGAGATAACAAAGAAAACAAGAAAAAAATACAACATTTTTTAAAACTAAATTTTCGGGTCCAGGCGAGCTTCGGCGCCTTTCAATCCAGTTCAAAATGAAAATAAAATTGCAAATCTACAATCTTTTGTCTACCATTCCATGAAAGTTTGAACTCAATATCTGTTATAGTTTAGGAGAAGTTAGAGGAACAAGCCACCCCTCTAAAAATCGCTAAAACGTCAATATCTCAAAAACGGAAGTGACGTCATCAATATAATAAAAAACCTATAAGGTTCCGATCACTATCTATTATATCTGAAAGTTTCATGAAAATCAGTCGAGTCGTTTCTGAGCAATCGCGTGCACAAAATTTGTAAGAAAAAAAAAGAAAAATAATAATAATAATAATAGGGAAAAAGAAACCGAACGAAAACAATAAGGTCTTCCGTTGGAAACGGAAGACCTTAATAATAGGGAAAAAGAAACCGAACGAAAACAATAAGGTCTTCCGTTGGAAACGGAAGACCTTAATAAGAAAAGTGAAAAAGAAACATTACAATAATAGAAGGGTCTTCCGCTGAAGACGGAAGACCCTAATGATAATGATAATAATAATAATAATAATAATAATAATAAAGATAAGAACCGTTCAAATAACAATAAGTTTTCAAACTGCATACCCCGTGCAAAAAAATCTTTGCGATGTATCTTACACATCTATGATAATATATTTCGGGCAAAAATGATTTTTGTTTTCGTTTAAGGTCAAGATCTAGTAAATGAAAGGTGCCTACAGGTTAATACAAATTAAAATATAAATTCTTTTCATGATAATTCATAACAATAGATTTGTTTCATAGGGTGTACCGGGGCTAAATTGTTTGGTAAACACAATGAAAAATCAGGTTTTAAACTGTCATTATCAATGGAATATGAAGAAATTGAGGAACAAAATTAGTTTTGTCCATTTTTGACTAATAAAATATATCTAGAATGCCTACAGTCTTACCAAAAACGAAATTAAACAAGCTTTTGACTTCCTCTTTAAAATGATGTCAAATTGAATATAGGTATTGGGATTTCTTTTCCCAACATAGAATGTCAAGAAATTGTTAAATATTCTACATAATTCCTTTTAAGTCGTAAAGTACGGGAAAAAGATTCTTCAAATCAATAATGACGTCATAATGATTCTTGCACCAAAAAGACTATCTGGAATCATTTACTAGATCTTGACCTTAATTTATTGTAGGGAATTCCAATATGAATTAATAAGCTCAAGGATTATCAAGCATGCAACAAAACGCATGTTTCTCCTTTTATCTTATTTAGATTTGATTATTGAAAGAAAATATTTTCTTCTCTCTCTATGTGCTCTTCGAATGACACTGCTTTGTCTGAAAAGGAAATAAAAGAACATTATCGATTGATAATGACGAAATGTCGATGAATCATAAAGTTATTTGAAGTATTCATTCCATATTTACACTTTTGATAGTTTTTCCCTTGATATGAACTTTTTTATACCTATTTTGATTATATGTACATTCACTAAAAATTATATAAGACGATTTTTGGTTACAATTAAAACTGCTACTAACGTATTTTATTTTTTCATAGAATCCAGTCGAATATCAACCGTATGATTAAATTGCAATTATTTAAAATGAATAAAATCTAATTCCTAAAAATTGCTTCTCTATAACACTAATGAAACATCATTTATTAATAAGACGCTCTTTCAATACGTAATGGGAAAGGAGGAAAATTGAAAACATTTGGCTGGATCTGGAATCGAACCCGGGACCCTGTAACTCTAGTCAGCTCTACCACTAAGCTATCCAAGCCGATATCCACTCTCCAAATTACCCCAACTACTATATTCCTCCCTCCTTAAATGATCTTCGCCCTCGAAGATCAACCCATGTTCTTCCCCTGGCAGGAGTTAACTTGTCAGTTCCAGGGGTACGTCACGGCACCAAATGTAATAGGAGAGGATGAATATTGAAAACATTTGGCTGGACCGGGAATCGAACCCGGGACCCATGTAACTCTAATCAGGAGCTCTACCACTAAGCTATCCAAGCCGATATTCACGGTCTATATTGCCCCAGCTACTACAAACATATCAGTGTGTTAAAAATTTAAATGAAAAATATCAAAGAATGAACATGGCAAACTGTTTTTGCATGTACCATTTTTGTCAGAGAAGTTCGCGGACTAATTCGATTGTGAGCGTACTATTCGCATGATACCAGCTAAACTTTTCATATTTCATCATGACGTATATTCTAAGAATATGCAAAGATTTTTTTATTTTAAATATACCTTAAAATGTACAGATTAATCATTTTAATAAGATATGCTTCAAGGAGCATGTCGGTTTTTAATTGTTTTATTTTTTGTACGCATTTTTCCTTATTAAGGAAATGTAAAGATCACAATTAGTTATGAATGTAATTTTGTAAACGTTTCAATTAAATTGAAGAATTTCTGGCCGTTTTGTCTCCAAATATGGACGACCAACCAAGGCTAGAAAAATGAGTCAAAACGTTAACGTAAATGGATACCTTGGAACACTTGGCCTTCATTAAATTTTGTGTGCACGCAGAAAATTCTCCGATAGAGACCAAATGGTTCTTAAATGCTGCTATCTTTATAAAAGAAAGGTGTACAATTGGAACCACAATTGGAATTGAAGGTTAGAAAATGAAAATACTGATATCTTGAGCTCTTGCAGCACCCCGATCCCCCATACAGCCCGGATATTGCACACACGGACTTCGCTTTATTTCCTTATCTGAAGTCAAAACTGCGTGGACAGAGATTTTTGGACCTAAATGATCTATGATGTGACACAAAAGACATTATACAGACATTTGACAAATAATTGTGTAATACGTTTTACAAAATGGAAATGGATTGGTCATACACTAAGGAAAGGCAGATCTAACATCACCTGTCAAGCCCTCCAATGGACACCACAAGGGAAGAGGAAAAGGGGAAGGCCAAGACTAACGTGGAGAAGAGTCCTTGAAAAAGAAATGGCCGAAAAAGGACACAACTGGAACACCATCCACCAACTAGCAAAGGACAGAGAGAAGTGGAGAAGAATTGTCTGTGGCCTATGCTCCACAAGGGAGTGAGAAAGGCTTAAGTCAAGTAAGTCACGTTTTACATACGGGGTAATGGCATAAAAAGTGTGGGAACTAAAAGGTGCTTACTTTGAAAAAGAGTGATAGGTTTGAATTGTCTTTCAGTAGTTTGACGTCACCTGACGTCGTGAAAGTATTAAATAGTACTCTGTAAATCTAATTCATGCAAAATAAATATCGATGTATCTTTTGAAAACAACTTCAAAATCAAATGATTTTTTGCATACTTATTTTCAATTGGTAGTCATTTAATAAAACATACGTCATCCTACAAAGTACACAGTAAATTTGTCGTAAATCACTGTGTCCGCGAACTTTTCTAAAAACCCTCGTTGATACATATTAAAATACATACATTCAAAAGTGTTAACATTTATTCCACAGTACCTTGTTCTTGTTCATTATACTTAATGTGTAGATAAATGGGTTTAACGCAGAGTTTATCGGCAGAACGACAACGACAATCCAAGCGTAAACGTCTGATGAAATATTGACGCCTCCCAATGCCAATAAGCCTTACAAACAAAACATTAGAGAAATAACAAAGTTAAAATGGTAACAAAATTTTAGCATATGAATTTATGCTGTATTAAAAAGCGGCTTTCCTTTTCTTAATAAAAGTAAAATCAGAATGTTTATTTAATTTAAAAAAAGAAGTATACCTATTAGTACAATTGGTATCCAACAAAATGCGTCTGATAACACTACATAGGACAATGACTTGAAGACAGCAATCTCTCTCTTTGTTGTATCATTCGTTACATTACTTCCAATGCGTTTTACTTCAGCAAAAATAAGTATTTGTCCAAGAACAACAGCAATGAAAACTAATAGGTTAAATACAATAAAAACCAATGTAGAATATTCCCAACCGGAGAACATATCTGTTGTTAAAGGCAACGATATGCAAACCGTAGACCTGCTATAGAAATCCGAGTAGAAAAACAAGGGAGCTGTTGCAATACCAACAGCAAATAGCCATACAGTGATTGCTGCACATGTGCCACATTTCTGGGTTTTAAGGTTTGCACTTGAAAATGGATATTTAAATGCTATAAATCTTTCTGCAGTTATCAAGAAAACGAAAAGAACGGAGGCCTCGCTAGATATTGTTGCCAATAATCCAGCTGCAGTACATATGTTACTGAATCGCCACTTACTGTCGTTCAATCCATACTTATTTCGGTATTCTAAGTCCGCTACTGCGATAATGAACAAATATATTCCCATCAATAAATCTGAAATGCTTAGATTCAAAATTAATAAGGTTTGTGACGTCGCGCTTCCCTTGAAGTAAATTTTCAGTCGGTAATAAATAACGAAAATATTACCACCGAAGGAAAATAGTGCCATATACCAGATCATCTGTGCCAAAACCCCAACACTTATCAATTGTTCACATGTCGATATACGATCACGAGGAGAGATGCATTTCTCAACGTCAACTGTCGAAGGTCTAACACAACAGATGATGTACGAATCTGTCCGCAACCTTTCCAAATTACACAAGCCTTCAAACATCGATTTGGAGACAACTAACTCATTTCCATGAATGTATAGAGACTTCAGTTCCCCCAGACTTTCAAAAGCATTGCGCTCAAGCGTCTTCATTGCATTCTCAGATAAATCAAGAATTTGGAGATGTTTTAAAGCAGCGAAAAGAGATGCACCTAGGTGTACTATTTTGTTTCCAGTAAGATTAAGTTTTTTTAGGGAACTTAAATTTTCCATCGCTAATCTGTGTATTGTACGTACATTGTTGAAAGCTAAATTTAATGTATGTAAAGAAGGAAGAGAGAAAAAGGTAAAAGGATCAAGTTGTTCTATTTTATTGTGCTCCATGTTTAGCTCTATTAGTCTGTTTAAACCCTCAAACATGTCTAAAGATAACTTTTCTATTGAATTATAGCCTAAATCAAGATACGTTATTATTTTCATGGATTTTGAGAAATAGTTATTTGTATTTGAAATGTTGTTATCCCTCAAATCTAGTTTAATCAATGCTTTCAAAAAATAAAGAGATCCAGGCTGAATACTTCGTATCTCGTTACCCGTTAGATCCAAGAGAGCAAGATTGGTTTCATTGGAATCATCATGATATTTGTTGTCATAAAAATACATTTCGTTTATTTTATTATTTTTTAGATTTAAAAAGCGAAGGGTTGGAATTTGTTTCAGAAAACTAAGGTCTAAATAATGAATCATGTTGTTTGATACGTTAAAATACAATAAATTTGGAAGGTTTTTAAAGGAAATGTCTGCTGCTATGAAAGTTATATAATTAAATGAAATGTCTAATTTTTGCAAATGTCTGGAACCTAAGTGTTCTAAAATATCCCTTAGAGAAGTATTTTTGTCAAGAGATGCAGATAAATTCAGATTGACAAGATATCTGAACGCTTCCAAACGTTGAATGTCAAAGTTGTGAAAACTTAATATTTCAAGTGACCTTGCCTCATCAGTAACGTCTATGATGGAACTACATTTGAAGATCAAATCATGGCATTGGCAATGAGCCGGACATACATGTACAATTGGGACTCCTATGATAAAACTTTTTTTTTTGCAAAACGTTTCATCTTCATCCTCAGGACAATTGCTGATATTGTTGCAAAGCTTTTGACTCGAAATACAACTTCCATCAATGCACTGGAACTGGGAAAGATCACATGGGTCTTTATCTGAGTAAAAAGTATAAACTAGGTATGAAGTATATCTTTTCGTTTAAAAATGTATAACATTACAAAAACATATGAACAACATAAATATCTCTGGAAAATTCAATTGTGATACTAAAATTAAAATACAAAACACCAAATTTTACAACCTTTGCAAATTCCGATTTCTTGGAATATGGTGTGGATTTTTAGAACGCTATCCGATTTAGATGTGTAGTTTGCTTGTATCATAACCTGCAAAGGAATTCTCATTAAACTCTAAGTAATAAATACGAGTTAAAAATATTGTAGTAAAAATAAAACGCATTGCAAGCAATTCGTCAATTCAAATAGTTTTTATTTCAAGATCAAAAGGTTTCAGATGACATAAATTACAGTACTGTTGTAATTTAAAAACGATTCAGAAAATTTGGATCTTTCATAACTTCTGCAGGGACATGATTACGGTTTACATTTTGAACAATTTGGGCAGGCATTCCACAGTCCTTGTTTGGTCATTTGCAACAATTTTGGCAGGCATTCCGCAATTCATGTTTGGTATTTAATTTCCATTTTTTTCTAAATTTAAAATTTGTTTTTCCTTTTCAAAATTTTAAGCTGAAATACGTCGCAAGTAAAAATTCAGTTTACAGCTACTTATTGATACCATGAAGGGCTGTCCTACCATGAACGCGGTGTCTATGGGTGTCTGGAAAGTGGTGGACTTAACATCGTCGGAGTCTATGTTCAGATGTTGAAATACCGGTACTTTCCTCTCTTCCAATAACATCGTTCCGTTAGTAATAAACGCTTCAATGTGACTATTTCTTCCAGAGTACGATATACTAAGGCAACTGTATTCCGTTGATGGTGGCTGGGGTGCACTATATAGAATTGATATGTCTTCCAAACTCCAGTTCACGTCAATTGTTTTATCAGGAAACACAAATGCTTTTCCTTAATAGTAAAAATTAAGTAATTAAATAGTACTTTTAATACGTATAATCTATACATTATTTCATATAGAAAATAAAAATAGAAAATATTATGTGTTATATGACGTAAAGAAATCATGAAAGTTATTTTTTACTGTCACATGAAAACATGTTCTGAAAAAAAAGCCTTTTAATTTGATATGACTTGCAGGTACGTGGATGTTTAACTTTCTTAAGGTAAATGTAATTCAACAATATAAGTTGTGAAATGCAGTTTCATCTAACATACATGTCCAAAGCCAACTTTGTTTATGATATCGTCGATATCGCATACAAAATGACGATATCGACAACGATATTGACATTTATAAAAAGCAGGCCAATTATGATGTCGACATCAACAATATCGTATACAACTTGACGATATCGACATCGTAATCGACATTTATAAAATGCAGTACCAATTATGATGTCGATATTGATTATATCAAACAAAAAATGGGGATATCGATATCGTCATACACTTATAAAGTTGCTGAATACTGAAAGCTTTAGTATGAATTTGGCAAATCAGTATTGACACAATATCGTCGAAATCGACACCACAAAAAGCAACAGAAATACGTAAATAACTTCAATACGATGTAATTTAACTATTTGAAGATGATATCGAAACTATTTCGTCAATATGGACAAAAAGTATAGATAAGCCTAGTACCAAAGGGAATAAAATTGATTACCTTAAGCACATATGCGAATCGATACGATATCGTCGATATGAGCTATATCGACGTTAAATATAAATAGCTTTAGTTGTGTACAATAAAAAATCGATATCGATATGATATCGTCGATATCGACGATATCAACGTTTAATATGGACAGCTTACGTTGTGGACAAAGTGAAATCGATATCGACGTTATATATTGACAACTGCAGTTATGGACAAAAGAAAATCGGAACTGATACAATGTTGTCGATATCGATAACAAGGTAAAACAGCAGCAATGTCAAATAACGTATAAATGTTGGCATTGATCGTTTGGAAAATGTTATATATACTTGCGGAAAAAAGAAACTGTGCATTATAAAATTTAGTATAATTTTTCTATATCTATTGTTTGTATTTATAAAATTTAAACAATTGATAATGGTAATATTTTTGACAATATCGGATGGTAACCGTCCGGGTGCACGGACCTTTTCATGGTTAGTAAGCACCTGTTGTTTATTGAAGAATTTGTACGCACTAGTTTTACTGGCCAATACTGTTTTGAATAAGAGTTGTAAAGGATTTTTTTTTTGTTAAGGCAATCACTTTAGTTTTAACAAAATTTACCCTTATGCCATGCCACGACTCAACGAAAACCAACGTAATAGTGCTGTTGGGATGCTACAAGCTGGAATGGCACAAAATACTGTAGCAAGACACTTTGGAGTTCATCGAAACACCATCCAGTCGTTATGGAGACGTTTTCGACAATCTGGCAACACTCAGGATCGACCGCGCTCTGGGCGACCTCGTGTGACGTCACGTCAACAGGACAACCACATTAGATTTGTGCATCTGAGAAATTGTTTCCAGACAGCAAGTTTGACTGCCCGTAGCATTCCAGGGCTTCGACCAGTTAGTCCAAGAACTGTGCGTTATCGTCTGCGCTAGCAAACATCAGACCGAGACGTCCAGCGGTACACCCAATACTGCTTCAACGTCATCGTATCGCCAGACTAGCGTGGTGCACACGACATCTGCGATTCAGAATACAGGATTGAGCCAATATTCTGTTCACTGATGAATCCAGATTTCATTTAGATAGCAGTGACGGCCGTTGTAGGGTGTATCGTCGCGTTGGGTAGCGTTACCAGGACGCTTGTGTTGTGCAACGTCGACAATTTGGTGGAGGTAGCGTTATGGTATGGGGTGGAATATCATCACGTGGAAGGACCCCTCTACAAATTGTCAATGGAAATCTCACCGGCGTACGCTATCGAGATGAAATTATCCAGCGTCATGTGATACCCTTCATACAGAGACATCAAAATCACATAACTCTGCAGCAAAAAAACGCAAGGCAACACGTTGCACGTGTAGTCAGGGACTTGTTTGTTCAACAGAATGTTGATGTCTTGCCTTGGCCAGCTGTTTCCTCCAATTTGTCGCCGATCGAGCACGTCTGGGATGAAATGGAAAGACGTTTACACCGTTTACCAAATCAGCCAGTGATTTTGGCTGATTTAGGTCAGGCTTTAACCAACATCTGGAACAACATCCCTCAAGCATTTCTGAACACTTTAGTGGCATCAATGAGGCGTCGCTGTCAAGCATGCGCAAACGCAAATGGTGGTCACACGCGTTATTAATTTTGGTAATTCAATTTCAAATAACAGTGACTTTCGAGTGTGCTGAAATTGACGTTACTCGACGCTGACATTAATGTCTTATGAGATGTTGTTACGAATACATGTGTTAACAGTATTACAAAAAATAAAATTTGTTCATTGTAATTTTTAAATGTTTTTTCATATATTAAATAATGCACAGTTTATCTTTTCCGATAGTATATAGTAATAATGCGATATCGATACAATAAAGTGCTCAGTACAGATATGCATTTGAGTACATACTATTGAAATAAGTGAATTGACATGGTTATAATATCATCGATATTGATACTACAATACTTCATCGTGTCTTTGATATGACTCTCATCTAATGAAGGAAAGAGACGGTAAATTGATAAAACTTGACCGCAAACATACATTTTATTAAGTATTCAATAGAAAAATTCACATCTTTGTTTAAATATAGAAATTACTTTCAATTGTGTATGCTTCTGCCATTTCAGTAAGCAAGTTTACGTGACATGAAATATTCAAGATTATGTACCTTGGGTTTGAATTACAAGAAAAAACTTTTAAGAAATAGAGGTTGTATTACCAGTGTTTTTATTAACTTTTCGACGCCACTTTAAGCCGTTCTTCCATGGTTTCCACCCACACGTATTGTCAACAAATGTGCACGTCAAATTCCCACGTTCTGTAAACATTGATAAACTATTATGCTTTGTACAGAGTAAAAATAATCCAATGAATATACTTGACATAAACAATAGATACAACATAACCTATTTTTTATTGATCGTTTACGTTTACAAAAAAGATCAAATTTTGGAAATCTTTAAACAAAGGGTGAGATACAAGCTGGAAGTTTAAATTTAAAGAAAAAAGTTCAATTGTTAAATAGCAAAAACTGTCGTGTTTTTATGAACATACATGTAGAAATAAAACTCATTTACAACAAGTTTTTCTTTCAGGGGACTTGTTTTGTTCATTTTCGGCAATTGATAACCTAATATCAAAATTGAAGTGAAATAATTTAACTCGTGCGTTTACACAAGTATAGTTTTTAATTTTGAAACCGTCAATTGAACTTAATCTCTAGACTTCGATAATTTACACGACGGCAAGGATAACTCGTTATATCTTTTTTGAAGTATCATACCACATTCATCAAGATTACAAGGCTTCCATTTATTTTCAACAACACATCCTGGTTTAGCGTAGCGTTCTTTGTGGAAACTACATTTTCCATTTGCGCAGGGATCAAATGAAATTGTTTCATTTCGAAACCCGGCGTAGTAGTTATGAAAAAAACATTCCAGGGCTGCAATGAACAATATAAACAACCATAGATTACCATAAAATTATACTGCTTTTAAATTGATTGGATTTTTACAATTTTTCCCAACTCCATGAAAGAATATTTGAGTTTGAAACCTACCACAATTCCTTTCGTCTGAAAAATCAGGACAGTCTATATTCACATCACAAAATCCGGATTTGTTAACACACAAGCCGTCATTGAAACAAGGAAAACAACCTAGAACCACAAATTAGAATTATCGAGTACCATTAGTGTTTTCAAATTCAGTAAGATATAAGACTTACACAATTGACAATTACATGATTTTACCTTGACAGGATCCTTCTCGAACACGAATGTATTTTACTTCTGCAAATTTTGAAAAGGCTGGTAAGGAAACAGAAGAAATTGAAACCTAAATTCAAGGGAGAAAAAAAGATTTGTATCCTGTATATTTTATATTGTAACTCTTTTAAAACCAAAGCTGTCCAAATTGATTTCAAACCTGATACTCTTTTGCTTCTGGGCGAATATTTACGTTCACAAACTTCCATTCATTGCTTTCAGAAAGAAGAGTCAAAGTCTGGGACGCTGTTTTTAATTCTAACTTAAGGTTCTTGGTACGATATTCAAGCTGTAAACAACTTCCGGTAGACACAGGTCGTAGATAAGGGAGCTTTAAACTAGTTTCTATTGACGAGGTATTTGGTAAAAGAGGCTCAATCCTTAGAATGTAGTTATTTTCTGAACCTTTGATTAAAGAGAAGTACATTGGCTTTATTGGCTGACTGAACAACATTTCCTACTTTTATATTAGTAACTTTCTTTACTGTTTTATGTTGTTTATGTTTATGAAATGAAAAAAAAAATCATGTCTAACTAAACAAGATAACTTCAATTAAAATTTAACAAATTATTGTTTAACATTATTTAGAACATTAATCATTAAACTAGTATATTTTTTACACATACTTGATTTAAATTACCTTTAAAGTGTTCTAAAAATACGTTATTTAAAATTTAAAAAATGCAAAATTTACGTTTACCTGTTTTGTTGTTATTTACCATTTTTGTACTATTACTTAATTGAATTCCAAACGTTTTATTTTCCCCATTCCACTCAAAGGATGCTGAAATAAAGTGTAAAATGTATTAAATGTGTTGATTTATAAGTTTGCCATCAATTGCATTTGACATTCAAATTATCTTTAAATATTATTAGCTGTTGTACATCACTACGATTACGGCCAACAACATCAAAAGGCCCGTAGGCCACATCGCTCACCTGAGCAACAATAGCCATAATGAAATCTGATTTTGGGGTAATATATAATATATCTGACAATGTAGTAGAATAAAGATAAACGATTTTTGAAATGTTCTTCAGATATTATTATGTTGAACAGTGAGCCACTTTTGAACAGGATGATTTCAAAGCCATATCACATAAGAGTATTACAGTTATCAAGAAGACTTAAATTAATCAAACATCTATAAACCTACACCAAACTTTGAGACCCTAATGGGGCCAAAAATTGTCCAGGTTCTAAGCAATTGGGAATCAATAACATCTCAAGATTCTCGCATTTTAGCAAATCTATGTTTTTATAACATTAAGTTTACAAGAATAATTCAATTTTTACCTATGTAAAAATTGTCCCTTCCCACATTGTGGCCCCACCCTACCACTGGAGGTCATGATTAAAACTAATCCCTATTGTTGCCCTACCGCCCCCCCCCCCCCCGGGATCATGGTTTGAACAAATTTGAATCCAAACTACCTGAGGATGCTTCCACACAAGTTAAAGCTTTCCAGCCAACTGGTTTTTGACAAGAATATTTTTAAAGATTTTTCTCTATTAATCTATTTTTATAATTAAAGACATCTCACCAATAAACAACAAAACGCCTGCATCAGAGTAACTGCCTATAGTTTTGGTATTTGAACGCGTGTGAGATGATGTCCGTAGACTATAACTGAATTTCATCTGATAAATAATTATTGCAAAGTAAATTAAAAATCTACTTTCATTTTCAATAAACAAGCCCGAAATAGCAAAAAATGATAGTAATTAAGGTGGTGAACACGCTTTGGCGGATCCAAATCAATGGAAGTTTGAATTGAAATATATGTTTGCAATGAAATAACAATTAATGATTATGTAAAGAGTAAATGTACATGTATTTACTGGAAACTTATTTAAGGTACACATATAAATTAAGACTTGAAAGATATTGAAATAATATAATGAATAAATTCGTTTCTTTAGTGTGCGATTTTAGTTCTGATGGATAGACGCTTATAAAAGAAGCACGACCTCTGGTGAGAAAATCAGATAAACTGTTAAGAATAAGATACCCAAGGACGCGGGTTGACAGGACAAGTCATCACAGTCTGATACCTTGAATCAGCAATTTATGGTTACTAGTAATTTTTAAAAGTGGTTAATTTGATACGATATTAGTTTTAGTACATTTTTTTCAGAACGAGTGCTGAGGAACGCGATTAGACTAATAAGCGCCATAGCGGAAAACGATGGCGTATTAACCATTGGGTAGATACTTTATGTTTGACAACTTTGGTTTAAAATATGCAAATAGATATGCATATACTGGTGTTTTATTTATTTCATACATTTTTTAAAACGACAGAGTGGTAGTAAACCTTAAACATTATGTGTATACAATGAACAAAGGGCAAGAGCATACAATGCCTTGCAAATCCTTCGCACCAAAAATGTTCAAATGACTAACGTACATAAAAAAGAATTTTACATTTGAAATGGTACATTAGTACATGTATAATATAAAAGTCAGATCATTCTCTGAAAAATTAACAAATATACATTTATAATTTGTACTTATCTCATTTAAAGGGACATGGTCACAATTTTGATCAAATTCATTTTTCTATTTTTAGTGTATAGGCTGATTTAGAATTGCATATCTAAAGATTTACCAAGCAAAATACAGTGCTTCCAAATCCTTTTCATGTAGACAAGGCTCGTGCCTTGTTTTTGTTTACATTTGTTCAATATACCGGTAAAGTTTTTTTCAAGCTGATTTCTCTCTGTTTTAATTCGTTTTAGGCATAAATTAATAGTTCCAAGCGTTTATCATATTCATTTTGGGTCTAAAACTGGAATTTTTCACTAATCGTAAGTAAAGCTTTGTTACATTATAATGAATTGTGAGCTCTGAATCTCGCTTACAATAGGACGGCTGACACTCAAATTTTGGTTGATCATTATATATACCTCACTAAAGCAATGTAAACAATAAAAACGGGATAATTATTATGACAAAAATTGTGACCATGTCCTTTTAAATATGTTTTATCAGTTTATTTTCTAAACATTAACACCATGACCTCATATTTGTGTAAGCGCTATTTTTATGCGACATTGTGTGTACAGAACATTGCGTATTTTTTATCGTTATCTAGAGCCTATTAGATATTCTTTTTAAAAAAAATCTTATATAAAAATGATTTACCTAAAACCACAGTTATATAGAAATAAAAAGACGGCTAAGATGCGAACACCCTCTTATCCGATAAGGATAGTCTACAATCCTTCACCAAACTCACTGAGCTACGGGGATACAATACCAGTACTGTGAATAGGTTTGATTGTTTGAAAGTTATTAATAATTTAATAAAAGTGCATTGTTTCTGGTGAAAACCACGAATTTTGAGCCATTATTGGTCTAGACTCCATTTTAATAAATCAATAATAAAAATGAATAAAAACTTATTCTTTGAATAAAAGTACCTTTAAGATTGAGTCAAGACCCATCCATACCTAAAATTTGCAATTTAGAAGAGTAAAGATTTTGGCATAAAACGCTGTATAAATTTGGAAACCCATATCTTTCGTGTTTAAAGAATGAAAGCATATGTTTGACTCATGCCATGTCATTTATACTGTAAACAATGCTTACGAGCCAAAAATTAATATTTTGACTGAAATTGAAAATAGTTCGTCTTTATTGCTCCGAGTGGGGGATATACAACGCCTTGTACGCCCCTGTCCTTTTCTTTTTTACGTCTATATTGGTAAATGATGTATGCATATGACGGGGAAGTAGAATGGTGAAGGGCGTTTTTTTCCTTCAAAACAGTCCTGTATCCGCGATGTTACACTAAATTCCGATTGACGGACTCACTGGTTTGAAATTCAACTAAAAAGTTTGATAAGTTGAATGGGGAGGGGCGGCAATTTTTTTTTCAAAAACAGTCTTTTATCTCAAATTCTTTTTTGGTACAGTATCAAAATTTATAGTGAAAAAAAATGGGGAATAAGATGGAGCAACTGCTTATTTGGTTCAGGTGTAAAAAACAATTTCTAATTTAAAAAATGTTCACCTAGATATATTTGATTGTTACAATACAAATTTACAAAAGGGTAATTTCTGATTATATTAAGTTTGAAATATTTCAAAAAACGATAAGAAAAAAACAATTAATCCTTAAGTTTAGGTGGTATCGAACCCACAACCTAAAAACCCAAATTCTATAAAGTTACCAAATGTCTTGTGCTCTAACCACTGAGCCAGTTCATTCATAATAAAATGCGTTGTTCAAATGCTATATATATAGGAGATGTTGGACACGAATTTACAGTCTTCTTTTATTTTTCTAAAACGTTCAATTGCTGGTTTGTTTTAGTATAGTGGGCCATCTCTCCACATTTATGTTGATTAAAATCGGTTTAAATTCCATTAAACCACATTTAGACTATGAAAAAATATGGAGCTCAGATCCACTCTATAAAAGAAAAAGCACTGAAGCTATAAAAATGACATAATTTGGAAGTTTTGACACGCATACGACAGTTTAAATCAACCTATTGCAAGTATTTAAAACACTTGTTTTTTAATTATTTTAAAAAAGTATCAGATTTAATGATATTTTAATTTTGCATTATCTAATCATTCCTCATATGGGCATCTTACACGCATGTGGACATTTATTCACCGATTTTCTTTGACCTAAAGAACACAAGTTTGATATACGATGCACCAGATAAGTAAATAACGATCTACGGGTTTGAAATTACATTAAAAAAATGTTTGCTTCTTTTTTCCAGTCAGCTTCAACAAAAGGAATTAAGGCCACGTAAATGTATATATCATTCATTTTAGCAAATTTATCCATGCCAGCTCCTTTATATACCCAGCAATGCTGTTTTTAAGCGAAAATATGGTTCTACAAAGTAAGCATTGTATCATTTAGATGTGAAGAATGTTATTTCCCGCGCTTGCACGAGATAGCATCTAGTTTTAACGAAAAATTGCCCCTTCCCCCACTTTGTGGCCCCATCCTATTCCTGGGGATTATGATTTGAACAAACTTGACTTTACTTCATCTGAGGTAGCTTCCACACAAGTTACAGCTTTTCTGGCCAACTGGTTTTTGAAAAGATTTTAAAAGTTTTTTTCTTTATTTTTCCTATGAAAAAATTCAACCCCTCTTTATGGCCCCGCACTACCCCAGGGATCATTATTTGAACAAACTTGAATTTATTTTACCTGAGGGTTCTTTGACACAATTGCAAGTAACAGCTTTTCAGGCCCCTGGGGCATAAAACTTAGATGAGCTCACTTTTGATCCCAGTCTCACTTTAACAAAAGGAACATATAATGAAAAACTGAGACTGAGATCAAAAGTGATCTCGTCTAGTTTTTATAGCCCCAGGGCCTTGTCAACTGGATTTTGAGATGACGATTTTTAACGATTTTTTTTATATATTTTATTATTTAACACTTGAACTTGAACCTGAGGATTCGTCCACACAAGCTTTAATTATTCTGGCCAATGGGTTTTTGAGAAGAAGATGTTTTGAAAGATACCAACAATTTTTTAGTATTCTTAATTTTCTCCTTTTGAAAAAGGGTTTGGCCCTTTATCTTAACACACCTGAATTTCCTACACCTGAGAATGCTTTGTGAAGTTCGGTTAAAATCGGCGCAGTGGTTCAGGAGAAGAAGTCGAAAATGTAAAAAGTTTACAGACAGACAAACGAACGCCGGACAAAAAGTGATCAGAATAGCTCACTTGAGCTTTCAGCTCAGGTGAGCTAAAATTGCTGGGATACTTGCCTTCGAAGCAGAATGGAATATCGCAGGGGTCCTTTTTAATATGCTTGACTTGCCTCAATGTAAAGCCTGGTCCCCTATCACCGAAGAAACCACTTTCACGAATCCTTCCGCGAGGAAGAAAAGGGACGGATCGGTATATTTTTAAGTATTCAACAAAACACCAAGGACTAGTGTGACCATCCGGATTTCTACAGTAGTTTTCCTTTAACATACTGTTATTATAAGTATTGAACTGTCTTTGCACAAGTTGATGTTTCCATGACAGACAAGGACCTCCTGAAGAAGACATACTTTTTGTACCTTCGTATTTTAATCCGTTTTCGTCCTCCTTGCATTCCTTTGCTAAGTACAAAAAAACGTGTTTTTGATGAAGTGGCAATTCAACCCGAATAAAACAGATGCTGACTGTA